>NC_080052.1:18062627-18144154 GCF_026212465.1 Amaranthus tricolor
TTTCAATTTGCTTAAAAATCGTACCATTTATCAAACTTTAATTAATATTATTAACCAATAACAAATGATCAAAATTTAAACCAACTAAAAAGTCAACAAAAAATTTATTTACCAAAATTTTTAGCGGTTTAGTCAACCCAAAAAAATCATCTATTAAACACAATATTTATCTCCTTCCTTTTTGGGGTTAAAAGAAAAAGTCTATGGACCTTATTCATGTTGTTTCTTGAATTATATAAAATTTTATGTGGTTGTTGGTGATAAAAATTTCCACCGTACTTTGTGAATTTGCTATTACAATGACTCATAAAAAATGTACAACGATAGAATGTTTATAGTTTTTGAATAACAATAGCTCTACATTAATTGCTATTTTCTCTTCACCTAGCTCCTTTCAGTTGCAAAAGCTATTCTAAGAATCAAAGTGTAGCATTTGTCAAGACGTAACAAACTTACTACATCATTTGAAAGGTAGTGGAATTCTTTCACGTACTCCTAAAACACCTTTGTTGAATGGTGCGTTCGAAAGGAGAAATCAAACTTTATCAGCCACACTTTGTTCTATGATGCGTCTTGTTCACCTTCTAATGTCCTTTCTAGAGATAATGCTCTCGAAATGTTATTTTTACACTATATAGAACTCCGTCCAAGGTAATAAATAAGAGTTCATATAATTTATAAAGAAGAAGAGTTCCTAGCCTATCTTTCTACGTAATTGGGGGTTGTGAGGCTGAGGTAAAACACTTACAATTTGATAAATAAATGTTTCTATGTAATTCATCCTTAAAAAACAAAGGGCTATTATTTCTACAACTGTCATGAGAATAATGTGTGTGTTACAACTTACAAATGATGGTTCATTTCTAGTAAAGGATTTCCTTTTCAAAAAGGTATGCAGGACTAATATATTTCTCGAATGAGTTCGACAGTCACAACATATAGATCTAGATCACTCCACTTATGCTAATGCCAACTGCAGCCAATGCATGATACTTTTCCTTTGTTAGACCCTAAGCCAATGCATGATACTGCTCCACTCAAACCTAGTTCGTACGTCAATTCTCAAATTATCAAGAAGAAACTTTCTCATGTCCACGTAAGTCTTGTAGACAAAAAAACTCATCAAAGAGGTTGTGGATTTCTTGTTGACAAAAAACTTTCTAGTTCGTATTGAAATAATAATTTTTAAACATGAAGAACCTACTAAATACAAAAGGGTCAAACTCCGACAAATGGCCTGGAACCATAAAGTCTGAAAGAATTTCGAATCTTAAAATTAAGTATTTTGCCTAATGGGATAACGCATATTGGTTGCAAATGGTTTTTCTAATTGAATACAGACAAAGATGGAAACATTAGTGTTCAAGTTTAAGATTAGTTGCGAAAGGTTAAAAATAAATTTCTGATATGACTATCATGAAAACTTTTCACCAGATGCTTAAAATTATTCAAATACTTCTGGCGATTGCTACATTTTAGGATTTATGAGATACAACAGATAGATTTCAAAACAACTTTCTTGAATGGGTTATTGTAAAAGGATGTGTATATGATACAAATTGAAAGTTTTGAGGATCCATAAAATCTTAAGGTATGTAAGTATCAAAAGCCTATTTATACATTAAAGCAAGCATCTCAGAGTTGGAATTTTTTATGATATAAGGCAGCGAAACAATTCAGTTTTAATATAATAAGGACAATCATATGTTTACAACAAGTTTAGTAAGAGTACAATTGTTTTCTTGGTTTAATACATAGATGATATATAATGTATAGGGAACGATATTCTCATACTTGACCGAGTCAAACAATGGCTAAAGAACTGTTTCTCTATGAAAGACCTTAAAGAATTTGAGTATATTTTGCGGATCTAGAACTATAGAGAAATATTTAAACTAATGTTACCAGAATTTTAATTGATGGGTTAAGAAAGAAATTAAATCTACCAATTTAAAAATCTTAAGTTGGTGTTGAGATTTTGATCGAGTTTTCTTTAGTCATAGCCATAATATAAAGCAAGGTTACAATGCATCGCATCAATCGCGTTATAAACGTTTTCTAACATAACAAACTGATGTTAATGGTTTTGACGAATATTTAGGTGTTAAGATAACTGCATCACTCCTATTAGTATATCACGATTTACGTTACCACATTCATAACTATTATTGCATTTTTACACATTGGTTGCAGATCGATTTAATCCAAATCGAGGTACAGTTTAGGGTCACTTAGTAAATAAACACACCTTAACAATTTAGATTAATAAGTATCAAGTTTGAGAATAGAATTACAATAAAATAGAACATAATGAAAAAAACAATAAAAAAGTTTAACAGAAAAGTAAAGTAAAAGCATAACTGAGAAAAAAGGAAAATATAAAATTAGAAGGTAGTGGTTTATAATATTTCAATTTTCAAGTAACGGTTTAAAATATGTCATGTAGGGCTCTAGGGAACCTAAAGTAAGGGTTTAAGGTATGTTTTGTACCACACAAGGTTATTAGGATTAGGATTTTACCCAGGATCGTTGAGGGGGTAGGATCAAATATGCATTAATGTGTTTTAAATTATTGATTATCAATTATATTTGTTCTGTTTTTAAGTTTTAAGGTGTAAGTAAAAACTTATTTAACTACATCTATTATGTTTTGAAAAAATACTTTTCATAATCATTTTTAAACTGTAAATCAAAAAAAAACTTAAATTT
This sequence comes from Amaranthus tricolor, assembly GCF_026212465.1. NCBI lineage: Eukaryota > Viridiplantae > Streptophyta > Magnoliopsida > Caryophyllales > Amaranthaceae > Amaranthus > Amaranthus tricolor. The sequence goes on from NC_080052.1 coordinate 18,065,337, forward strand.
TATAAAGGTTTTGATATAATTATTTTAAATATATATTTACATGTAAGTGAAATTTGTATTATATGAAAATATTTTACGATTAAAACAACCCATGTAGGATCAGGTCATTGGATCGTAGGATACTAGAATCATGTTATGATCCTACCACCTAAATTCTTGAGCTAAGTAGGATTGCAGGATTCTATCACATTAAGATCACACCTACGATCTGGATCGGTCACTATTTTTGGATCGTAAGCCCGTAGAATCGTAGATTAGAATCGAAATTCTGATAACTATGACACATTTTTGTGGTGGTTTTAAATACATAGAGTAAGGGGTTTAGGGTATGCAAAGTAGGTTTAGGGTATATTAAGTAGGGTTTATGATATGCAAAATAGAGGTTTATGCATAAAGTTTATGGTATATCAAGTAGAAGTTTATGGTATGTCAAGTAGGGGTTTAAGGTGTGTCATATAGAGGTTTAAGGTATATGAAGTAGTGGTTTAGGGTTCATGAAGTAGGGGTTTAAGGTATGTCTGTTAGAGGTTTGAGAAATGTCAAGTAGGGGTTTAAGGTACGTCAAATAGGGGTTTAAGGTATATCTAGTTTGGTTTATGCTATGTTAAGTTGGAGTTTATGGTATATCAAGTATGAGTTTAGGGTATATCAAGTAGGGTTTATACTACGTTAAGTAGGGGTTTGATATATGTCAAGTAAGGGTTTAGGTTATATCAAGTAGGGGTTTAAAGTATGTCAAATATGGATTTAGGGTACATACAGTGGAGGTTTAGGGTATGCAAAGTAGGGGTTTATGGTATGTCAAGTAGGGGTTAGAGTAGTTCAAATCGAGGTGTATGGTATATCAAGTAGGATATATCAAGTAAAAGGTTGAAGCTATGTCAAGTAGGGGTTTACAATATTTCAAGTGTCAAGTAGGGGTTTAAAGTATGGTAAGTTGGGGGTTAGAGTATATCAAGTAGGGGGTTTAAGGCATGTCAAGTAGGGGTTTAGGGTAAGTCATACCATAAATCCCTACTTGACATATGCTAAACCCCTACTTTGCAAAGTAGGTGTTTGGAATATGTAGGGTAGATGTTTAATGGATATTACGTACGTGTTTAATCTATGCTAAGTAGGGGTTTACGGTATGTCAAGTAGGGGTTTGTGATATGCAACATAGGTTTTTATGAAATGCAAAGTAGTTGTTTATTATATACAAAACAAATGTATAATGACTGACACTGTGCAGTAGATGCTTACCCTATGTAGAGTAGGGGTTTAGGGTATTTCAAATAGGAGTTTAGGATATGCAAGGTAGGTGTTTAGGACATGTAAATTACGTGTTTATGGAAATGTGAGCTAGCTGTTTATTACTTAAAATTAACTGTGATTTAACACAAAATAGTCCAAGGATAAAGGCTATAGAGGGTGGAGATGGACAAACAGTAAGTGATCAACTCATATACGAGACTGAGAAGGGTACTTAGTTTTTCTACATGTCAAGCTAAATGAACCAAGCGAACTTTCATCCTTTTTCTAGTGTGATCGAAAGAAGAGAGAAGATTATAAAATTCAAGGCAATATAATAATATTTCATAAAGCATCAAAAAATCGATTCAATCTCATATGTTGACCAATTGTAGGTATTAATAATTATTGGAGTACTTTTATGTTCGGTTGTGCCTTTAGAGTTCATGAGAAGGTAGAATCATTTGAATGAGTATTATCAGCCTTCAAGAATGTAATGAATGATAAGTACTCTCCAATGTTAATCTTCACTAATCAACATTTTGCAATAGCAAAACGATAGAAATGTTAATTAAAAATATTTAAATAATTTTATACAAATAAACAACAATTACATAAAATGTTTTCTAAACTTTATAAAGAAAAAAAAACAAAAAAAAAAGTTTTGGGCCATAGGTCTGAATCTAAATTTTCTAGACCTTATGGAATTGGATCCAATAAATATAATAGAGTCTGAATCCGGGTCTAGTTGGACCGAATTCAAAGCCAATCGATGTTTATCTCTTCTTTTGAGTTTAATAGATTGATTTTTGACTTGGTCCGACAACTTTGACAAAGAAGAAAGAGACTAGGGATGACAATGGGTCGAAATCGGCTCAGATTATCCACCCTTCGACTTTTCTTCGGATAAAACTCGGATTATGCTTTTTAATCCACCTCCACTCGGAGTTGAATACCTCCACGAGTCAAATTATGCATACTCCACTTTATTTCGACTCGAACTCTCGAACCTCCGATGGAATTCGAATTATTATCAAGATTTTTGATCGATATTAAATTAATAGAGCAGTCTTTCAAATACAACTTAACAAAGGAAATATGTCCGTAATATTGAACATAAAAAGAAAAGATAGTGATCTTACAATTACAATTAAACAAAATAGTACTTAAAATATAACTTACCAAAGAAAAGATTTTAAAATTCTATTAGCAACCATAAAAATTACATAAATGATCGAGTCTTGAATTCTTCATGCTCTACATCATTGAATTCTTTCATAATTATCCAACTTGAAATATTATTTATTTTATTTTTAATTTATAAGTTAAAACATAGTCAAGTAGTATTTATTATTTTATTATATTCGTTTAAATTGTAAAAAATATTAATATCATCTTTAAGATTTAACTAGAAAATTTAATAGAATGTAGTGGTAAGGAAATGTTTGTAATGTATGATACTATGTCGTCTCATTTATATATTTAAATGCTTATATAAATATACTAGTATAGAAACCCGTGCAATGCACATATTTGTTTTAATATAAATTAATATAAAGAATATAAATTTATATCAATGATCTAATAACGTATTATCGTTATCTGATTCAAATGTTTCCATTCAAATATAGTTATTAATATAATAATATTATACCAATTACATAGCAGATAATTAGACGTTTATATTTATTCAAATCATACATCTATAACTTATACAAAAACTATAAGAAAACAAATTTAAATAATACATATGAAGGTAACTCAATATATAATGTTAAATGACATTTAGAGGTTTTGGAAGACCTCTTTGTATTGTATACAATATTATCAGTGCGAGAACTTATTTCATCATTCTGATCACATATGAAAATTTTCAGAGCTTTTCTGCTTGTCACTTTAGAAACTAGGACATACAATTGTCCATGACTAAAAATAGACTTAGATAAAAACAAATCAACGTGCGATAATAATGGTCCTTATAACTCTTAATAATAGTCATGGAAAAATGCTAAGACGTACACGTAAAATTGCCTTTTTGCTACCGTTTTACTATTGTGAGAATTACAATTGTCATTTTACATTCTTTCTAATCGATTGTAGGATTTTATATCAATCAATGCAGAATCATATGAATCAGAATATTGTTTTTGAATAAGAATTAGATGAATTATTATTTATTATATTATTACATCAATCAAGAATCAATAATAAAAATCAATTTTTCATTAATATATTAATAACTGAAAATATTTGTTGCTTGATTTAGGGTGTATGGTTTATTAATTAATATAACAATAAACAGGTTGACAAAAATGTCGCCAAATAGACATACATATCTAGTAAAGTCAATCCATTTGGCAGGGCTATTGTGAGAACGACATTTGTTATTTTACAGTCTTTTTAATATATTATATGATATTAATGCAAATTGGTAAATGATACTTATATCACATATATCATAATAGATTGTATGATTTTGATGGTCAAAGTTGGAAATTTTTACCTATAAAAATCAAATTACAAAAAAGACAAAGACGTATATTTTTGAAAAATTATTTCGAGAAAGATTATTATTATTATTACTTAATTTCATATATTATAATGAGAATGATATAGTCTTTATGTAACTCCCGAATTTTCTCCCGTCCTTCAGGGTTTTGGTTTCATTAAGGGGTTCGTCGAAAATAGAGACCACTGGCTCTGGTTACCACCTCTAACACCCCTGAATTTCCAACCCCTTAACGAAACCAAAACCGTAAAGAACAGGAGGGAATTCGGGTGTTACACTTTATATGATACTTACCCAAATATATTGCATTATTGAAATTTTGATGATGATAAATACTAATCACATTCTCATGTTTGTCTAATATCTAGTCATTTTCATAATCTTAGTATGCGTATAAAAAAAGAAAGAACAATTGTAAATGTTCTTGTAACAACAATCATTATAATACATACTATAATTCACCCGATCTTTCTTTTAATATGCAATCATGAAATCAAAAATATTGCATTTAAAACTTCAGCTGATCTCCGAGAGGCTGTTTCTCTGATAGACGTCTCTCATGCCCAGTCCATTAAAACTTGATTAAAAAAAAGATGATAATTAATTTATGTAACTAGAAACCTACTCAAAAGGGTTTTAAGACACCTCAAGTAGACATTTAGGATACGTGAAGTAAGAGTTCACAGTATGTTAATTAGACATTTACTAAACTCAAGTAGGCATTAAGGATAACTGAAGTAGACATTACGAATAACTGAAGTAAGTCTTAAGGATATGTTTAATGGGAATTTAATTAAGTATGAAAAGTAGGCATTAAGGATAACTAAAATATGCTTTTAACTTAAGTAAAATAGGTAATCAGGAGAAGTAAAGTAGACATTTTAACTATTTATAGTAAGCAATAAAAAACCTCCAGTAGATATTTATGATACCTCAAGTTGGTATCAAAGATGCTTGAAGTTTTTTTTTTTTTTTTTTTTTGGTAAAAAGAAAATTTTATTACCTAGAACTAATCAAAATACAAGCTTTAAGGGGAGATCTTCGAACCATCTAGGATGGACCCAAAGTCAAGCCCTAAAAGCGATACCAAGACAAATCTAAACAACAACTAAAAGAGACAAAGCCAACATGGCTCAACTTAACTACACAGTTTATCAAACCAGTTCTTATCATCTGCACTACATCTAGTAATGCACCAATGCAATCTTAAACAAACTTCCTCTTTAACACTTGTTGTGATCTTCTGAGGAGTAAGAATTATCCCCTTCCATACAACTTGATTCCTTGCATACTATATCCAGTAAATAATTGAACTGAGGCAAGAAAACCATATCTTCCTTCTCACTATTGATCTCCTGATGTTGTGGATATTTGAGACCACTCCTTGAATACTACTATGAGGAACCTTTAACCCAACCCATGCCATCACTGATGCATAAGATACAGAACTGAAGGAGCACTTAAAGAAAAGGTGATCATTAGTTTCCATATGATCAATACATAGTAAGCATTCACCAGGTATAGCAACACCATGCTTAATCAATCTATCTTTTGTTTGGAGCCTGTTTGCAAAGCAAGCCAGCTAATGAAACGAGTTTTAGGGGTAGCATATCTATTCCAGATGCAACTAGCCCAGCAGAAAGGATGATTGGGAACAAAAAGAAGATAAACTGACTTAATATTATAAGAAGAGGCAACTGTCCATCCTGATGAAATCAGTTTATCCCGTGTTTTCCAGATGTGTCTTAAAGTCCAACTCGTATAGCCATTAGGCGTAGCTGCTGACTAGCTTCCATATTTGATATAGTTGTCTTGTATCCATTTTACCAAAAGAGATTCTTTATCAGTAGCCAGATGCCACACTAATTTCCCAACAACTGATGTATTTCAGCTACCAATGTTTCGTATTCCAAGTCCTCCGTGCTTCTTAGGCAAGCAGACAGACTCCTATGCAATAGGACCTGGCTTAGAATTATTAAACGATCCTGTCCAGAGAAATGCTCTGCAAATGGAGTTAATTTACCTAATCAGATGTGTAGGAAGAATCATAACTTGGGCCCAATAAGTTGTAATGCTCATCAAAACAGAATCTATCAATTGGAGCGTTGCAGCAAAGGACAGCTTTTTAGAAGCCCAAGAACTTATTCTACCCACCACAAGCAGTCGCATTCATGAGGTTTCAACTTTCTTATTGTTAAGGGTATGCCTAGATATTTGAAGGGAAAGGAACCTCGAACAAAACCTGACAAAGATGTAATATCCTGCACAAACTCCTCAAAAATTCCAGTAGTATAGAAAGTTGTTTTGGATTTATTAGCAAATAACCTTAAGGTGTCACCAAAAAGTTGTAAACTTTGAATAAGCATTGAAGCTGATAAAGAGTCACCTTTGCAAAAGATCATTAGATCATATGCAAAACACAAATGATTGAGGTGGAGGAGCTTACAAGAGGGGTGAAATTGGAAACCCTCAGTATTACCCACATAAAGCAACATCCTAGATAGGTATTCCATACAGAGTACAAATAGCAAAGGAGACATAGGGTCACCTTGTCGCAGACCATTTTTAGCACGCAATCTCTTAGTAGAATGGCCATTAACAAGGAGGGAAAATTGAGCTGATGTTACACATTCCATCACAACCCTAATAAAATGATCAGGGAAGCCAAAACCGACCAACAACTCCTTCAAAAACTTCTAGTCTACAGAATCATAGGCTTTGCTGATATGCACCTTAAAGAGGCAACTAGCTGAGCTATTCTTCCTATTATAGTTCCTTACTAACTCCTGGTACAACAAAACATTGTGGAGAATGCTTCGCCCCTTTACAAAGGCTCCTTGGGACGGAGAAATGAGATAATTGAGTACAGTAGAAAGTCCTGTGCATATTAACTTTGTAATACATTTGTATAAAACACCACAACAAGCAATAGGCCGAATATCACCTGGAGAATTAGGACATTTTACCTTAGGAATTAAGGTGATAGAGGCAACGTTCCAAGACTTAAGGAGCCTCCCAATCCTAAGGAACTCCTGAATAGCTTTCACCACATCTTCACCAATAATAGACCATGAAGCCTAATAAAAGCAACTATTAAAACCATTAATGCCGGGAGATTTGTTGGAGGGAATAGACCATATAGCCTTCTTGATCCCTTCATGAGTAAAGGAAAGATTCAAAGCCTGTATATAAGAATTATTCAAGCAAGGACCTTGGAATAGGAAAATAGATTCAACATTGCGTCTACACGGCATTGGATTACATAGTATTTTGGAGTAATACTGGACAAAGGTATCTTGAATCTGAAAGGGTCAGTTATGGGTTGAGAATCACCAAATAAAACATGGATTTTCTTTAGATTACTTCGAACCTGCATTTTGTGAAAGAAAAGTTTAGAATTTTCATCCCCAAACCTAATCCGATTGAGCTTGGCTTTTTGAGTAAGGAGAGATTCATAGTCTTTTTTGGCAGACATAAAGGTTAGGGAGGCTGTTTTTTCAGAGGTAGCTATGGAGGGATCACAGGGACTAGAATGAAGAGCAGACTGGGCTATTTGTAGACATTATTGAGCTTCATGAAAGCGCTTTTGAAGGTCAGGAACCTTTTAATGGAGGTCTTTTAAAGCACATTTGACAGCCATAAGTTTCTTAGTTAATTGAAAGCTCAAGCAACCAGTAATTTGAGTGTGCCACGCATTCAACACACTGTTTGGAAATTAGGATGGTTTGATAAAAACTTTAGAAATTTGAAAGGCTTAGAGGGAGTAGAGCAAGGAAAAAAATTAAGTAAAGCAGGGGAGTGGTCAAAATATCCTTCCGGCAAAAAAATAGTTGTAGCATCCGGAAACTGAGTAAACCAATCAGCATTGGCCACTACACAATCAATTTTTGACAAAATTCTAGCTTTACCTTGTTTATTATTCCAAGTGAAGAACCTCCCTGAATAGTTGATATCTCTAATCGAACAATGTGCCAGACAATTTTGAAGAGGCTCAATATCACTGGTCCTTACCACACTACCACTCCTTTCTTCAAAATCAGCAATACTATTAAAATCCCCTAACACCACCCATGCACCCTTCATAAAATCAGCTATAACGGACAACTGATCCCAAGACTTCCTCCTCTCAATGTTACTATTCATGCCATATACAAAAGTGCAATGAAAACTATTCCCATAACTAGCCTTCACCTAACAATGAATACATTGACTAGAAACATATTTAATATCCACTTGGAAGTCATTGGCATTCCAATCAACTATAATACGCCCCCCTTATGATATTCAAAATTATGAGAAATGTTCCATCCCGGGCACAAACGAAGATACATACTACCAAGATGTTGTGGCTTGATCTTGGTTTCAAGAAGTCCAAATAAACTTATGTTGTGATGAAGGAGCAGATTCCGCACCTCATATTGTTTTGAAGATATGTTCAGCCCTCTTACGTTCCAAGCGAGAATATTATTCATTAGGAGCCGGAGGAATCACCTCCATTTCATCATCTGCACTAGGAGCTATAATGCACCCCAAGTCTTGTTTTGGCTCAATTTCTAATTGCTCAGGTAGGAAAGATAAAGGTTCTGGAGAACCTTTGACATCAGTGACCTGGGCATGGAGATTTTGAAAAGAATTCCTAACATCCACCGGAATAAAAGGGGAAGGCGAAACAACCTTACGAGCCACCCTCCGTTGATCCATTTTAAACTCATCCTTCCTCAAATCCTTCCTAAACAAATCCTTGCCTCTATCCTTCCTACAATTCTCCTCTAAATGACTAAAGAACGAACATCTAAGGCATTTAACAGGTCTCCAGTCATACGTAACCGCCTGAGATAGCATAGATCCTAATTCATTCTTGAAAGTTACAGTTTCAGGAATGGGTCCATCAACATTCATATCAATAAGGACTCTAGTGAAAGCAAGCTTACGCTTTAAGGTTGCGTCCTCATCTAATCTCAGCAAGTGCCGAGGGAATGGGTAATTTTACTCAAAGTCTTCTGGCCCCAATACTTTACAGTTAGCGATGGTAACCTGACCCATACTGGAACTGATTTAGCCCTTCTTTAGTTAAAGAAACTGAGGGATCCCACTTCTTGAAAACTAGTGGCTTTTTATCAAACAATTGGCCAAGTGAATCCAAAACAAAATCCCTATCCTCCAAAGAGTGAAAACGAACAAGAAAAATACCTCGATTAACAGCACCTATACGCTCAATTGCAGCCTCCTTTCATATCCTTCTAAGAAAACCATCTATCACATTCAAAGGTGGGTTAGCTTTAAGAATGTAACAAAATACCGAAGGTGTCCAGAAATCCACTTTTTCTTTCATATCCTCAAACGTGATTTGGAATTCAGATGAAGAAGAAGGAGAAATTAATGGAGCAACAAAACTGTCATTTACAATGGCTTGCCAATCATTCAAAAGATTTTTGGGGGTTTCGATTGAATTTGTTGGGATTGTTTACTACCTCCAGAACCAGTCATGGAGCGAGTAATTCTTCCAATAACAGGACCAGAATCGTTCTCTCCTATGGTCTTCCTTGGTCTACCCCTTCCTCTTCCTTATGCTGTGGCTAGTGCAATAGAAAATGCACCAAGAAAGAACTAAAGATGCTTGAAGTTGTCATTTAGTATATCACAAATTGCATTTAAGGAGTTATTAAGTAGGACATCTCAAGTTTGATTAAAAACACATCAAGTAGTCATTAAGGATATCTCAAGTTGGTATTAAGGGCACTTTAAATAGTCATTAAAAAAATCTCAAGTTGTCATTTAGGAGACTTTAAGCATGCATTAAGATTATATCAAATTGGCATTAAGGAGAGTTCAAGTAGATATTAATGATATTTCAAGTTAGCATTAAGGAGTCCGTAAGAATATCACAAGTTAGTGTTTAGGACACTTTAAGTTGTCATTAAGGATATCACAAGTTGGCATTAAGGACACTTCAAGTAGTCATTAAGGCATACAAAAATGTCTACTTGAGGTATCTTAAACCTCTAGTTGAGGTATCATGCCTACTTAAGGTATACTAAATGCCTACTTAACATACTGTGAACTCGTACTTGACATATTTTGAATGCCTACTTGAGGTATCTTAAAACCCAAATGAGTAAGCGTGTAGTGCTTACTCTATATTTTCCATTTTTTAAATTAATATAATGCGCGATCCTAATTAGAGAAAGTCTCTCAAAGGGACTATCTCTCACAATAATTTGTGTTAAATCTTTGAATGTTACTCCCTCCAATTCACTAGTAATGTCATATTTGCTTTTTGGATACTATTCATCTTTTACTCTTAATTTGTATTTTTTTATTAATCTATAAGTTAAAACATAGTCAAGTGGGATCTTGTTTGATTCGTTTCAATGTAAGGATTATTCATATCAACTTTTCATAATTTTTAATTATATATATGCATAATTAGAGATATTAAGGATTGAACAAGTGCATTGGATAGAGTGGATAAAGCAAATGAGACATCAACAGTGAATTCGAGGTAGTATATTATTAACTGATATTAAAAAATAATTTTTGTGAATTTGACTTTGTATGAAACGCAAATCAAACTTAAACTTTTTAGTTGAATTTGACATTTAATCTATGATTCAGATGTTAAGTTTGCAAATTTGGTTTGAAAAAACTATTTTCATTTTATTTTTAATATGAAGTTCAAATTTGTTCAAGAATAAAAAATGACTTAAATTCAAATTCAAAGTCAGATGTCAAGTTAAGTCAGAGTCGGATCGAATCGAAGTCGGAGTTGGGTCTAAATATTGGATTTTTTATGAGATCCAACTCCGGTCCATCTCTTAATCGGACTCGGACAATATATATAGGATACGAAGTCAAATATATATTTTCGAATTCAATTCGGATTTGATCGAATCAGGACGAATTCAGACGGAATTGTCATCTCTAAAAGATACAAGTACCCTCTAACGGTCAGGAATGAAAAAGAAAACGAACTAGTTTAGTGATAGTTAGGGGTGTTCATTAGCGAACATTTCGAGTACCCGAAAAACCGAGTACCCGGTTAGTCGGGTACTTCTTTTAACGGCCCGTGTCCCGGCCCATTTAACGCGGGTACCCGGATAAGTCGGGTCGAGACATCCAGTACCCGGTTTTAATTTTTGATTTTTTTGGCATATTTAATTGTGAATTATGTAAGTTGCTTGTTTATTCCTACAAAGCTTATGTCCTCTGTCAAGGATTGCTGCAGTTTCAACAAAGCTACAAAATACATTCGTCAACATCTCCTAAAGATAGTTTGTTTATTCATATTTCCTGCCTTTGCTCAACATACTCTTGTTATACACAAGACATAGAAAGTTAATTAAAAGATTTGTGGCAAAAAAAATACAATAAGAAGGTGAAGTGAGAGTTACTGTGTGGTTAGTTTTGTACCAATCATTCTTTGAAAACGCTAGAAAGTAAAAAAAAAATAAAATCGTCACTAACTTAAGCGGGTCAACCGAGTACCCAGTATATTTAATATTGGCCCATGAGTCAACCCAAATAAGGCGGGTCGGGTACTCGACTCGGATTTTTCAATTTTTTTAGAATTTGACCCGCCATTTATCTTGCGGGTCAACGAGTCGGGTTAGGCGGGTCGGACATTTTTAAACAGCCTTAGTGATAGTGAAGTACAGTTTTCCTTGATTTTTAGTCTATCGAATAGAAAAGTGTGTGTTGTAGGAGTAGATTCTGTATTCCTACAGGCTACAAACTGGGCGTTGAAGTTATGCAACCCTCTTAATCAGTTATCTCTCTCCTTCCACAAATTTTAAACTTTTACACTGCAAATTGTCACTTCCTGCTGTTCATTAATTGTCATTAAGGATATTTTGATACAAACAGCTTCTACTGATCTGTATTAGTCAAGGTTCTTAAGGATCTTGACTAGTATTCAAATGAATATTAGAGACAGGAAAGAAAAAGAGAGAGACAAAAACAAAAACGAAAAGGAAGAGAGAAATAGAAGAGGAAGATTGATTGTATTATATCTTGATTTGTGAATCACAATTACAAGCCTTTATATAGTCAAGCTAACAACCAACTAACTTTTCCGCCAAAACCAACTAATTAACTAACCAATAACAACTCTTAACAAAACAACTAACAAAACAGAAATGATTACAGTATTTTCCTTATTTACTCAATTAACTAACTATCAACTATTAAGTGTAACAATGCATCCCCCTTAAAGAAACTTGCCCTCAAGTTTCTATATCAAAGAATGGAAAGGCTGTAACAAAGGCAGTAGCATCCATCCAAGAAGCATCCTCCAAGGGGTTGTTTCTCCATTTCACCAAGTATTGTGTTTGAGAAACATTGTTAACCTTGACCATTCTTCTCTTGATAATGGCCTCTAGTTGTGGAATAGAGCTATCTTCTGGACTCCAACCATGTAACTCATCTGGTATATGTAAAGTTTGAAGCAGCTCTCCATGAAAGGCCTTTAATTGGGAAACATGAAATACATTGTGTATCCTAGCTTCTTGTGGCAATTGCAGCTTATAAGCAACCTTCCCAATGGTAGCTACAATCTTAAAAGGCCCAAAATATTTCTTGGCAAGCTTCTGATTAGATCTCATTTGGACAGTGGTTTGTCTATATGGTTGAAGCTTGAGCCAAATCCAATCCCGTACATTGAAAGTTCTATATGTTCTATGCTTGTCAGCATGTGTTTTCATTCTCACCTGTGCTCTTTGCAGTTGCAATTTCACTCTTCTAATCATATCTTTTCTTCTTTGCAAACTTCTATCAACAGTAGCAATAGAAGATTCTCCGGGTAGGTATGGTAAGTGTGTGGGAGGTAGCTGGTTGTACATGATCGCATCGGGTGTCAATTGAGTAGCTGTACGGAAATGGGTGTTATACCATCATTCAGCTAAAGGAATCCACTTACTCCACTCTTTTGGTTCCTCACCACATATACACCTCAAATACATTTTCAAACACCTATTAACCACTTCTGTTTGTCCATCACTTTAGGGATAGTAAGCATAAGACATACAAAACTGAGTGACCTGAATTTCAAATAAGGATTTCCAAAAAATGTTCATGAAGACAGGGTCCTTATCACTGACTATACTCTTGGGCCATGCATGAAGCTTGAACACATGATCTAAGTAGCTTTGTGCTACTTGCACAGCTGTAAAGGGGTGACTTAGTGTCATAAAGTGAGCACCCTTGCTGAATCTATCAACTACCATAAGTATAACCTATTAGCCACATGATTTAGGCAAACCAGTGATAAAATCCATGGATACATCTTGCCACACTTCTCTAGGAATGAGAAGAGGATCAAGGAGGCCTGGGTAAGCTACCAATTCACTTTTTGCAGTTTGACATACATGACATTCCCTGATAAATTGTCTTATAATTCGAACCATGTGCTTCTAAAAGAAAATTCTTCTGATTCTCATTATTGTGGCATCCCTTCCACAATGTCCTACTTCCAAACTAGTGTGATGCCACGCTATAAATGCCTTCTTTACTTCTTCATAAGGCCCTACAACTAGCTTGTTTTTCCTCCTCAACAAGCCATGCTTCCAAGAATAGTGCTTCACCTGCTCACCATGGGATAGCCTGTGTATGAGGATCCATGGAATAACTTCCTTTAAGCTTGTCCTCCAAATCAGATGAGACGATCAAGGAAATGGCACAAAGAAGTATCTCAGCACCCTTGACCCTAGAAAAAGCATCTGCAGCCTCATTCTCATTTCCCTTCTTGTAAACTATCTCATAATCAAACCCCATCAACTTGGCTAGCCAAAATTTTTGGAAAGGAGTAGGCATTAATACAACTCTAATCCCTTCCTTGGATGCATTAATCTCAATTATGAAGGTCTCCTCAAAGTTTGGAAGACCCAAAACAGGAGCTTCCACTAAAGCAAGCTTGAGGTCATCAAAGGCTTGTTGAGCCTATTCACTCCAATGAAATCCCCCTTTCTTTAATAGATCAGTTACTGGTCTACTTTTCTTAGCATACTTTCTGGTGAATTTCCTATAGTAACCTGATAATCCAAGAAAACTTCTATGCTCCTTAATAGAAGAAGGAGTTGGCCAATGAACTACTATTTCCACCTTCTTAGGATCTGTTTCCACCCCCTTTTCTGAAATGAAATGGCCTAAATATTCAACTTTACTAGAAGCAAATGTGCACTTGCTAGCTTTAGCAAACATTTGATTCTGTCTCGGCAAGGTATGTAAATACTGCTCTTAAGTGAAGATAATGTTTGATAACCGAGTTCTAGCACGTCGTCAATACTAAAAGTCTTGGCTATGCAAACAATATTTATAATCACCCTAATACTACTACAACGAGTGTAATGGTAAGTCGGGGATCGAACCACAAGGACAAAGGATGTTAAACTAAAGACTTGGTGTGGGAAGGTTATATGGAAGGTTGGTTGGTGGGTGAACTAAACTAATTACTAGAATAAAGAGCTAAACTAAACAATGAATGAAAAGCAGGGACTAGAATAGGTTCACCCTAAGACGGTCTATTGGAAATAAAGATAAGCTAGGTCAAAAGAGTTCGAACGATAATCAATCAAGACACTCTAGATATCGAGAGGAAGTTGGTAACCCTATAAGCCACGCGAACCACCTATAATCGCCCTATGTCTCTAGGAGTGGCAGGACAAGATTGGAATTGAATATCTATCGCACAGTCTAGGGCCTCCATTCGGCCGAATGGGACCATGATTCGCCTGAATGGTACCTCATTCGACCGAATTGAGGTACATTCGGGCTTTCTAGACGTTTTGAGCTCGTTTCCTTAGAGTTTTGAAGCCATTTGCTCGAATTGATATATGGTTTGCCCGAATCATTGCCCATTCGCTCGAATGAAACTTTGATTCTGCCGAATGGTTCTCTACTCGGCCTATTTTCGTCTGTTGAAGCTTTGGCTACCTTCCAGACTTTGCGGGGACCTTGAGGAAGATTTGGAATGCTTGGGAAAGCTTCAGTACACGTGTCTAATCTTCGATCAAAGCATCTAAGTCTCGTACGCAACGTAAAATACCTTGAAATCTCCGAAAATACATGAAATTACCTGAAAACACCATGGAGGCAAGAACAAGGTAAAATCATGCGTAAAGTGTATAAAAACCATCCTAAAACGCGAGACTCGACACTAAAATGAGGAGATAAGTGTGCTTTAAAACGAGCACATCAATGTTCAGCCATAACTATAAATCAGAATATCATCAAAGAATATCAACACACACTTTCTTAGTAAAGTTCTGAAAACTTGGTTCATCCAGCTCTGAAAAGAAGCTGGGGCATTAGTCAAGCCAAATGGCATGACAAGAAATTCATAATGCCCTGTGTGAGTTTTAAAGGCTATTAATAAATGTCCTCTTAATGCATCCTCAACTGATGGTAGCTTGATCTCAGATCCACCTTGCTAAACACCTTGGATCCATGTAGCTCATCCACTAACTCTTCAAGGGTTCAAATAGGAAATTTGTTTATGATGATATGCTGATTTAACTGCCTGTAGTCTACACATAACCTCCAGCTTCCATCTTTCTTGCCTATCAAAACCACATGTGAAGCAAATGGGCTGTTACCATGCAGTATAACCCCTCTTTCAAGCATTTCTTGAATCAATTGTTCTATGATGTCCCTATGTTTCAATGGATATCTATAGGGTCTAATGTTAATGGGATTAACCCCCTCTTCCAAGGGAATCTTGTGATCAAAAACTCGTCTTACAGGAAGAAGCTCTTTAGGCACAACAAAGATATCTTCAAATTCTTCTTGCAGTTTGATGATCTCCAAAAGTTTTGCTTGTCCCCTAGCCTCCGTGGTCAAATTCATCAAACAAGAGGGGTGAATATTAACATCTGCCTGTGAAACTTGTATTAAGCAGAATTGTATGGTTTGTGAGGATTTCTTCCCAACCAAAGGTTCTTCAACAACTTGCAACTTCTTTTCTTGAATCCCCTTTAAACAAATTTGTTGATTCCTGATCTGAAATTTCATTATCATAATTTGGAAAATTCCAATAAATTTCCCCAAAAGTTCTCAACCACTGAATGCCCAAAACCATATCACAACTTCCTATAGGAATTAGCAATGCATCAGTCCTGAAAACAGTCCCATTAATTAACCAAGTGAAGTTCTTGCATTTGTATTGGCAAGCAATTTTGTTCCTATCTGCTATAGTCACTTGTGGAGAAATTTGCTCTAATTCACATCCCAACTTCCTAACATATTCCAGGTTATTATGGGTACTTTCTGAATCCACTAAAATGTGGAAAGGCTTGTTCTTGACAAATCCCACAATTCTCATGGTGTGATAAGTTTGTTCCCCAATTAAGGCATGTAGGGAAATACAAGGCTCCTTCCTATCTTGACTTTCATACTCCATATCCATCATTTCATCCTCTTCATTTTCAGGTGCTGCCAAAACTTCAATTGCAAAGAATTGTGGTTCTTTGGATCCACACTTGTGCCCCTTTGCATAAGGTTTGTCACACAAATAGCACAATCCCTTAGCAATCTTTTCAGCCTTGATCTTGGCTGACACAAATTTGAAGTTATTATTGCTAGAATTGGAAGAAAAATGAGAAGTAGGTTTATCCAGGTTTGAGGCTGGTCTGAAGTCAGTGGGTGTAGGTAAAAGAGGTAGTTTATTTTGTGTTTTGATGGTAGTAGAAAAGGGTTTTCAGGCTGGTTTTGGGGATTTCACACTCTCCTCTTGTAGTCTTGCATATTCAATGGCTTTTGCAAGAGTGTCTAGTTTGAAGGCTTTCACAAAAGGCTTAATGATATCCTTCAATCCACTAATAAAACTTTCAAGAATGAACATAGGAGATAAGTCATAATCATGCATTTCTAGGAAGGATCTATTACTTTTAAAGGCATCAACACACTCTTCTAAACTCCTCTCCTGAGTAAGTTTATTAAAATTTTCCACGGTATTATTTAAAGATGCATCAAAGAACCTCGCCCTCACAGCCATACTGAACTTGACCGACCCAATCATGGGTTTCATAGCCAAAAATCCCGCCACCCATAAAGCTGCATTATCCACCATGTATAAAGATGCTAAGTCCACCTTCTGATCTTCACAAACCTTGCACAATTCAAAATACATACTGGCTTTCCTTATCCATTCATTTGGTCCTGTGCCATCAAATTTTGGGAATTCTAACTTAGGCACAAAAGCCAAGTTTTGAACCCCTGCATTTCCTTAGTTATCTATTGTACTTCTTGATAAATTCTCAATGCAAGACACACTTTTCTCATTAAGTTTTGAAAGTAACATCTCAAACTTGGAATTCATGTCAATCTTGAGTTCTATCATCTGACTTTGCATTTCTTTAATTTGTTCTTCCATGGCTCGAATGCGCTTAGAATGATTTAGTGGTGCCAGACTTCAAAATTGGAGATCAAATCTGGTGAAGATTGCACCTGCTTTGATACCAATGATACAGACAACTTCTACTGATCTGTATTAGTCAAGGTTAGAGCTGTTCAAAACAAACCCGACCCGAAAATCCGACCCGGAATCGAAAATTATCCGACCCGAAAAAATGTAAGTTTTTTAGGTTTACCGAACCGCAATTACCCGAACCGATACTTCACTCGAACCATTTGATAACCGCAAAGGGCAAAATCGAACTCGAACTGCAACCGAATTTTATAACCGACATATAAACCTTAACCGACGTTACCTGAACTGAACAGTGATCGACCCGAGTCAAATCCGACCCAAATTATGCACGTAACCGAATGTAACCTGACTAAAACCGATTAAGATCGAATTGTTATTAACCCGAACTGATACAAACCCGATCGATTATTAATCGAACTGTTTTTAACCCGAACTAATACAAACCCGAACCGATTGTAAATCGAACTGTTATAAATCCGAATCAAATTTTCACCTAATTTTAGCAAATTAAGTCCAATTTCAGTTTTCTAATAATACGGAAAAAGGAAGAACACAAGTTCTATACAGAAGAGATTGCATATATATATATATATATATATATATATATATATATATATATATATATATATATATATATATATATATATATATATATATATATATATATATATATATATATATATATATATATATATATATATATATATATATATATATATATATATATATATAAACTAATTGAAATAAATTGATCTGTCTATTAGGGCTGGCAAAAGCTGACCCGACCTCCTAACCTGATCTGAAACCGACTCGAAATTAGCGGGTTTGGGTTTAGATTTTTGACCCAATTAATTAAATGGGTCAACTCGACCTGATCTGTTTATTAAATGGGTTAGGTTCAGGTTGAATATTTAAACCCGAAAAAAACCTGTTTAACCCATTTATTAAATTTAAGACGGATCAACATTTGCCAAATACTTTGTAAAACTAAGATAATACCAATTACCATGTATTGAGGGATTTGTCAGCTGAAGATGACTTTCAATAAGAAAGGAAGTTGTCCCACATCGGCTAAGGGATTTGTCAGCTGAAGATGACTTTCAATAACAAAGGATGTTGTCCCACATCGGTTATGAAAGATACTAATAAAAGAAATCCTTTAAATCACTTCCACAGATCTCATACCAACTTACGCAGCCACGCCGTGAGCACAAAGCGAATTATTCTTTCGCCTTTTACTAAAGAATACCGTGTGCTCGCTGCATTAAGTGGCATACGTTTATTTTTGGAGGAAGCCTTTAATTAAGGTTAAATGGGTCAAATGACCTGAAGTATTTGAATTTAATGACCTAAAAAAAAAGTAGGTTAAATAGGTCATTAGCAGGTTGATCCGATCTGCTACAGATCAGGTCGGGGTTTTAATTTTTGACCCATTAATTAAATGGGTCAGGTTCAGGTTAAGGGTTTATTGACCCATTTATATAATATTGACCCGATCAATAGTTATCCGTAACCGATAACTACTCGAAAAATAAAGCTCGAACCCGATCTGTACCCAAAAAAACCGAACCAATTAGTAATCGATGACAACCCGAGACCGATTGACTCTCGACACGAACTTCAACCGACACCGAACTGATGCTAACCCGATAGCTTGAATAACCAATCTCTAATCGAACCGTGACTAACCGACTCGACCCGAGTGTGACCCGTTGTAACACACAGCCGAAAAATAACCTTTTGAAATGCAACCGAACCGAATAACACCCGTCTGAAACCGACCCGATCAACCGAATGAACACCTCTAGTCAAGGTCCTTAAGAATCTTTACTAGTATTCAATTGAATATTAATAGGAATAGAAGAGAGGAAAAGAGAAAGATAGAAAGAGAAAGGGAAAAGAAGAGAAGAAAAGAGAAAGGGAAAAGAAGAGAGGAAAAGAGAAAGATAGAAAGAGAAAGGGAAAAGAAGAGAAGAAAAGAGAAAGATAGAAAGAGAAAGGGAAAAGAAGAGAGGAAAAGAGAAAGATAGAAAGAGAAAGGGAAAAGAAGAGAAGAAAAGAGAAAGATAGAAAGAGAAAGGGAAAAGAAGAGAGGAAAAGAGAAAGATAGAAAGAGAAAGGGAAAAGAAGAGAGGAAAAGAGAAAGATAGAAAGAGAAAGGGAAAAGAAGAGAAGAAAAGAGAAAGATAGAAAGAGAAAGGGAAAAGAAGAGAGGAAAAGAGAAAGATAGAAAGAGAAAGGGAAAAGAAGAGAGGAAAAGAGAAAGATAGAAAGAGAAAAGGAAAAGAAGAGAGGAAAAGAGAAAGATAAAAAGAGAAAGGGAAAAGAAGAGGGAAATAGAAGAGGAAGATTGATTATATTATTTTTTGAATTGTGAATCACAATTACAAACCTTTATACATCCAAGTTAGTCAATTAACTAACTATAGACAATTAACTGTAACATATTTCAAATTTGAAAAATTTAAATTCAATACAACACAAATCCAATTACTCCATAAAAAAATTTCCATTTTTATCTTTCCCATAATCAAACAGTTGAATTCTCCAATACCCATTTTGTGTTACCCAAGAACAATGGCAGAATGTCCACTTCCACTGTCAGTGGAAAATTTGATAACCATCATTTGTAAGGAACAATCTCAACCTCCACCTGATATACATGCAAGAAGAGAACTTGCTAGTTTGGGTGAAGAACAATCAAGGGTGATTCTGGAAAAAATTAGAAAATGTAAAATTACAAAATCATTTTCTGGGTTTATTGTTTTTATGAGCAAACAAGCTAGAAATACTACTGTAATGGCTACTCAATTGGGTTCTTTCTCTCCTGATTTGAGATCACTTACTCCTATTTCTCCTCCTCATTCTGAAGGTTTTTCTTTTTATTTATGCGTATTTGGATTTTGGGTTAATGATTTGAATTAGTTTTTGGGAACTGTAATTGTAATATGTTTTTCAATTTTTTTGCAGAAAGTAATTATCTTTCTGATTCTGGTGATTCTGCTGCATCTGGTAAGCTATCCTTGAATTGGTTAAGGAGCGAATTTTGCCTTTCTAAAAGAAAAAAAAGTTTATTTGTTGTTGATATTGGAATAGATTGTATGTGAAGCCATTGTACGATAAACTGATTTTCTTACTTGGGTAACCCTTTCTTGAATTAACATTGTTGGAACTTTTTCATTTGACTTAATTGAACTTTTTGGAACTTGTTTGAACTTTATTTCCATCATTATTAATATTGCAACTTTTTGAACTAATAATGAAGTTATTATAGAGGTGAAAAGAATTAGTATCATGAAACAGTCAAGGGTGTGCTATCTTTAATACCAACGCTAAAGGAATTGTAGTGATAGCAATATGTAATTGACACATAAAGCGTTTATTGTAAGCAATCAAATTTTTTTTGCTTGTCCTTGCTACTATAGCTACACCCATCAGTGAGGATGGTGTATTGGTGTATTTTTCATATCGTTGGTTAAAAGGTACAACAACAATGCCAAAGCCTTATTTCCAAAAGATTGTGGTCAGATCATAGAGCAATAATGCAGTAATGGTTGTGATTGCGATGAAG
Organism: Amaranthus tricolor; assembly: GCF_026212465.1. Lineage (NCBI taxonomy): Eukaryota > Viridiplantae > Streptophyta > Magnoliopsida > Caryophyllales > Amaranthaceae > Amaranthus > Amaranthus tricolor. The sequence goes on from NC_080052.1 coordinate 18,086,067, forward strand.
ACATGACGATGTGGTAGCGGGTTATTGTAACGCCAAATATCGGTCGAAATCATTGGATATCGCTTGGAATGATCCAAAACACAATTTTCTACACCTTTAAATGCGAAAATTAGCTGTTTGTTTTTTTTGAAGACCTTCACAGTTCTGCCAATGTGATTTGGTCTTGTTTTTACACTATTGTTCGGATTCATGAACCAATAGATTATTTCGAGTGGCTGTCCACATGAATTCTCCTTCTTCGTTCATTTTGATTTTCTATCGTTTTGATATGTAAATCTAAATGCATCATATCTTTTTCCACTCCTTCCATGTTCGGTCCTCTTGACCCTCTTTTTTAGTCACCCAAGCTTCAACTTTTCATCTTTTGTAGTAGGAGTTTGGGACTGAAATGAAAAGTACTGGGGGTTTGATATATGCCAAATAAGAAAATATTACATTAGAGACAAACAAAAAGGACGTACAAAACTAAAATAAGGATAAACAAAAAGGAACAAAGTTAGTAATTCTGTAGGATTTTTGCTACATGTTCCTCATTGATTTTTGTTGCTTTGTGCTGTAGGTGTAGTAAACAACCTCTTTGTTAGTACAAGGGTAAGGTTGCATACATTTGACCCCTTAACCATGCCTTGGCTGTTTCACTTAGTGTCATTGGCGTAATGACATGTTGTACACTTGTACTTAGAGACATAGGAACATGTGATTTTTATATTCAAACACGGTCCAATTAATTTGTAGTATGATATATTACCATCGTACTGTAGAACTTCACATGCAAAGTTCCCTTGATTAACTACTTTACACTAGAATTTTTTTATTAAACAAAAACCTTATGCCTGAAGTTTACATGCAGGAAGCTCTGTTTCATCAGGAGGAGCTGCGTCTGTTGTATCTTTCTTGTCTGGTAAGGTGACTTAAAGCTTGGTATGAGTGAAAATATCTAGTATCTTTGTGTTTACCCACCTATTTTTGATTACACATTTGGTTTATGTCTCTTCAGATAAATTAGCTTCAATAAAATTGAAGTCATTGAACTTATTTGGCCTTTCCAAGCTTCACAAACCTAGTCGTGAATTTATGGCTTTGGAGAAATTGGGTTTTCAAAGAACTTTCCTTGTTTTAAGTTACATCGGAGGGTAATATATACCATTCACATATTTATTAATTGCTGGATGTTTTGATATTTTCTATAGCCTAGTTCTGATGGAACTCAGTTTCTCTCTTTTGGAGAAAAATTGAGGATGTAGCTTCAGTTCGTGAAATTAAAAAACTTGTTGCTGAAAGTGAAAAACTTACAATGGGATCGTTTGAGAACCTGGTGTGGAATAGATATGGTGATCAATATTGTCTCCTAAAGGATCGAATTAAGGTTCATGTTAGACAATCTAAATGTTCTACTTTCTGCTTGTGGTGTGGAAGTTGGTAGGATAAAGTTGGAACTCATGCAAGATCTGATTTTTATATTTTATTTTGGTGTTGCAGTATAGCACGTGGGGCTCACCTGGACAACACTACTTCTATCACTGTCGTGTTCAATGTGATGGTAGTTATTGTTTCAAGGTGTACTTATCTTACTTCAATCTTTGTTAACTAAAAATTCTTAGTTGTTGGACTTGGCTCATATAGCTAACCCCATATTGTTGGCATTGAAGCTTTTGAAATGTATTTGTTACTTTAATCCGTTCACCTAATATTGAGAAAGGGTCTTTGTAAAATTTTAACAACTGATAATATTGATTACATATAATATCAAAATTACATTTAAAATGAAGAGTTTATTGTTTTCATGGCTTCCTGCTATAGGAAAAATACGAGCATGATGAGACTTTAAATTCTCTAGCGTTTCGTTATGTCTACTCATTTATTTCATTCCCCTTCCAATTAGGGTCCTTTTTTAAACAATAGAACAAGTCTACTCCAGAAAATTTTCAAAGAAGAGAATGTTTTGATCGTAAAGTTTGTGAACGAGGAAAAGGGAAAATCAAAATTGAGTAGAGGTCCATCTTCTTCATTTGCTGCTTATGAAAGGATTGCAAGAGAAGGAATATACTTTGGTCAGAAGAGCTACCAGTTCTTTGGTGAGTTTCGTTTGGAATCCAGTTTGCATGTATAAAGCAGTCCTATATGATTTTTGTTTTAGGAATGTCTACAGATAAATCAGTGATGAACAGGATACTTCTATGACCATCCTACTCTCTAGTGTTCTGCATTTCAATTCCCTTCATTTTTGCATTTCATTATGTAATCGAAAAGCTTCCTACAGTTACTTCTTTATATCTATGCTTATATGACAAGCATCAGTTTGTATGAATCTGCCTAACGAAAGACGGGTCAGACGATATAAGTTGAGTTAGTCATTGATGCACACTTTGGCCCCACCTCTTGTCTTTGAAAACTCATTGCTCATCCTATACTGATAAATGAGCTTCTGTATCAAAAGACATATAAACCATTTTAAGATATTGTTTTCTGGCTTGCATTGATCTCCTTGCAGTATGTGACGCGATCTTATCAAATTTCTGAACTTAATATGATGAACTTGTTTATGTGACGTTGGATTAGCTTTCAAAGACGGCAGAAGAGGAGAGAAGGACAACATAACAAGCTCAGTGAAATGTTACTTTGTTAATATGGACACCTTTGCACCACTCTATGACATTCATAGGTGCCCACGTCAAGCAAGATCTGTTTTCATGCATTTGGATACCCTACCCAGCTTGTCCAAGTATGCAGCTAGGTATAATTCTTCTAGGCCATATATATACAAAAATTCAAATTTCTCATCATGTATTTTTTTTTCCACTCTTAGTATTGTTTCTTGTTATATTCAGGCTTGAACTCATACTTTCAAAAACAATTACTTTACCAATGAATCTAGATGCTCTTAATATTGAGGTCCTTGCTGATATAAAGTGTCAAGTTGAGTGCTTTAATTATTGTTTTTAGAATTTTCTTTCTTTCATCTATGCTTCTTGAATGTGTATTATTCTATCCAAATTTTTTGTACAGCTTGCAGATGGTTCTGATGTCATGGGTGAAGATGGGAAAGCACTTATACACACTGACGGAACTGGATACATATCGGAGGATCTAGTTCGTGGGTTTCCTTGGAATGATTTCAACAAACTAAGTGATCATAGTTTTGAGGTAAGTGACCTACTTTTCAAGGTAGGTGTTGTGCGTTTTCTTTTCTAAGCTTTAAAGTCGGTCATGGAAGCAGCTTCTTGCAAAACTGCAAGGTAAGATTTGGCTTCATTACATATCTGCGGTGGGACCCTTTTTTGTACCCTTGCTTTACGGGGACGCTTGCACTGGGCTGCCTCTTTTTCGATATTTAGTCTTACTCATCAAAGTTGATAGCTATTTGTGTTGTAATCATTGCATAAAAGGAACAAACTGTATGTTATATCTAATCTTAGATTCCCATGTTGGCTTTATGATTGTATGCTCAATTATATCAAGTCTTCCAACACAGTACTATTAGACAAAAGGCCACTGAAAACAACTGTGCAACAATGCAAGAATAGAAAATTTCCATGCTGCACAAATATAAACTTATTTTGAATTATGTCAAACACTGACAGAATTATGGACAACAGAAAACCTGAGTTTGAGGCCTTTTTGAAATTTACTTTGATATTTTAAATCATATTGGTCTTAGAAGATTAACTAATGGTCGCTTATCAAAGTATTTTGCTTCTATCCTGGCGTTACCTAGTCAAGTAGGTTGACTTCCTGCCCAAAAATTGATAAATTTGGTTTACTGATTTTACTTGTCTCTCTGTAGTCTCTAAGATCAGTAGAAGGTTAAATTTAGTAAGTTTCATATATTTGATGTTAAAATATTGTTGTTTGCTTGGAAACTTGTTCTTGCTGTCATTCAATGAGTGGTTTCTTGACTGATTGGGCTTTAAGTCATCTTGCAACAGCTAAATTGGCAATCTTGCATTTTTCGTCCGTGTTTATACTTTGTAGTTTATACATATTAATATTTGTATTCTCATTCTATTTTTGCATTTCTTCAGAGATATCATGTCGATGGATTGGAGCTCAATGAGTTACCTACACAATCACCTGAGCTGGTAAATGCATTGAATAATGTTTATTTTGCGCCAGGGGTTGACTCAATGAGCTAATCCAATTAGTTAATTCACCTAAATGGTATTTTTTTTTCCACCGTCTTATCATCAAGTTTTCTTCCAGCCTTTATTGCTGCAGTTCCGTTTATTCTACAAGGGTTATGCTGTCAAGGGGACTGTCCTTGTTAATCGCAAGGTACTAAAAAAAAAGAAAATTTTTCCCTTTTTCATTTATGGTGTATGCTGGTGGTGTATAAATGTCGAGGGGGAGGGGGTGCAGCTTGGCTAACCTATTAAGTAAAAAAAAGCAATGGAAGTATCTTGTGCCCACAAACTATCCTTTTCTGCAATATGACACCTGCTTTGCATGAACACGCTCTCAGTCAACTTGCCACTGTTCATTCAGTGAACTGCTCCTTGTATCTCAAGTCCATTCTTGTAAATCGAGTTTGGAGTGTAATGTTATACATGCGAGGACCTGATTTCTCATAGTGTTTTTCATATCTATTTTTAAAAAATTATTGTCACAAATAAATTAAATTCATTATCTTGGTATTATCCAATTGTATCATTAACAAGATCATTGAAGATGAGTTTCATGAGTCTTTTGGCTTCAATGTGATCTAGTCTTGCACTCACAGACTATGTTTTGGAAGTTACATTTCAAAAATTAATGTCACGCGTTGTCAATGTTGTATTTACCTCTTAATGTTGTCCAAGTCACATAGGAGGAAGTAATGTGCCATATATTGTCAACTGGTTGGATTATTGAGAGTGAAACGATGTTCATCTTAATAAATTCTGAAACAACAATTTGGTATATAAGCATATATAAGTGAGATGAGGGAGAACACCTTACCTTTTACAATTTTGCTCATGTTATGCACTGTGCTTTGAATTGTTGATAAGTGTCTTTTTTTATTTTAAATGGAAAGTCCCTTGTATTTTAAATTTTCCTTATCTAAACATTTTCAAAATCTAGGCTATTGTTGAATATATCTTGAATAAGTCATCAATTAATTGTTGGGAGACTCTCCTTGATCCTGATGTCAAGTTCCTAAGAAATCAAAGAGTTTATGCTGGAAATGCATTCTAAATGATAGTTCTCTTTATTTAATTATAGATTCCACAAAGAACAATTCAGGTCCGACCATCAATGATCAAAGTTTGTAAAGATCCAGAACACATACAATCTCATAGCGTGAATTCATTTGAGGTTGTGGCCACAAGGTATTAATTCATAAAATTCATTGTGTTGAGAAGTATCTACATTCATAGGACGCAAGTATGCTCAAGAATACAAATTTTATTGTCATGATTGCTATTAGATAGTAAATTGAAGAACAAATTATATAGTAAATTGATATAGGAGTATAGGAAAACATTGAAGCTTGCCGCGTTTACATTTGTTGATGATGATGTTTCTACTATATACTGTGGAATCGATTTTTTTTTATTTGGTGCTGCAGTAAAGTATTGGTTAAGTTCATAATCAAAGAGCAAGATTAATGCACTAAAAAAATAAATTTTCAGCATTCAGTTTGTCTTTGTCTGTCCTCCCCACTTGATTGAAGCCTTTACGTCATGTAACGGTCGCTTTGTATTTGTTTTCAACTTGTCGAATCGTGAAATCCCCTTACACAATGTATTATTTAAAAACATCCCAAGACATTTGTTAATAGCTAAAATTTTATTGTATTAGTCGTAATAATCTGTTATTTAAACTTTCTTGGTTTATTAAAAGTAAATTTCTTACCAAAATCTTTTACAAATATTCTAAAAATATTTCATCAAAGCTAATTGATATGTTCTTAGATACGATGAAATATGCATAATCAATTCGGCAAACTTATTGATATCTATGTCTATAACAGATGAGAATGGCATTTTAATTAAGCAATGTTTTTGTCCAAAAGTTTGCTTTGCATTGCAAATTTGAATTGAACTTGTCAATAGTACATTTGTTATGATGCATTAGTCTTCAGAAAAGTTTACATGGTGATCTTTCTCCTTATGTCCTTTTTCTTTAAAAATCTTTATATAGAGCAAAACTATTATAATGATTTAAATATTAGCTTAGTTGTCGGTCTTTTTTTTGTTTCCTAGCTATACCCTTCATTCTTTGATGCTCCTTCTTTCGTTCGCATTTGGGATTATCCCCACTATACCAAATTGTAGACATTGTGGTGATTCATATGAGGATGAGATAGATATATTCACTAGTTATATTATAGCTCTATGGTTTATTAAATCATATGCACTTCGTATTTATGTGAAGTTGCTGATGATCTTTGCTACCAAGGAGCAATAGAAACAACCTCTTTATCATCACTAGCTAGAGTATAACAAGGGTAAGGTGACGTACATTCGGCCCCTCCAAACTCCACCTTATGTAAGAGCCATTTAATGGAATTGGGTTAATGAAATGTTGTTGACATTCTTTTTTTTTTGGCAATTATTGTTAAAATTCCTTGTCAGATGTACGCAAATCAACAGTAGATGTTGGCTTCTATTTCCTTTTAGGGGTTGTGAAGTATTTTATCCTGGCGTAATCTTCCTTTTCTTTTTTCCTGGTTTCAGTGGTCGACCAAAGAAGTCATACTTGTCACGATATTTAGTTTCCCTATTGCACTATGGTGGAGTTCCAGAAGAGTTTTTCATAGGCATACTAAGAAATGCAATTGATGATGCTCAAGCTTCTCTGACCAACAAGCGAGCGGCTCTTCAAGGCAATCTAATTAGCTTGTTTCATGATGAATTGTATATCACAAGTTGCAATTGATGTCTATTATTTTTTTCGTTCTATATAATTAGAAAGAACTTGAATACAAGAAAGTGAAACTAACTTTAGTTGGGCAGCCCTAATATTGAAAATCTTGTCTTAATGTAGTTGCTCTTGAAAGTGGGGATATGGATGATGAGCGCTTGATTGCAAGGATGATACTATGCGGAATTCCTCTGCATGAACCATATCTGAAGACACGTTTAAATTTCCTCACTGCTCATCAGAACAAGAGCCTGAAAGGAGGGAAGCTTCCCATTGGTGAAAGCTTCTACCTTATGGGTACTGCTGATCCGACAAGTACCCTTCAAAGTGGAGAAGTTTGCATTATTCAGTATGTTATATATAACGTGAAATTTCAGTTTCTGCTCCCCTGAAGTGAGATTGTAGATGAGATATCTTTATGTTGCTCAAGTTCATGGCCCAGTTACCTGCTGCTAAAACGTTTATAATTTAAATTTTTGTAGTGAAAACGGACAAATTTCTGGCAAGGTTTTGGTATATCGTAATCCAGGCATTCATTTTGGAGATATCCATGTTCTCACTGCGAGACATGTAGAAGGTTTGGAAGAGATAGTTGGAAACTCAAAATATGGTATTTTCTTTCCCATTAAAGGCTCCAGGTCACTCACTGATGCAATGGCTGGTGGTGATCTTGATGGAGACATGTATTGGGTGTCACGGAACCTTGACGTAAGATACTACAATTTCCTGCCTCTTCCCTCCTTTTTCTTATATTTACTTTTCATGTTTTGGCTCTACTAGAGTTTGATAAAAAAGTACAAAGTTCACTTCTTATTTAACTTTGCACTTCAATTTTCTTCATTTGCTCTATTACAATCCTTCAAGGGAAGTTCAAGACAGGATTTGCAAAAGATATTCTAAACAATGTTTAGTATTAACATAACATTGTTTGTTATGAACTCGAGCTCAACTAAAATTTTCGGTAATAAGCATGGGTTTAGGCCTTTGATAGTTTCATTTTCCAAAAATTGTTATCTGAATTTTAATGACAATATCCAGTCATATTGTATCTTATATGGTATGGTTAAAGATGGTTTTTTCTCTTTTATATTTTGTGTTAAATAAGAATATTTGAAAAAGTATATGACCAGCATGTCTGATTGGGAAATCTGAGATTACCGGATCAACAAGTTGCTTACCCTTCTTTTTGTACCTCTTATTATAGTGTTAGTTCCATATCATTAGTCTTTTAGTTTTGCAGCCCTATTTTTGTTCTATTGGTGATTCAAGATCTAAAATATGCTTGCTTGCTTGCTACAGCTATTAAAATATTTCAAACCAAGTGAACCTTGGATAGGTACTAACAATTCATCAAGTTCCCACCAGAAGATACCAAAGGAACTTTCTGATGAGGAGTTGGAGCATGAGCTTTTCTCCCATTTCCTGAGTACAAGGTCTCAATCAAGGTATACATTACCTTATGTTTGTTAAATTTGATACATTAAACTCTATGGAACTGTTACAATGAAAATAGAATACGTTGATTTCAAAAAACAAGGGTGCAATTGCAGTCTTTGTATATTTTACTTTTTAGATGACGCAACTCTTTCTCTGCCCCTAATCTGTAGCAACTATGGATAAACATATAAACCTTCCTCCGTAATATTAAATGTTAGATATCCATATATAGCATCATCTGAGAACATTCGGTCAAAGTTGTTAATTTTTTAAATAATGGTTTTTGATCATCTTGACATTATATTTCTTGGGTAGGGTAACTAATGTGTAGGAAAATGATGCTGGGCTACTATATGGATTAGAATGTTGGGCTTTTGGAAAGGATCATTGTAGAAAAATGGGAGTAGTGGAAATGCGAATTGTTTAATGAATAAGTGGACATATCTTGAGGGATAAACAAAGATATGTAAGAAATGGTTTCGGAGTTGCAAATATTGAAAAAAAGATGAATGAGAATCTTTTAAGATAATTCTACCTTGAGGGATGAACGAAGATATAATAAATGGTTGAGGGGTTGCAAATATTGAGGAAAAGATGAAAGAGAATCTTTTATTCGGGCATGTGCAATGACGGGGCATTAGCGAATCAGTAAAAAAGAAAGAAAGTTTCGAAAGACATAAAAAGAGGTCAAAAGAAAAAAGATGACTTGGAGGAAATGAGTGAAAAAAGTTTATGAAGGATCTAGACTTATAAATTGAGATGGTAGAATATCAAAATGGATGGAGAAGAAGAACCCTTTGAACGACCATTGTAACCGATATATTGGTTCCTGTAACCGACCTCAATCTTTTTGAATTAAGGCTCTGGCTTTGTTGTTGTTTATTGTATGGAAATGATGAGAATTCAAGTAATTATAACGGGCCTAAGTGAAAAATTTTCACAACTCATAATAATGTTGGATTGAGACTTAAGAACTGAGACCATATCAATACTATCCTTGGATGTAATGCTATGTTTGGTGTTGCAGATTTGTTGTGTATCCATATTAGAATAAGGCCAAGATACTAAGGTGTACAACTTTCTATTTTGAAAAGAGTTGTTAGGGATGAAAATAAATTCTCTCGAAACTAGTAAAACAAGAATAAAGATTACATTTTTAACGATAAGAACTCAGATTATAGACAACCCGATTTGTTGGGATTTAGGATTTCACAGTGTTGTGCAGGTACTTAGATTCAGTATGCTTCTTTGTAACTAATGAGCTGCTGGTATTTTGTGAGAATCTCTGCAAACCACATGATAATGCTGGTGTAGCAAGGGTAGAGCGTATCTTCGATGAATGTATTCAGAGTTTCTGATGGACTTTTAAAATTGTAGCAATAGATGTAGTCTGTTTGGACTTTTGATACATTCTCGAAAAATTTATAGCTTCTTGCTGTTGCTCAAACGTTCTTTGGCTTGAGTGAAATCATTTTCTAGGAACACATTTGCTTGGTTTCTTGTAAGAATAATTTGAGGGAAAGAAAAATTGGGGAGAGGAATGCAATGAGGATAGCTGGTAGAGAAGCAAGAGTATATAAGTAGTTGGGAAAGAAATGGTGCTCCTTTCTAGATGGAAAATGTGTTTCATCCTTGGGGGATTGTAATTGTTGTACCTACTCAGACACTAAATGTGAAATGTGGCATAGCCATTTTTGATGTACTTCCCAGTCAAACAATATCTAGAATGGAGCACTATATATTATGTATACTCTTTTTCACCATGATGCCTTACTCAAGGCTTCTTGGATAAGTTTAAAAGGCCTAGACATGCGGCATTGATTTATTATTGCAATAATGTGCATATTTTAATGAATAGTGTTCTAAATCAATACTCCCTCCGCTTCAACACTCGTGTCCCATTTTTCGCACTATTTTTCAATCACTTTTAATCTGTATTTTATAAGATAGAATATAGTCAAGTGGTATGTTATGTGATTCGTCTCAATGTAAATTGTAATAATATCAGCATTTCTAATTTTAATTGTGCTAAACTAGAGATATTAAGGATTGAATTAGTGCATTGACATGTGTTCAAAACTTAATGGGGACATCGAATCGGAGGGAGTATGAAACAAATGAAGATAGAACACAAGACTTGTATCATGATTCATGTGTTCACCTTTTTGTATCCTCTTTATATTAGTGCATTACAAATTTTACTACTTATAGCCTTTGTTGCACCCATGCTTGTCATTTTGCTATCAAATTGCATCTTTTGTTCTTTTTTCTACTAATATGCAAATTGCTTTCCAGTAAAGCTATGGGAATTGCTTCCAACAACTGGTTGGTACACATGGATCAGCTTTTAACTCTGGAGGACAAATATATCAAAAAGAGAGAATGCTTAAAAGAAAAAATGCTGAAATTAGTGGACATTTACTATGATGCACTGGATGCGCCAAAGACTGGTGTAACGGTAAACTTCCTGATGCTCAACAAATAGCGGTTTTCGTTGATATACAGTCTTCATGGCCTTACTCCTTACCGATTTCTTGTTTGATAGCATGTATGTCGTCCATCGTTACGAATGTCCCTCGTGTTTAAGTTTATCATATTGAGATTTGAGAGGGCGTGAATGTAACAGAATGTCTGATTGAGACAGCTCAACCGTCTGTGTTCTGTAAACATCACTGTGCTATGTTTCCAATCCAGAGGACTGACTGATATTAGTGATGAAAGGGCAAAACGATGTTACTAGAATCTCTAATGGTTTAAGGTTGATGTTTTACTATTGCACACTAAATGCAACTATTGCTTGATCTTTTACTCTGACTCATAGTCCACCATACATTGCACAACTTTATCAGGCTAGGAAATGTGCACCAAAACATAAGTATTGCTTGAATGGTTGCAAATGTAGTGAAAGAATGAGTCTTATGCTTTATCTTTGCTCTTTCTCCTACACTCTTCCTTAGTAACAGAAGCTCGGAAATCAACTAATTCTGAGCTGGTGAATATCTAATATACAACAAATCTTGTCTCTCAGGTTAATGTTCCACGGGAGTTGACCGTAGAAACTTATCCTCATTACATGGAGAAGACATCGCTGCCTAGTTACCATTCAGAATCTATTTTGGGGAAGATTTATGATGAAGCACACAAATGGGAAGTTGAGACTCCTCCCATCCCAGGTAAGGATCTTATTTAATGCATGATTGGAGTTGGCTTTCCCCGCTCCACCTCCCCCTCCCCCCAGACATTTCACCTTTTGTACTTGCACATAATCCATGATACGTAGAAGTATATTGGGCTCAATAGATGGCAAGACATTGGAGAGAAAATCTGGCTTTCCTTGCAAAGAAAAATTGCCCTTCGGAAAATTGCTTATGGAAAATGGTGAAGTTATACATTTGAATCAAACTCGAATGTAGTGTGACACAATAATAATGTCTACGCCTTTATCCTTACATTATGGGGTTGGATTACTGTATATGAATCAAAAACAAACCAATGTGAGAAGTTGCCAAGAAAGATTAATATTTTTTTTGGGTAGGCTGAGGGAAGGGAAGGACTTAGTGAGAATCGTACCCTGGATCTTACTTAGGAAAGTGGTACTTGCTCTCCAACTGAGACAAGACCCGATTCTCGACAAATATTATATTTTATTTGGCTTGATGTATGTGGAAATCATCACTAATAAAGATTATATCATCACCATGAAACGTGCAAGATTTTAGTGCGAAACTTACGTTCTTGGAACTTGGAAATGCCAATCTAGTTGTAGTAAGAGCTTTAAAAGCATAGTACTTATTTACGCTACTAAATATTCACTTGTGTCTAATAGTTTGGAAGCTATCACTTTTAAATGTTGAAGTTCCTGAAACAAACTTGAAGACATGGCACCATCTTTACAAAAAGTACCGTGCTGATATGACTTCCGCATCCAACATTGTTGACCTAGAACAAAGGAGGGAAAATCAAAATAAAGTGGTACTGAAATACAAAAAGGTACTTATGCATAAGTGATTTTGGAGAAACATGCTGTATTTATTTTCCCAAATTAACTACACAAATTGTTGTATGAGATGGTGTCACCGAAAGACGCGCGTCATACATGGGTTAAATAACCCATCTCATACATACATTATGAGAATATAAGCTTCTTATTTGAAGTCGTCTCTCCGAGAGACAGTCTCTCACAAGAGTAGTTGAATTAGCTAAGCTTTTCAATTGTTGGGCTATTTAACATTTGGCATTGTTGTTTAGATACTATATGAAGCGACAGACTTTGAAAAGTGTTCAAGAGAATGGGAGGCAATCTGTTTTGATGCATTAGCAATATATAATGTATCGTATGATTATGCGAAGCGAATTGATGATGCAAAGAAATGTGGCTTTGCTTGGAGAGTAGCAGGTGAAGCTCTGTTGAAGATACTCAATGAAGGTCAAGCTGAGAAACCCTTAGTTTGTTTGCCTTCAGTGCTCCAGGAAATTTTAACTAGGAAAACTGTCGATGAAAAAATGTAGAAAGTGTAATTATGATTAAGGTACAATGTACATTATTCTATCTTATAACGTGATTGTCATTTCAAGTTATAATGATGTTAATGTACTAAGGAGCCATTTTAGCATGGTCATTTCAAGCAGCGCAGGTATAAATTGTTTATCCAGTTCAATCGGCCTTCAATATTATGGGCGAAGCCTTTCAAATAACTACTTCAGACAAGATACTCTGAGGCCATGGCTCCCCTTTAGGGAAGTTTATCGCTTTGTCGAATCAAACCTCATTATTGATTGCTCCCAACCAATCCAAGATGAACAAGTCATATATATGTAAGCATATATATGCTATAAGAACAACCGTTCGCATAACAGGCGAATGCTTTGATCTCAGCTACGAGGCACTTTTACAAGATCTTGTGCTTTCTTTGAGGTAAACGAGAGTTGTTGAGTTATAACTCAATTATATCTTTGCGTATGTCGACTTTAAAGCTAGAGAATTATTCAGTGACCGGGAAAGATGCAAGGCGAATTGTAGGGCTGATAGAGTATCATCCAAAGTCTAACTTTACTTCCTCAATATCTTTGAGTTTGCATCTTAAAACTTAAATATATGAAAGTTTTTTGAGTCTTAAGGTGCAAACTCAAAAAATATTTTGAGTTTTGATCGATCATCATTCTTTTCATTTCATTTATGGGAAGTAATTGTTGAAAACGTGCAAAGGGAAAAATTAAAAATGGTCAGGAGACGACTCATCACCTTTGGAATGGAGTTGCACTATTTCTTGAACAAAAAAACCAACTCGTTGCCTCTGGATTGAAGTTGCACCATTTCTTGAATAGAAAAATCGAACACTCATCGATTTCTTTACCGTAGTTTAAAAACTTTTTCTAAATATATATCCAGAACCACCAATGACTCATTGTGACATTCGATAACTCGTTGATGATGTTGTTGGTCTTTTAATACGTGTGAAAACTTAAGTTTTGATCACTTATATTGGAACTTTTCCCATAATATTGCCCAAAAAAAAAATAATTCCCACTTTGGATGAAATGTGAAAGTATTTCCCACAATACTGTCCACGTGGAATTTTTTTTTTAATTTTCCAGACAAAACCGCCACATGAGATGGCAGTTTGCCTTAACCACTAAACCGCCACATGAAGTAGCGGTTTGGTTAAGGAAAACCGCCATCTTATGTGGCGGTTTTGTCCTGGTAAACTGCCATCTCATGTGGCGGTTTGCTATGTGTCCTGCAACGTTTTATTTTTTTCTTTGAATTCCCATAAATAGTTAGCGCAACCTGCGTTAAACTAGTCAATACCATATATTCCATAATAATCAACTACGAACCAGCTTGATTTGAAAACATGAATTAGAAAAATAATGTGAAGATCTATTACAATCATGAAAAGTGATACAAGAAGTTCAAATCATATAAGTTGATACAAAGTTTGTTAAACTATAATCCCCGGCCCCTTTTGTTGTGCGCAGCGGTGGATGATGATGATGTATACTCGTCAACCTCTGCAATGACATTAAGAGTAGGAGCTCTTCGTTGACTAGCATGCTGATATGTGATGATCCTTTGCGGAGGCGATGGATGTGGAGGAGGAGTGGTTATGGAAGCTGGAGGAACGAATGGCGACATAGCACCGGATGTCGATGGGGATCTGGAAGACCGACCTCGAGTAGATGAACGCTCGCGACCTCTTATGGACCGAGTGCTGGATCCTCCGGAAGAGCTACCTCGATGGGCCGAACTCCGTGGAGAAGGAGTGTGGAATGTGTCATCTACCTCGCCAATGATCGGTGGAGTCGGAATGAGGTACTCATACCCCGCCCGACTCAATGCGTCGGTCAATGACGCGTTAATGGAGCCAAGGGTCTGAGAACATAGCCGATACCCCACATCAACTGGCGATGTAGCGGCCCCTTGAATCGTGTCATTGCATTGTATGAGCACCGATCGGATGCATTCAGCCTGTATGTTATCATTATATTGTTAAAAGAATCACATAAAAGTATTACTATATGTTATGAGTGTTAAAAGAAGACGTACCAGTAACGTAGATGTCGTATGGTGATGTGATCCTGGCTGTGCAAATGTGGTGTTCGTTAGGCGTAATATGGAGATACGCCTGTACCAACTCATGTACGTACCAGAGCTATGACCGGTGTAATTATCTCCTCGAACCAATCGAGATGCTCGGTCATTCCACGCATCTACATGCGATCTATGTCGTACTACATTGTTCTTGTCCCTAGTCCTCCGACCAATCGCATGTAGTTGAGGTTGGGTGTCACAGGCATGCGGAATAACCTGCTCCAAACCGAATTGACGCATGACACGATCCGGGAGATGTAGCTCGATGATGTCAAAGCAAATAAGTGGGCAACGCGATCTCCAAATCTCGTGGCCCGATGTACATATATGTGGCGGAGCGTCCATCTTAGCCGCTGTGTAAGGCGCCATGTCCCCTGTAATAGAAATCAATATACTCAGTAATATATATAATTTATTCATAACTAATACAAGTAGACGAGAGTATGTGGGGAGTGGGACCTCGAAAGATATACACGAAGCCAGCTGCAAACAAATGAACATTGTTTAACATTTTCATGTATCATAAAATAGTGAAATTTTGAATTTGAATATTGAATTGAGTGTTGCTACCTTACTGCTAAAGGATCCATCCCACGACGATGCTATAAACCTAACACCGGTTCAAAATCCTCCGCATCATCTTCCTGATCATGTTGCCCATCAGGTCGAATCGTCCGAATTATGGGCCTCCCTATATGAATATGCTCCCATGACCATATCTGTAACAACATTAAGCAGCCTCCAACGTCCTTGGCACCCTTACGAGATGCTCGACATAAATTTCAATACAGATACGCTAGGGTAGCACTTCCCCAACTGTACTCATCTACCGCTCCAAGTCTCCTAGTAGACAGAGATAGATCAACTGCATCGAGTCACCGCTCTTGTCTGGAAACAAGATGCATCCAAACAGGTACAAAATGTACACTCGCGCATGTCTATCCACCGTAATATCATCCGCATCATCCTCTAGCACGCTAAAATGCTTTCGAAGCCAAGTCAACTTCAACGACGATCCAGTGATGATCTTCGGCTGTGTGGGATCTTGAGGGTTTTCTGGCCAAACCCCTAGTAGCTCATGAACTAATGCTGGCCAATTTCCCTCTCCATGACCTATCACTGCTTGTCCTTCAATGGGCAGTCCTATTATAACTGCCACATCTTGTAACGTGATCGTTGCCTCGCCAACCGTGAGGTGGAAGGTATGAGTCTCCGGCCTCCACCTCTCCACTAATGCAGTGATATGAGTCTCTTGTGTGTCGCCTGAAGGGTAAGCATTTAGGATCAACTGGGCCCGGCATCGCCATTATCGCTGTTACATACATAAGTGTTATAAAATTCACAAAAATATTATTAGACTCAACATGATATTATAAAATATTAAAAGAAAACATACTTTGTTGACCTTCGAGGACATGTTTTCTTATTATGACCACTAAATTCACAAATGCTACATGTGTTATGAGGACGCGTCAACGGTGCATCCATTTCGTTCCGTATACGAGTTGATCGCGGACGACCCTTTCCACGCTTAGTTGAGGGATCTGGAACAACTGTAGGACCATTCCAAGGATCGCAGGTGAACATGTCTGGAACTGGCATAAAGGTCTTCTTGTTTGTGGATACGTATTTTGTAGTGCGAAACGAAGGGTCTACAAAAGCATCATACGAAATGTTAC
This sequence comes from Amaranthus tricolor, assembly GCF_026212465.1. Taxonomy (NCBI): domain Eukaryota; kingdom Viridiplantae; phylum Streptophyta; class Magnoliopsida; order Caryophyllales; family Amaranthaceae; genus Amaranthus; species Amaranthus tricolor. The sequence goes on from NC_080052.1 coordinate 18,102,618, forward strand.
GAGCTCGACATACTGCAAGAACATGTGAGCACGGTAACTTGAACATGGTTGGTTTCTGACAAGAGCATGATGTTGCTGTGAGGTCAACCATATACCATTTTCCACCTTTTCCTGCTATCCTGTTGCCACAACCAGTGGTGACCTCAAATATCCCACGTACTGTCATATATCCTAACATCATAAAACCGTGCTTTTTCAGCATTCTTGTCATTCGTATTAGTTGGTTTCTTGGCATACACATGTCCATTCTCTAATCTGTTTCTCCCTAAATCCCTCCTTGTGGCAAAGTATTCGTTAACCCGGAAGAATGTCATCCTAACCAATGAAGTGATTGGTAGACACCTGGCCCCCTTCATTACGCCATTGAACGCTTCAGACAAGTTTGTAGTTTTCACTCCATATCGATGCCCACCATCATGAATCAAAGTCCATTGGCGTTCAGGTATAGCACCATCCACTAAGTACTTATACGCGTCCTCATTAAACTCTTTAAGGCGATTCATGTAGAAATTATATTTTCGAATCTTTGTTTGTTCAGAAGCTTTTCCAAATAAGTTTTTAACTGCTATGTTTTTGAACTTCTTATGCACGTTCGAAGCTAGATGACATTTACAAACCGATGGAATGCAAATGGCTCTTCCCAACCTTTTCCAACTCTATTCATTGCATGCAAAATTCCCTTGTGATGATCAGATATAACACATAAGCCATCCCTCTTAGTGACATAATGCCTTATACAATCCAAGAACCAACTCCATGTGTCGTTGCTCTCTCCCTCCACAACGACAAAGGCAAGTGGGAACAACTGAGAATTTGCATCTATCACCATAGCAATCATAAGTGTGCCTCTGTACTTTCCGTACATATGTATACCATCTATAGAAATAAGGGGACGACAGTGGGGAAAACCCTTAATGGATGGTCTGAAAGCCCAAAAAATTCTCTGAAACATCACTCTGGTAGGATCCATTGTCGGTTGGACTTCCCATTGCACCACTGTTTCTGGATTAGATTGCATTAATGCCTGTAGGTACTGTGGAAGCTCCTCAAAGGACTTATCCCAATCCCCAAATACTTTTGTTATAGCCTTATTTTTTGCCAACCAAGCTCTCTTATATGTTATAACAAATCCGTATTATTTTTTACAAAATTAACGATTGACTTGACCTTGAACGCTGGATTAACTTTGATCATATCCACAATAAGATCAGCAACAAATTCAGAACTAAGGAGGAGATGGTCGTCACTGTAATGTGCCGAGCAATCTTGATTATGACTCTTATATCGCACAATCTTAAATGATCCCGTGGCGGTCATAACAGCTCACATCCTCCATTCACAACCTATATCCTCCGCATTAGTGCATTGGATGTACTTTGAAGGCTCCGACTCAATTACACGAAAGTTTCTATTGTTAGAAATCGCCCATACTTTAACATTCTTATTGAGGTGGTCTAAGGAGCTAAACTCTTGCTCTATCCTTAAGTCTCCATTTTCATTCATGGAGTTGTCATCGTTCCAGGTCATCCATGCATCAATCAATCTTTGATCAACCTCATCAATTCTAAGCCAGTCTTGAGATTGAGCACCATCTCTAATCGCTGCATCTAAAGCTTCTCTTCTGTCATCATCCTCCTATGAATCATAATCAATATGCTCATCCTCCTGATCTAAAGAGTCAACCTCGTTCACATTACGCCTACCCAAGTGACTCGTGGAAAAGGTGCTCATTACACCACCACCAATGCCACGTGAATGAGTTGGAGAGGTGAACTCATCCAAGTGCTCATTAATGTAATTTGGGTTACTTAACATTTCTGTGAATGTATCATGGCGTACACTAGGACCTGATTTTGGAAGTTTCATGCTAGTTATGACTTCCCTCGCATTATCCAAATTTGCAACCAATTCAACATAAACCTCTATTGCTATTCCAGGGGCTTGTGATGCTGCATAAGCAAGAGCACTTATGCTTTCATCATTCTTAATCGGGACTAACACATTTTTCCCAGTCACCGGATATTTCATCTTCATTTTTAACATAAAAGAGTTGCGCTCACAATCAATTACATCACAGATTTTGCTATGAAACACCTCAAAATTAGTATTCTGACGATGGATAAACATCACTGTATTTAATCCTCCATTATACACAACATCGGATCCAGTATAACTTACTTCCCCACCCCAATACACTATAACGGGATAATGATCCATATTCTGCAAACACAAACATGTTTTTCATGTGATTTCACATACACTTTATTGTTGATAATGAGTAAGGGAAGTGTAAATGTGAATACAAGAATTTGTGATATTAAGGTATTAGAACACTTATTATAAGGTTCAATTCAAATATAAAGCTAAAAATACATGAATATATACGAAAACCATTAAACTAACCCTACAAAGTAACAAAGTTTCATTGAAGCATTTCATCAAACACTTTATATGCATACAAATCAAATCATAAAATTCAACTACAAATGTGTAAAATGTAAGCTTAAATCATGAAACTAAGAGAATGTAACAAACAATCAATGTATTTATAAGTTCAAATGACAACAATAATGAACAAAAAATCAATTTGCAAATTGAAAAAAATTAGGGTTATATTCATACCTTAAATGAGGATGAAAATGAACAAGTAAAGAAGGAGAAGATAAGAAAACCGTCATTTTATCTAGCGGTTTACTTCAGATTCGTAAACAAAACCGCCATTTCATCTAGCGGTTAAAAAAAAAAAAAGATTTCTCACACCTATCCTACGTGGACTGTATTGTGGGAAATACTTTCCCATTTCATGCAAAGTGGGAATTATTTTGTTTTTGGGCAATATTATGGGAAAAGAATTACTTACATTTTGTGATTCAGTCAATATTGTATTATTTATTTATAAAACTAACATAGAGTTATGACCAAATGTGTAACAGGAGCGGTAATCTCGACACATAATTAACATATAATAATAATGTTTAATACAAAAATATTGCGGAAGTCTCAAAATCTCAAACTGTTAAAAACTTTAGATCATAAAAATTGAAACTGTTTAAAACAAAAGTAAAATATTACATCTAATAAGAAATATTGTTTGCTCAAAATGAAAAAAATACATCATCATCAAGTCATCAATAAAGATACAAAAAGCAGCTAAGTTCTTGATAAATAGTAATTGCAGCGGCTTGGATCGGAACTTGAACTAAATCCTGCAAAATGCTGCCATCCATGATTCGGATGACAGCCGATTAAATCGGTTGGCGCTTAACGCCGTGCATAACTTCCTATCCAGCTCAAAATACGGAAATTATATGCTACATTTACTAAATAATTATTTAAGTACAAACTTATAATCAATTGACACCACCGTATACTTTTACCATATTATTTTTCTGTTACATACTTTTAAGTCATTAATATACCATTCTCGATCCTGACAGAAGTACGTTACTGCCACTTATACAATTCGGTAATCTTAACACTTAAGTAAGTTTATTTGGTTAATACTCATAATCGTACCATGTATCATAGCATCAACACTAATCAAGTTTATCACTGATCAACAAGCACATCAATATGACACTTGATATATGTAAGGGTCTGGTTAGGTGAGGACCGTAGTCCTAAACCCTAACTGTGGTGGGAGTCGTCACTTCTCTAATACAATTTATGTTCAAGCTCTACAGGATAAGTAGCTAACCCCCTGTCTTATACCGCATTTTACGTGCCAGCCAACAGGGGCACTGGGATTTTACATGCCGGTCCATGGTTCGATATTACCTTACCATCAGGGTCATTCAATCAATATTCATTCACACAAGTACATCACATTTTGATTACTACAATTTGACTTTGACTTTGATTTTGATCAACTTAGGTGACAACCTCTTTTATTTAATAAAATTCTTAATCATAACGTAAAATTAACCTTTATGACTTTATACATTCATTATTAAATTTTTATACATTATTTATAACTTTATTTTAAATAGTTGCTAAATTCACACTAAAAACTTAATACTCTATCAATAGTTTCCCAATTAATATTTTCCACAAGTAGCTAATAAAATCTATTTTTCGTTAAATAAGTTCCTAAAATCAATATTTTCAACTTTTCAATAAATAAAACTTTATTCTCTTCATAAAGTCAAATATTCTAATTAAAATTCAAATTAAAGTTGCATCATTTGGATAAGTTTCTAAAATTCTACAAGTTCACCAAAAATCAATATTTTAAGTTTAGAAAAATAAGTAATTTTATTTGGTTTGCAAAAAAATCAACATTCTAGTTATAAAACAAATAAAACTTATAATTTTACAAAAATCAATATTTCTAGTTTTAAAACAAGTCAAACTTATAATTTTCACAAAAGTCAATATTTCTAATTATAAAACAAGTAAAACATGTAATGTCACAAAATCAATATTTTACACATAGTTTGAGTGGCAAGTATACAAAAAAATACTTTTACATCATTTTACATAAATTTGGGTCAAATAGTTAGCAAATAAAATATTTTGTACTAAATAGTGATTAAAAGTTACTTTTATTATGAAATCTCATATATTCAAGAAAAACACTTCAACATTTAATAACTTATAAAAATTTCTCAAAAATATCTTTTTAAATTTTTATTTTATTATTATCACAAAAATAGTTGTAATAATTTAAAATAGTAAATTAGACTCTCTCTTTTTTTTTAATAACAGTGGTCGAATGGCCTATGAGTGTTTTGGGGCTTTTTCACATAAAAAATGACTTAATATAATTTATCATACCAAATCCTAGATTTAAATAACTAACATAACCACTTAAAAAATAAAAACTTTACGCAATAACTTAGAAATTTACTAAAACTTTAAAGATAAACTTACTCAAAATAAAGTATAATAACATTATTCTTAATATAACAATACTTAAGAAAAAATATGTTCATAAAATAACTTACTACCTAATAAACTAGTTTGAAAGCTAACATAATTAAACATATTAATAAAAATTCTAACATAAAAAAAATTCTTAAATATAATAACATTCCTAATGCAATACATAACTCATAAACATACTAGCACTAGTTATAACATAAATCATACTTAATATCACTAGAATATAATTTTGCACCCAACTTCCTAAACTTGTTCAAAGATTATTAAATTAACATACTAAGAATACTTTTAGCATACACATACTTAATATAATCTTGATCATAATTTCATTAAACTAACTTCCTCCTAAAACATATCAACACATTTCATACTTTGCATATTATAAAGTAAATATAATGTAAAATTTCACAAAAAGAGTAGGGTAAGAAGTTATACCATACTAACACCAAGGATTAGTACTAAGTACTAATTAGGAAAATAATAAGAAATAAGACCCTCTAGGATAGATATTAATGCTCTAAAGATAATTAATCCAAACTCCCAAAATAATGATGATCTTCTAAGCTCCCAAAATAATTAAATCCAAACTCCAAAAATAATAATACATTAAGTACCCAAAGTAATAACCCAATAATGCTCCATAATGATGATGATTTAAGCTAAATAAAGAGTGTTCTAAGCTCTATGTTCTTGAATTTCTTCAATTAATAATAAATGTATTAATATAGTAAGATTTTAATGAAGTGAAAATATAAGAAAGAATGTTAGAAAGATTTGATGATGGTGGTGTAAGTGATCTCATGGCTAAAGGGGGGTATTTATAATAGGTTTGGACAACTTTATAGTTCATTAGATTGTATGAAAAAGAATGTTAGGAGTATAGAAGAAGATTAACTTGTGTAAGTGATTTAGAGTGTGTAAGTGAATGTGTAAGAGTTGGAGTGTGTAAGTGAATGTGTAAGAATTTGGAGTGTAGAAGAAAGTTAGCTTGTGAAAGGAAATAGTGATAGCTTGTATAAGTGATGAACATTATGAGTTACTATAGAAAGGATTTTGGTTCATCAAATTTTTGCTATAGTATGTACAAGTGAATATACATTAAAATAATGGATAAATTTGATCATGAAAATATGTAGTTTACTTAAAAAGTTTTTCTTAAACTATACTTAATGTTAATAATAAAAATAAGACTCATTTTATATATAAAATAATTAAATCAAAATTATAAGGTTAAAATAATAAGTAGTAATGTTAGTTTAAGGAAGAAAGTTAAAACGTAACGTTTTACAAAACCGTGAATATAATAATAAAATTTTATTTTTCGTACTATAAAATAATAAAATATTATTTGAGTGCTTATAAAAAGATTTTAAACAAAATACTATTTTAAAGTTTAATATTTGAAAGAAATTACAAAATCAGAAAACGTTTAAGAATTAAAGATGGTTTGAAATGGATAATCAAAGGATTAGAGGTTTAAATTGAAAATTTGAAATAATTAACCGGAAGATTAAAATTAAGAATTTTCACTCTGTTACAACTCTTCCCCCCTTAAGATAGTTTAGTCTTGAAACTAGAATTTACCGAAAAGGTTAGGGTATCGCTCTTTCATGTCTGCCTCATTCTCCGAAGTAGCTTCCTCTACTCTGTGGTTTGACCACAAAACCTTGACCAATGGAATCCTAGAGTTTCTCAATTCTTTGACTCGAATATCCAAAATCTAATAGATCTCTCCTCATAGGCTCAGGACTCATCAATCTGAAAGGGTTCATGGGTTAGCACACGCGATGGATCATTAATATACTTCCTTAACTGTGAAACATGGAACACATAATGAACTTTTACCAAACTCGATGGTAAAGGCAACTCATAGGCAACTTGTCTAACTCTTCTTAGAATTTCAAAAGGTCTAATAAATTTCGGACTCACCTTTCCTTTTTCTTTAAACACGAAAACATTAGCCTCATTTCCCTCAACTCTATGGATCAACTCAATAATCTCCGGATTCTGAAGTTGTGCCTCATTGATATGGTCAAAAAAAGTTTGTATATATGGTCATCGCTCCCAAATACCGTCTAACCTCATGTTGGTTACAAATCTCTAATCTCAAACTCTACATTTAATAGTAAAACTCCCAAGGTACAGATTCGACACTCTATGTCTCCTCCTCAAAACATATGACAACTTGTTCACCTTCCTAGGGTGGTATAAAATTTCAAGACATAATCCTAACAACCTCAAGCAATAGCCTTTGGCGCATGTTAAGTTCCTTCTGGTTGAAGACATACCTCAAGTTTTGAAGATCTCTGTAGATCTTACACGGTAGCCCATACAAATAATGTCTCCACAACTTCAAAGTAAGGATTACTACAAGTTTAATGTCGTGCACAGGGTAATTCACCTCATGTGGCCTCAACTGCCTCGATGGATAAGCTATGACATTTACATCTTGCATAAGTACACATCCCAAACCTTTAAATGAAGTATCCCAATAGACTTTGAATCGTTTGCTACAATCACGCACTATTGATACATGAGCAGTAGTGAGTATCCTCTTTAATTCCTCAAAAGCAATCGTGTACCACCTCTCACTTTATTAAAATCGAATTTTTTTCTTCAACAACTCAAACATGGGACGGGTAAGCATAGAGAAATTCTCAACATATTTCCTATAGTAACCAGCAAAACCCAAAAAGCTCCAAACTTCAGTTACATTCCTCGGAATCGACAATTGGTTATCGTCTTAATCTTTTCCAGATCCACATAAATTCCATCCTTAGATATAATATGACCCAGAAAAAACTATTTCCTCAAGCCAAAACTCGTACTTAATACATTTTCTAAACATTTTTTTCTCATAGTTTTAGCACAATCCTCAAATGTTCCTCCATGTTTCTCAAATATACCAAAATTTCATAAAAACTATAAACTTATCCAAATAAGGACGAATGTATCTCTGCATCAAATCCATAAACTATAAAATAATAAAATAATATTTGAGTGCTTATAAAAAGATTTTAAGCAAAATACTATTTTAAAGTTTAATATTTGAAAGAAATTACAAAATCGAAAAACGTTTAGAAATTAAAGATAGTTTGAAATAGATAATCAAAGGATTAGAGATTTGAATTGAAAATTCAGAATAATTAATCGGAAGATTAAAATTAAGAATTTTCAGTCTGTTACAAAATGCTTCAAATTTTCTCATATTACTAACACTTCATCACCTAAATTTTCTTTTAATCTATTTAAGTTTACTCCATTAATCCAAAAGAGTTTTCACTTAATTATAATTAATCAGACAATCAAAAATATCAACATTTTGGACTTGGACATAACAATAAACCCTAAAGAACAAGGCAAGTATGTGTTCAAAATAAGCATCATTTGTTTATCCTTGTAAAAAATGATTAGACAACCCATCCCTAGATTCCAACTCCTTCTTAACACAACATAGAATTTTGGAAGTGAGTCTCAAGAAAGATATTAAACCAAACAATAAACTCTCAAGTTTCTAAAACTAATTTTGCATTCATCACCATGAGCTCATCTCTTCAAAGCACCTTCTTGGTTAGTAGTTAGTACATCTCTTTCTATTAAAAATACTTTTATTTGTATAACAATATCGCGTTTGGTTCTATCTTTATATTTTCTTTTCATCATTTGTCTTTGATTTAAATTGGCCTTTTTATGCTCATTTGGTCGTTTATGGTGGACGCACTCCAATTTAATTATTAATCTAGTCATGCATGATGTTTCTATACATTGAATTTTCTTCACCATTTAATTATTATAGTAATTATTTAATAATAATAACAATAATAATAATAATAATAATAATAATAATAATAATAATAATAATAATAATAAAAATAATTTTCAAATTAATTATGAAAAATAAGATAATCATTTTTCTTTCATTTATGTGATTATTTTGTTTTGTTATTGTTTTTTGTCCTGCTTTTTACTACTTGATTGTATTTATTATATCTATTGGTTTTTTAATTAGTTAGTTTTAAGAGTCAGATGTTATTAATGAGAATATTTGATGAAATTGGTCATTAATTATTAGCTGTTGATTTGTAAATAGAAAAACAAAAGTAGTGTAGTGAATTTTTTTTTAAATTAAAAGTTAAGCTTTTGAGCAAGATTTTATTGGGATGGTTGATTCTGCATCGACAAACTAAAGATGGTGTGCATACTTTATAAGTTATTGGAGCCCTTCTTCTCATTGTCATATGTTTTGGGATGATATATATCTCCTTGGCTTATAAAGTGTGTGCACCTCGTGTTTCGCTGTTAATATGATGACATTCACAATAAGTCCAGCTTAATTTAATAGACTTAATACTTTATTTGAATTGAAGCAACTAATAAGAAAGAAAAAGGAGGTCATGAATTTTTTTTTCTTTGTTTAGATATTAAATTTGGAAGAAAAAAAAGACATTTTAAAGGAAGAAATTAATATGCTTAATTTAATTCATAACTAAATTTTTTCAAAAATAAAAAATTTGAAATTTTTTTTTTCTTCTCCTTACCCTGCACTTCCTTCCCCTTTCCTTGTTTTTCCTTACCCCAAATTCTTATCTAAAAATCGAATAAAACTCAAATATTTATTTCTTGACTAATTAATACTCCACTTTTTAAGTAAAAATCTCAAATGGAACGAGCAATCTAAAAAACGCAATTTCTTGACCATGACTAGTCTTATTCAGGGCTATTTTTGACCTTAGTTAAGGTAAACACCTTAGGACTCAGAATTACAAAAGGATTTTATACCTCAATTCAATAATATGATCTAAAACTTAGAAAGCCGCTTATAAAAATTGTAATTTTATTTTTGGCAAACATAAAACGAAAATTAACCCTTCACAAAGGTCTTATTTTTTCATTTTGCTTACGACCCATGAAATATCAGCAATAATACTCGTCCTATAGGACATATCATTGTCATAATTAGTGTTAATAAACAATAATATCCCTTTAATTAATCATTTGGCTTTGTTTGTTTTCAATCATTTTATAACGTGAAACAGAATAATAGAGCCGCCATCACCAATTCCACTGATCGCTCTTCTTCACAAAAACCCAGAAACATCTGCAACTGCCTTTTCATCTTCAGAAACTGGTTGTTGTTTAGAAGACGAGATAAGAACATGGAACATTCCTCTGCTAAGGATACTGTTGATGAAAAATTTGCCGTTGGTGGCGGTGTCAGAGACGTGTACGGTGAAGATTGTGCCACTGAGGATCAGCTTGTTACTCCTTGGACTGTTTCTGTTGCAAGGTATACTCAATTACTTTTTTTTTCTTTTATTTTTGGGTAGTTTTTTTTTTTCTTTTTGTTCTTGTAGGAGTAATTTTTGAAAAAAGTTTATGATCTTTCATTTTTTAAGGGGTTGTATGCGGTAGTAGATAAGTTTGATGCTGTTGTAAATGTCACTTTATTTATTAAATTAATAATAAAATAAAGTTATAAGTTTGTAGAAGGAAACAAATTACATATGACAATCAAGAACCATGCTTATGTACACCACCGAGAATTCCGAGAAAGCGATCTTCAATTCCGAACAAAGTAACAAGAAGATTTTGTTTGAACTTGATATTAATTCTAGGCGAGATGCTCCTAAAATATCATATCCTCCCTACTACGGTGCTTGGGAATAAACCGGAAATATGTTCTGAGATACAAAGAATTACACTAAATTCCTAGCACACGGAATTTAGAACGATGTAAGGAAAACTTAAATGGAAGAAGATACAAAAAATTACAATCGAGGATTGCAAGTTCTTTATGTAAAGTGCTCGAGAAGAAAGGAAATTAGAAATTACATATCTAAAATAACCATACAAGCCTTCTATATTTATAGAATAGCTTACACCTTTTCACGAAGCAACATGTTACCCATGAAACACAAGATTGGTTCACAAACTAATGTCGTCTTTGAACCGAACCATCCCAATATATCTGGTTAATATAACCATATTTAACCGTTGGTAGTTACATTATAACTAGCAAACGGATAAATTAACTTTCCAAAGAAGAATCCGCAAAACAGCGCAAAACGCTACTTTTTGCTCAAAACATAAATTGCAACCTTGGGATATTCTCAAATTAATTTATTTGAATTAATTTATTTAATTTAATTAATTATAATTTCCGATGACCATTATACGCTCTAAATGACTACAGATGCATTTCTTTTAGTTGATTCTTGATGTTTATCTGTAAGCTCATACAACTTTTAATTCTTTGCTTTTTAAGATGTCAAGCAAGAACCTACCTTTTCATCTATAGTACAATTTTTAGAGTTTATTAGTTGCTCCGTAAAGTTGTTTTTATTTGTTATTTTATATTATTTTATTTATTGTTCTCTTAAAGGATTGTTTTATTTATATCATAAATTTGAACATAATTAATCGTATTTATTCTCATTTTAATATTTTATTAATGTTTATTGTCATTATATGTTTTTCACTAAATTTGTTTTAACATTTTATTATATATGGTCTCTACATGTTTCTCACCTACTTTATTTTAACAATTTTTAAAAATAATTTTAGTCTCCTTATCTTTGTTACTAACTTTATTTTAATTATTTTTTAAGGCTTATTTCTTATTAATAAAATAATATATTCTGCATCTAAAAGATTCTATTTCTATTAATTTTAGTGAACATTTTTTGTGAAAACAATTTTAAGCAACGAAGAGCCAAAAATTTATAGCTAGTTCATTTCGAATATACCAATATAATACATGTGATCATTTTATCATGGACAATTGTAAATGTGGAGTTCTCGATGTTTTAGCTATCAGAGTCGAACAAAAACATTTTCGCTACTTAATGATAATAATCCATTGTTGTTGGTTGGTGTTTTGATATTTTAAAACTTCAAAAATGTTTCACTTGGGTGCATGAGGAGTAATGACCTAAGAAACAAAATTTGTAATTAAAGATTTATTTTATGTTAACTTTTTTTTATGTGGCGGATATTAATTATTGGGATTAAGGCTTTGATCATAAAATAAAAATAAGATCGTTATGTTAAATAATTGCTGACTAACTTTATTTAGATAATTTTTTAATAATTGTGATTTTTTATATTTTTTCACTAACTTTATTTTAATATTTTTTAATGGTTATGATTTCCATTTTTTCCATTAACCTTATTATTTAATAAAATATAACATTAACCATCTAAAAGATTTTATTTCTCTTAATTCTTATGAACATTCTTTATTGGAACATAAATCTAGGAAACAAAGTGAGTATGTGAATCAAAATAAAAGAGTAACAACCATTATATGCTTTTATTTTCACATATTGGCTATTATGATCTTTGTTAATATGTAATAGGTTCTAAAAGGTTTATTTTGAGCTTTAATTTTAATATATGTTCTAGAAAATTTGAATTACTTAATATTTTTAAACTTAATAAATCACATTGTTATGTCAGCAAAAATGAGTTGTGCCACCGTTATGTAGTGTGTGAATTTTTTTCTATGGTTTGACCTTGCTATGTTGTTGTTGGTATGTTGTTGTTCAATAAATTGCTATTCAAAAATTACCGTAGGAAGGTCGATTTGGACAAAAGATAAGCTAGGTCAAGAGAGACTAAACAATAACTAATCAAGATATTCAAGATAACGAGAGGAAATTGGTGATCCCATAAGTCACATGAACGATCTATAATCGCCTTATGTCTCCCAAGGAGTGGCAGAACAAGTTTCGTATTGAATGTCAACAAACAAGCATCATTAACCTCAAACTCTAATCCTATACAATAAAGAACAAGACCAATTCTAGGGTTTCACTAATCAAAACCCCTAAGAAACTACTCACTTATATTTAATCTAACTAGGGCAAAAGCAAATAACAAAGGTATGAATGAAAGCATGAAGAACTTGAATGTAAATGAACAAGAAAGCAATAGAGAATACAATAAAGAAACCTATAACAATATTGAAGAACAAGAAAGAAATAAAGGAAAGAAATCAACCAAAGCAATAAACAAAAGCAATAAATGACATGAAAGCACTAAAGGAATGAAAACTTACATAAATGAAAGTGTTTGAATGAAAGGAAGTTTGAATCTATTACAATGCTTGAAATAAAGGCTTAAACTAAAGAGCTTGAATGTAAAGAAAGCATTAAAGGAAAATTTAAATCTAATCTAGGGCATAAAGGAAATGAAAGCAATAAAGAGTTGATGTTCTAAGATGAGCCACAAGTAACACTTATAATAGATATAGCGGTTTACATAGAAATGAGGGTATTTACAGCCTAAGAACAAAAGGGGAAGAAAGTCCTAAAATAGCCTTGAGGTTTAGCTTGCGAAGAAGTTGATTTTTTACAGCTCAGCAGGCCCATTCGCCCGAATGGACACTTCATTCGACCGAAACAAATTCAGTTGCTGGTTATAAAGTGTCATTCGCTCGAATTGATGGAGCATTCGAACGAATCATTCCTCATTCGGCCAAATGAATGCTCATTCGGCCAAATGAATGCTCATTCGTCATTTTCAGCAGTTTGTCAAGCTTTTTCGCCATGTTCAGCAATCCATTCGACCGAATGGAATCCCATTCGGTCGAGCCAAACCCCATTCGGTCGGATGAGAGTGCATTTGCCTATTCCAACTGCTTTTAAGGCTTGCTATAAGTTTATGCATGTGTCTTCGAACAAAAAGTACACCCTTCGACCAAATTAATGGGATTTCTAGCATCCACGCATCTTGGGGCCACTAGGGGCATTTTCTAACTCATCGTTGCTTCTGGCAGTCTCAAAATGTGTACTAAGTCTCAAACACTCAAAATTGACCTTGAAACCCTTCCGAAACACATAAAATAACCATAAAATAAACCAAAGACAAGAACAAGGTAAAATCACGTGTCATGTGTATAATATCAATGTAAAAAAGTAAGACTTGACACTAAAACGGAGTTGTAAACTTCCTCAAATACCAGCACATCAGTATACATATAGTTCAAGTTATAGTCAAGCTATCCTTGATCATAAGGTGTGAACCATTTTTTTTTAGTAAATTGGGAAATTTTATAATAGATAGTCCTTAAGAAGAGACCAACGACATTAAAAAGACATCTAATGTACCTCCCTAACATAAAAAACCCGTAGGCAAAAAGCCATTAAGGAAACATAAGATGTAAGGAGCCCTTTAAAAGATAGTGTGGCCGGCCAGACAATACCTAGAAGTATGGAACAAAACGTAGAGCAGAGAGGTCAAACACCTGACGCTGAGTCACAGCCCAACTCACCTAAACACCAAAAAGCCCAAAACAAAAAGGCTATACACCTTATTAAGAAAGATGCGTAAACATTTTGGGACATTTTTATGTAGTATTTCATATGTAACTGTAGTATTTTATACTTACAATTAATTCAGTGCCGAGGGAGTAACTAAATAACTATGAGTCATAGAATAAATATGAAGTGTAGACTTGTGAGCTGTGACTAGATTTTAGCAGGCTTCTCCTGTGTTAAATAATTTCAACTAAAACGAAGGTGCATTGTAAGAAAGTATTGTTCTTGTAGAGATACGGATAATGTGAATTCTGATTTTTATGTACCTTACTACCAATTGGATATGTTATTGCATTGACATGTAAATAATGTGGACATAAACTAGTAATTGGTTTTCTTTTTGGAATCTAAACATATTCTTTCTTATGGTGCAGTGGATATTCATTACTAAGGGATCCACATTTCAACAAAGGACTCGCCTTCTCCGAAAGAGAGAGAGAAGCTCACTATTTACGCGGTCTTCTACCTCCTGCAGAAATCTCTCAGCAGCTCCAGGTTGTGCTGGGCAACATTCTTCATTAAAAATAAAACTACAATGTGATTTTTGTCTACACATGTTTACTTATGCTAATTACTTTGCAGGAGAAAAAAACACTACAAAACATTCGCCAATATCAGGTACCGTTGCAGAAGTACATGGCCTTGATGGACCTGCAGGTATCTTTTCATTAAGTATTTCTTTTTGGTGTGAACATTCATCAATAAGATTTGTTACGCGATGTTTAGGTAACATCAAGCAAATCAGTAAGTGGGATCTGCAAATATTTCATTCTTATTCAAGACATAATTTATAATGATAGATGTACATCCACACAACAAATAACAAAGCTAATCTCTACTGTGTTTGGTCAAAATGATTGAAACAATGCTTATATGTGCTGTGGTGTTTTTCCTCTTTCCCTTCATATTATTTACAGGAAAGAAACGAAAGACTGTTCTATAAGCTCCTGATCGATAATGTCGAGGAATTACTCCCAATTATCTATACACCCACTGTTGGGGAGGCTTGTCAGAAATATGGAAGCATCTTCAGGCATCCGCAGGGTCTATACATTAGTTTGAAAGAGAAGTAATGGATTTTTTATCATTTAAAACGTAAGCTGTAGGTTTTTTATGTTCAACTAAAGTTGAGATAAATGGATTTTTAGGGGAAGGATTCTCGAAGTACTGAGAAATTGGCCTGAAAGAACCATTCAAGTTATAGTCGTGACTGATGGTGAACGAATTTTAGGACTCGGTGACCTTGGTTGTCAGGTGTTGAATGTAACCAAATGAAAATATTTTATAATGATACATACATGTGATACTTATATAGTATTAATGCAGGGAATGGGAATACCTGTGGGAAAGTTGGCTCTTTATACAGCACTCGGAGGAGTTCGTCCTTCAGCTGTAAGCATTAGATACTTAATGTCAACTTATTATTTCTTTCATAATGAATTTGATAAGTGTCGATCTCTTTTACTTTTTTCAGTGTTTGCCAATAACCATTGATGTCGGGACTAACAACGAGCAATTGCTGAAAGATGAGTTCTACATTGGTCTAAAACAAAAAAGAGCAACTGGACAGGTAACCATTGATGTTTTTAATGTTATGGACAAGTAATATCCTAATATTGTTGACATCATTCCTTATTCTCAGACAATAAGAAATATATGTTTGTAGGAATACGACGAGCTTCTTGAAGAGTTTATGACTGCAGTGAAACAGAACTATGGGGAAAAAGTTCTTATACAGGTTTTTATCATTTAATTTTTCCAACTATTATAGTTTATAATATAACAATAGTCCATTTTCTGATAATTTTTGTATATCTCGTATTCATACTTGTAGTTCGAAGACTTTGCAAACCATAATGCTTTCAACATACTCTTCAAATACTCAACAAGTCATCTTCTATTCAATGATGATATTCAGGTACTTTATGAGATTTACAGTTGTTTGTGCCATTATAGGATTACTTAAAACTCTAATTTGCTTTGTATTGTTTTATGCGTAGGGAACTGCATCTGTTGTTCTGGCTGGTGTTGTTGCAGCACTGAAACTAGTTGGTGGAACCTTGGCTGAACACACATTTTTGTTCCTTGGAGCAGGGGAAGTAAGAATAAAACCTACCTATATTATTTTTTTTCTTTTGACTTGAATGAATTTGAAATCAAACAAGCCAAGAAGGATGATTTGATAAAACTTGTTAGTTGGAATATTAACACTTTATTTGGAATATTGGAGGGTAAGGAAAGCAAGAGAAGAGGAAGAAAGGGAAGGGGAAGGAAGGGGCGAAAAATACAAAGAAAGCTTCCCTTGTTTGTCTAGGTGGGAAGGGAAGGGCGAGGAAGAGAGAACTCATTTTACTTCCAATTCTTTCCACTTTTGGAGATATTTGTCTTTTAACAAAATTAAGAAACTAAATCCCTTTAAATCTTTCCCCTCCAAAATTGTTATCCAAACAAGGGAAAAATACATCTTTTCAAAGTCTAAATCCCGCTCGTTCCTTTTTCTCCAATTCCCCCAATCCAAACATAGTGCAAGTTCCCAATTAAAGATGTTTTCTTTACCTGAACTATTTTTATAGTTTCAATGCATGTTGAGCTAATTCCCGTGTTTTATACTGTAGGCTGGAACTGGTATAGCCGAACTTATTGCTCTTGAGATGTCAAAACAGGTATGGAATATATGGAAGCAAGTCTTCCCAATTTTAATCTATTTGGAGGAAGGAATATAACAATAACCCTTTTTAATGCAGACAAAAGCGCCATTGGAAGAAACTCGTAAGAAGATATGGTTGGTTGACTCTAAGGTTGTGGATGCTTGAACACTATACCTTGCAAATAAAACATGAAAAGAAACAGACTTGTTCAAGAAACTATGTCAGCTTAAGAATTTGAGAAGGAATTCACTTCAAACAAGTTATTTTTATTTATTAATTTTGAAATATATGTTTCAGGGCTTAATTGTTAGCTCAAGAAAGAATTCACTTCAAGAATTTAAGAAGCCTTGGGCGCATGAACATGAACCTCTTGCTGATCTCATAAGTGCGGTGAAGGTGAAAATCTTAACTCAATGTGTGAACTTCACCGATCATGTTCGTATATGTTGATGTTGCTTAATATGTTTGATTTTTATTAGGCAATCAAACCGACAGTATTGGTTGGATCATCTGGAGTTGGGAAAACATTTACAAAAGAGGTAGTCGAGGCTATGGCCTCCTTTAATGAGGTATGCCATCATGTTAACTTATATTAGATGGTCTATCCAATTTATGTAACTTACCTATCTTGGATTCTGAAAACATAGGCATAAATATGATTGTATGATGTAATCTTCAACTTTATTTCCAAAAATAGGGAATATGTTTTTCAGAAAATAGCTCAGCGTGACACATAAATATGTATTGGTGTCTAGTTAGAGTACGTAAGTCCGAGTAATGTAGTTTTGAAGTTCATACACACATTTTTACAGAACATAATAAGCTAATTGTTTTTTAAAATTTGGTCTAGAAACCTCTGATAATGGCTCTGTCTAACCCAACAACACAATCAGAATGCACTGCAGAAGAGGCTTATACTTGGAGTAAGGTAACATGTTTTGAGAGACCTTACACACGACTTTGTTAAATTTTTAATTCATTGTCGATTATGTGTTGGGTCACTGATTCTGAATGGTTTCTTTATTGTCTTATTAAAGGGTCGTGCAATTTTCGCTAGTGGCAGTCCCTTTGACCCTGTTGAGTACGAGGGAAAGACATTTGTTCCTGGACAGGTAAAGGACATAGTCTTTTTACTATTCGAATTTAAATGACTTGGTAAGATGTGATGGATGGTTTAATTGTCGTTGACAGTCCAATAATGCCTACATCTTTCCTGGATTTGGCCTCGGTTTAGTCATTTCTGGTGCAATACGAGTTCACGAGGACTTGCTACTGGCAGCTTGTGAGTATTGTTGTTTAATATGATTGAACTAGATCTTATCAATGGAATTATTAAAGGTTAAGCCATCATTGTTCTGGCAGCTGAAGCTTTGGCAGGGCAAGTGACACAAGAGAACTATGATAAAGGAATGATATATCCACCATTTTCCAATATTAGAAAGATATCAGCACATATTGCTGCTAATGTTGCTGCTAAAGCTTATGATCTCGGTGAGCGTCCTTCCACCCCTTTATTTTATCTTTTGCTAGAGATTTCAAATCAAACAATGTTTACGTTTTCTCCCTAGAGCTTCGCTAATCTGAGTAATGGTGTCCAAAATCGCAGAGTTAGATTCCTTACCTACAACCTACAAGAGCATTAAGTTTGAAAACATAATTAGTTACATATAAACTTGGATATTAGTTCTTAGCATGGTGATATGTTTACAATTAATATTATGACCTGTTTCTTGTAGGCTTGGCTAGTCGTCTTCCTCGCCCTCAGAACCTTGTCAAGTATGCTGAGAGTTGTATGTACAGCCCTGTATACCGCAGCTACCGATAAATGGATACTCAAAAACGTGTTCTCTTGAAGTTGATCAACTTTTGTTTCTCGGATATTATTCATTCTGCTGTATAAGGTGTGCAATTACAGAACACATTATAGTAGACAACTGTATTGCTTGTATGTGGTAAGGTGTGACTTGCTTGTAAGCCATGGAATGTTCTGTTAAAAATGTAAAGTAAATTTTCTATTAAAACAAATTTCTTTTGAAAAATAATTACATAAACAAAATTACTTCCTATTTATACAAAACTACTTAAACAAATACACAATCCATTATGCTTTTCTTCACTTAACTTTTTCTCTCTAAAGCCCATCTCCTGCTAAACTCTTTTTCTTTTTGGGATAATGGTGAAGTGAAAACTAGAATTCAATTCATAGGAACTATTGTGACCTATATTTAGTCTATAAAGAAAAGAGCTACCACTAGTTTTTAATGGTAAAGTATACATTTAGTTTCACCATTAACTTCCAATGGTCAAGTATACTTTATTTTTAAACATTT
Organism: Amaranthus tricolor; assembly: GCF_026212465.1. Taxonomy (NCBI): domain Eukaryota; kingdom Viridiplantae; phylum Streptophyta; class Magnoliopsida; order Caryophyllales; family Amaranthaceae; genus Amaranthus; species Amaranthus tricolor. Next base: position 18,121,800 of record NC_080052.1, read on the forward strand.
ATTATTGTGATGCATAATCATTTACAACAATCTCTTAGTTGAAGACTTGTTTCAATTTCTCTTCACACAAATCATATTAGAACCTCTACCGGTCTTGAACCATTTTATGACCACGTGATTTTGCGCACAAATTTAACTTGTTGATTGTGACCGTCTAAGTCAACTCTTACTGGTAAGAATCCTTTGAAGAGTTAGCACTACATCTTCTAAAAGAGATCTGATAATTAAAGTGATAATGAATACCAATGTACTTTGTTCTAGAGTGAAACATCAAATTCTATCCTAAATGTATAACACTCTGGCAATCGATAAAAAAACTTTTTTTCTCTTACTTGAACTCTTGTTCATTTAACAAACATTGAAGCCATATCATCTCTTTACTAGTCTGTAGTAACTATCACGTACTCAACTTTTGTAGTGGATAGAGCTAAAATGTTATGTAGTTGGGACATCCAACTTACCGTTGTGTTTCCATCTATGAATACATATCCTATATATTGTGCTTTCAATATTGTCGACTTCACCTCCAAAGTTAGCATCAGCGTAACCTTGTACTCTCAGTTCACCTTTACCAAAGTATAAACACTTATCAACGGTACCTTGTAGATGTTTCAAAATTCATTTTATCGCTTCCCAATGGATTTATACTGAATTGGACATATACTTGCTTATAACTCCCACTACATGTCTTATATCTGGTCTTGTACAAACCATTGCATACATCAAAGTCTTAATTAATAATCCATAAGGAACCTTAGCCATATAATATTTTTCTTTCTATTTCTTATGGGATTGATTATTTAACATTTGAAAATGAAGTATACTGACATGTTGTAGGCTACGATTTGATCAATGGAGAAAAATGCCTTCCTCCATGCGGAAATACCAAGAAGAAGTATTTACGCAAGAACCACATTGCCTCTCAAAAACTTTCTTAGCAACTGAAGGTTGTAGGGTGCAAAAAGCCCTATATGGTCTCAAAAAATCCCCCGAGCATGGTTCGACATGTTCACTTCTGCTATGAAGGAGATTTGGCTATCACTAGAGAAACTTGTTAGCTACATTTTATCTTTAGTTTTACTCCTATAAGTGGCTTGTTTAGTGTGAGGAAACTATATGTTATTGCATTGTTTTGTTAGATTTTACGCTTGTTTTGTTGCTTTGGTGTTTTGTTTCATTTCAGGATCTAACCATCAAAACCGAGCACAAACTAACCCTTTTTGTTGCGTACATTGCTCACCTAAAAGTCAAGGGCTCAAAGAAGTGAAACATCATGAGCCAAGCCACAAGAAGAAGCCAAAAGAAACCCACTCGACTAGAATTAGCTCGAGCTAAGGTAACTCGAGCAGTCCAAAAGCATTTACTTGAGATCAGAAGCTGAATACCACATTCCTAGAAGTCCCTCGACCAGTCGAGCGAGGTGGCTCGGGTTGAGCGAGCTGCAGCCAAACTTTCAGTAGCTTCTGATCATTAGAAGGATGCAATTCAGGGGTATAGAAAATCCGCTTGACCAGTTCAAGCGAAGTTGGTTCGAGTTGAGCGAAAGTATTATTCACTTCCAGTAGCTTCAGATTGTCGACAAAATCATTTTTAATGGGTCGAGCTCGCTTGATCGGTCGAGCGGAGCCTTTTTCTATGACTGCTATGTTTTTAAAGATTTTAACCTGTGTACCTGATGTCGCTCGATCAGGTCTAGCGGACTGGCTTGGGTCGAGCGATTTGGGTGGTCAGTAATAATTACGATTTTAAAAGCTGTCGATTGGATGCCCTACCCATTTCTTCCGCCTCTCATACTCTACTGCTCCACCACCCCTATTTGCCACTCATCTATAGCCTACCTATCTCACACATAGGGGTGGTGGAGAAATCATGAAGCCATCACCCACCACTTGTCCTCCCTCCTATAAATAGAGAAGAAGAAGGCTCAAGCAAATCATCCAATCCTTCTACAACTTCTTTTTCTGTACTTCAAGCTTTCTTTAGTATTTGTTAGTTTTAAACTTCCTTTATGTATTTTCCATGATTCTAGTCTTGTATTTTTAATTGGAATTTTCTACTCAAACACTTATTAGATAGTTCAAGCTTTTGACATCATTGAAGATCATTTGATACATTAATGTAATTGAGATTAAGTTAATTCTATTGAAGCATTTCATCAAGCATTTGGATTGCAATCGAAGCTTCATGGAGTTTATCATTGGCATTCATTAATTCTTCATTTGGTTGTCTTCCTTGGATTGAATTCCAAGCTAGTAATTCCTATTCTCTACACTTTATTGCTTTTGATTTTGTTGTTACTAGTATTTATCATGAATTCAATGTCTTTAGTTATGTTCAATTTCAATATGAGTCAGTAGTTCAATTTGGCTTAGGCTAGGTATTATCACCATGTATGTAGTCTAAATTGCTTTCTTTACCTTTGACTTGGTTGTGTTGTTTATGGTATGAGATGGTTTTTTCTTTTATCATGGTGTCATTGGATTAAGGGCGAGAATCGATTTCTAATGATAGTCTATGCTTGAAAATTGAAACATATCCATGAGAATAGGTAGATGTTTTGATTGGAAATGATGAATGTGTGTTCCATGTCTTAAAATATGCTTAGCTCCATGAGAATAGGTAGTTGAGTATGTTTTAGGAAGCTTTTGTTGCTCGAGAGAGAACATTAGTATCCAAGATACATTCTTCCCCACCCATATCCATAACCTTAGGCTGAAGATTAGTAAACATTACTTTGGTGAGAAAGCCTAGCCTTTGCTCTTCATCATCATATTACCTTTTAATTTGTTTGTATTGCCTTTGATCTTATGTTCTTGGTTAATTAACATCTTTACTTGTTTTATACTTTGTATAAGCTTTAGTATTTATTTGCTAGTTTTAGTTAATTACACTAACAAACATCTATATATACGTTGTAGAACTAACTAATTGATTTGAGATTCCCTTGATATACACCCCACTCCCTGAGAATCCGACATGTACTTGCCGACGTACTACGCTACGCCGTGCACTTGCAGTATTATAAAGGACGTAAAATCCCGATCAAAATTCTAACCACAAACTTTTTCTTAAGAAAAAAGAAGACCTGATAACATGTCTTATCATCTATGTAGATGACATAATTATTACTGGAAATGAAAAAAGGAGATAAGTGTGTTAAAAGAGAAACTATTCAGTGAATTTGAGATGAAAGATCTCGAAAGACTAAAGTAATCTAGGAAATGAAGCACTCAGATCAACTGGGAGAATCTTCATATGTTAGAAGAAATATATTCTAGACCTACTCGCAGCGATTGGGATGGTAGAGTGTAAACCAGCGAAAACTCCAATAGTGGTGAATCATGGCATACAAACCATTGAAGGAGGAGGAGCAGCTAATTGAGAATAATACCAGAAACTAATGGGGAAATTAATCTACCTGTCACACACTCGTCCAGACGTTGCCTATGTTGTCAGGATAGTGAGTAGATTAATGTACTAAATTCAAACTCATGATGTGGAGGCAGCCTTCATAATCTTGAGATACCTAACGGGAACACCTGGAAGGGTTATAGTGTTTCGAGGAAATCAAATTTTAACCTACACAGAAGCCTACACACATGCAGACTGGGCTAGAGACACACATGGATAAAAAACAACATATGGGTTCTTTACTCTTATAGGAGCAAACCTAATCACATGAAGAAGCAAGAAATAAAAGGTGGTCTCATTATCTAGTGCTGAAGCCGAATTCTGAGGAATAACAAAAAGGGTCGCTAAGGTTCTGTGGATTAGAAAACTTCTCACATGACTTGGATTTCAAAAAAACAGTAGTTGTGAGTTGAATTGTGATAATGAAACAAAAATTAGCATATCTGATAATCCAGTTCAACATGATAAAACTAAACATGTTGAAGTCGACAGACACTTCATAAAAGAGAAACTTGAGACCAAGATAATACACATTCCTTTTTTCTGATCCAAGGAACAATTGTCTGATATCCTAACCAAAGCAGTTGGATTAAAAAATTTCTAGACAAACTTTGCAAGTTGGGCGTTAAAGTTTTCATGACTCAACTTAAGGGGGAGTGAAGGAAAGAATCAACATATATTGCTAATTATGTACATTTCCATATTTAGCTGATACTCAGAATCAATTAGGAGAAAATCAGGGATTAGATTATTTAACATATGAAAACGTAATTTCTAACAATACTTTTTAAAAAGAAAAATTCTAATTAGTAGCATTGTGGTTTGATGAAACGCGAGTGATAGCACTTTTAAAGTTTTTTCGACATGATAGCTACAAGGTTTAATTTTACGAATTCCGTAGTAAATTCCGTTAAAAAACATCCAATTTCGTTAACTTTGATATTTTTATATTTTTCTTTCATAATGGTTTGATGGTATAAATTTTCTTTTAAGAAAGAAAATTTACAAGAGAAAGAGGGCATTCTTGTAATGGAGGTTTACATAGCTCTTTGAACGATTCTCAACGTAATTTTGAATAGGTTTCTACGTTGTACTCACAAACAAACTACAGATTATTTACCTTCTCTTTCAAATTCTTCAACAGTCAACATTTTGTTCATGTGTAGAATATGAATCAAGGGCAAATTAGTCGGATTAAATTGCAAAAAACAATAAGGTAAAAGGATTAACAAAAGTGAATGTTGCTGCATAAAACTACAAACAAAAAACAAGACTTTGATAGCCACATACATCAAATCTTCCTCAACTTTAAAGCATTGTCGTTTAAATAATACTGGCAAACAAGCATACAATATGACAATGATGATGGATAGAATGCATTTAGAAGAAAATTTGTTGTACCCTAACATAAAGCGCGATTGGAATCCAAAGCCACATTTTTTGATTAACTAAGTCACCCATAAATACAGTCACTTGCTAGAAACAATCATGAACTGTGTAAACATGAAGGTAAATTAGCATTGACATACAGAGAGTAAAATAAGGGTAAATTAGTCTTTTTAATGAATTTTAAATAATATTTAACTGTTTTTGTTACGGATTTTTTAAAACTTAAACCTTGCTACCATTTGGAAAAAACTTTAAAAAGTGCTACCACTTGCGTTTTTTAAAACTACAATGCTACTATGTAGAATTTCACTTATAAAATTAATAAGAATTTAGGGCTACAAAAACTTGGGATTTCAGTTAATTACTTCATCAAAATGTTTTGAATTATGTCTTGTTAATGGTACACATTTGAACTGGGCCAGGTTGGGTCTGGCCGAGCCAAAAGTCCATTTGACCCGGTCGACTCGACTCATTTATATAAAAAATCTCATTTCATTAACTAAATATGAAATCAATTTTACAAATATTAAACGAGGATGAATTAACAAGGTTAATTTTATCCAAGACTTGTAAAATAAATAGAAAGATTCTTTATGGAAATAACAAATGGAACACCTAAAATGGCAAATGAGAACTTCTTTAACAAACAAAGTGATAAGTGCAATTATTTGCATTTATTTATATCATTTTATACTACTTAATGATGGTCGTTGTTAGTAATTCCGTGATTATTTTGAAGATTTATGCTACTTTACTCGTTATGGTTATTCATGTTAATTTGAGTAGTTTTGATTGTTTTAAATGATGACAGAGTTCACTAAGAAAGATTTTAGCTCGGGTAAAGATGTTCTACAAAGAAAATGAGCAAAAGAGTAGAAGAGTGTTAATAATGCAAAAGTTTTGAAGTGAAATTTGATACATGTCTACTCTTTTGGCCATAACTTTTGATAGGAAGATCGCATTAATGCAAGGTTTAAGGCATTGGAAACTAGACTTTAAGATCTTTCCAACGGTGTATTATTTGTCTGCAGAATCTATTTGAAGTTCGTAGCATTTGTCAGCAAAAAACGCAGACTCGGCTTCCTGGTCGTGGAAGTGGACGTCGAGTAGGATTTTTCTTCTAGAATTCGTGCAGCCCATTTTGCAATACTTTAATTTTGTATTATTTATTTTTATCTTTATTTTAATTAACTCCTTAGGGGTTTATTTAGGGGTTAATGAGGAGCATTCAGGTTGAGCCTCGTCTAGAGGAGCACAAGGAGGGAGACTAAAAACCTCTTCTCCTTCTTTCTCCTTCATCTTCCTCTCCATTTGAACACCATTTTAATTCTTATAAGCTTTTAATTTCTTTTCATTTTAATTTCTTGTCTTTGATTTACTTTTTCATTATTAGTTTAATCTTTCTTTATCAAATTTGTATTAGTTTAATGTTTCCTTGTCATACTTTAATTGTTTTCTTAGAAATTATCATTTAATAAATTGTTCTTTCTATTTTGTCTCTTGGATCTTTAATTGTGTGACTCATAGTTTAGTTATTTTTTTTCCTTGCAAATTTCAATATTATCATTTTCATTCATGTTTAGTTTCATCTTAGGGTTTGTGTTCATTGCTTCCACCATGAATAGTAAGTAAATCCATTTTCTAGGGTTAGGGTTTAAACCTATAATTCAAGTATGATATGATTATGAAATGTGTCTATGAAATTAGGATTAATAAATTATTCTTTCATTATTTCATATTCATCCTTTTTGATGTGTGTGTTTATATTTTTGCTATCTAATTTACCCAGAATAATCCAACCTATTCACGATTTTCCTACAATAATCCCAACTATCTATTAACCATGAATAATCCGAACTTAGGAGGGTCTTTGCCTTGGGTACACTCGGGTGACCTGCTACCTATTGTAGCAAGTCAATTTGAATATAAAAAAAAAGATAAATATTTTAAAAAATGGAAAATTTACCCAGAATAATCCAACCTATTTACAATTTTCCTACAATAATCCCAACTATTGACTAAATGCCAGAAAATTACCTGTTGCACCGGTAAAAACAAGAGCAACAACAGCACAGGTTAAGTGAGTCAATAGTTGGGATTATTCATGGTTAATCGATAGTTGGGATTATTGTAGGAAAATCGTGAATAGGTTGGATTATTCTGGGTAAATTTTCCTTTTTAATAATGTTTTTTAAAGACCTACTAGGCAAATATATGGAGTAAAGAACACTTGTTTTTATTTTCCAAAAGGGATAATTATATGGAAGTTACAACTCCATTTATTAAATATAATTTTTTCTATAAATCAAGTTCACTTCAGTCCACATGATTTTTAAATGAATGTTAATAGGAGGTTGATTACTCTCCTAGTGTGGGGGGGGAATAGAGAGTATGCCTGATTTAAATTTTTCCTTCATAGATTGCTCATGAGCTTGTGAGACACTTCAAACAGTTTTCTGAAAACTGTTTTTTTGGCCGAATAAGTAAACTAAGTCTTAAGTGCGGAAATATAAGATAGACAAAACAAACGATTTGTTATCGAGATTCAGCAATCAATAGCCTACTCTCTGCCTATGGGTTCATTTCCAACCCTTAGAATTCAAACTTCTTTCATTCATAGAACCTAGAGCACTAACAAGATCTCTCTATCTTTTCTCACCACGTTCTTCTCCTTAAAAGACGGTCTACAAAATCCCTTTAATAAAAGACAAATCCTAATCTCACAAAAGAGGAAACAACTAAATTCTTTCAAAAGTATTCTAAGTTTGAGGCCTAACAAAATTTTTAATCTAACTCTCTTAAAACTCTAAGACCTATACAATTGATGAGAGTTAGAAAACTATTGAAGAACAATTACAACTCTTTTTGAATTCGTTAAATAATAGAAAACAATTGATCAAAGCATGTAGTGTTGTAATATGTGTCTTCAAATTTTGATGAAGCTTCAAAATATATAGGAAGCCTCCTACTATCCGTTTTATACCATTTGCTTCATCTCCTTATTTATCTCAACTTAGTTATGTTGGAGTTCAGAATCTTCTAAAAACAACCTTACCTATAATGTAGGAATAATTGAGAACTCATCCACAACTTTAGGAAAACCATTTCCACACATCTAGGAACAACTTATTTCAACGCAATATGCCTTGTTTAGTAAGTAATTAAATTATCTTGATAACCAAGTAGTCTAACTATTAAAGACTAAAATCGTGTAGTCAAAATATGATTAGTACTTAATGGAATTTAGTCCACTTAAGACATACAATAATTTTAACTTAGATTATTTTTGGACTAAACATACTATGACTAAAATACTATTTAAACTTATTAAATATAATTACTTAATTTATTTATTAATTTAATATGAGTCTTGAATATCATCACTTAAAGGAGTTGAGTCTTCATTCTTTCCCTTAGCTTGATAAAAGTCAAAACTATACTTTCCTAAATTATATTACTATATGTAAATTTTATGAACATGGTAAAATCAATTAAACAAAATTCACAATTCATAATTCAAACGAAAAATAAACACAAAACAGTAATTTTTCACAAACAACTTCAAGATTTTGAAAACTATTTCAAAACAGAACAAATAACATAAATATCATAACATCCTTTCAATTAACATGTAGTGACCAATAATATCACATGCAAATGTTTAGCATTGACAATAAGGTCTATCCATAGGACATGATTAGCACCATAATACTATATGAAAGGATATTGTATGACATGCACAGCCATACGCATATTCATCATATAAAGCAATAACTTCAAGATCTTGAAAAACATATAAATAACCAGTAACATATCAATTTACCAAAAACGTCAAACTTCAATAACATAGCATATGTATATGCATCATAAATTGATAAGCCTAAAGTATAACATCATATATATATATATATATATATATATATATATATATATATATATATATATATATATATATATATATATATATATATATATATATATATATATATATATATATATATATATATATATATATGTATATATATATATATATATATATATATATATATATATATATATATATATATATATATATATATATGTATATGTATATATATATAAATATATATATATATATATATATATATATATATATATATATGTATAAATATATATATATGTACATATATATATATGTATATATATATATATGTATATATATATATATGTATATATATATGTATATATATATATATATATATGTATATATATATATATATATATATATATATATATATATATATATATATATATATATGTATATATATGTATATATATGTATATATATATATATATATATGTATATATATATATATATATATATATATATATATATATATATATATATACATATATATATATATATATATACATATATATATATATATATATATATATATATATATGTATATGTATATACATATATATATATATACATATATATATATATATATATATATATATATATATATATATATATATATATATATATATATATATATATATATATATATATATATATATATATATATATATATATATATATATATATATATATATATATATATATATATATATATACATATATATATATATATATATATATATATATATATATATATATATATATATATATATATATATATATATATATATATATATATACATATATATATATATATATGTATATATATATATATATGTATATATATATGTATGTATATATATATATATATATATATATATATATATATATATATATATATATATATATATATATATATATATATATATATATATATATATATATATATATATATATATATGAACCGATTTTTTTAATTTTTTAAGTATTAAATCGGTTCAGAATAGGAAGCAATCTCACCCATTCTCTCTCTGTGCCTTCGATTCATTGTGCCTTTGATTCAATTTCCTTCACTCTCAATTCATTGTGCCTTCGATTTTACTCGTCGATTTGCTCTTCGAATTTCCTCTTCGGTTTTCAATCAAATTAAATCTGGTATGTAATCAATATCTCAATCACATTTTCGATTTTTGCAATTTTATTCATAGATTTTGCGATTCATAGTTTGCGATTTTTTTATTGTTTTTTTTTTCATTTTTATTCTTGTGATTCTTGTGCGATTCTTGTATGGAATCACTTTGCGAATTTATGTTATGAGTATACAATGATTCTTGTGGGAGTACAACAAATAATTCTTAGAGTAAATGATTATTCAATGTTTTTAGGGTTTGTTCAATCATTTTTAGGGTTTAATCTTGTGCGATCTGCGATTCTTGTGTTTATTCAATGTTTTTAGGTTTTATTCAATCCTTTGTAGGGTTCTTAATGTGATGCTTTCTTCATAAATATGTTCTACTACTTTTTGAAAACGTACTGAACCAACTCATTCTCAAGTCATGAAATGTGATGTTTTCTTATTCAAAATGTAATGCTTTCTTGATGAACATGTGATGATTAACCTGTGATTCTTAATGTACTGAACCAACTCAATGTCTTTTGATTTTAAGTTTCAAATTTCTATATCAGGGTTTTGGGTTTTTCAAATTTTAAAATATGGTAGTTGTCACATCAAAATTCTGCACAAGTTGCTGAAAAACCTATAATTCCACATCCTCCAAAAGGTATATCTCTTGAAACAATTCTTCTATGCTATAATTATGATTTGGCAAATGAGGTCATTTTAATCATATTCGAAAATGATTTTGTATTTATAATTTTGTAGTTGTAAAAGAAAATGTTTATAAGAGCAAAGGAAAACCACCTCTCAAACAAAGAGTTAATCCTACTGTTATTATTATGGACGTAATAAGAGATGTAAATGCGGAAGAATTAGTTGGATTAGACGCAAATGAAGGTCTTAATCCTACTTTTTTTTTAATTAATCTTTGTTTTGCATATAATTTTATTGTTATTTTTTAGAGAGAGAAGAAAAGCAAGAAGTAGAAGAACAATTTTTGTCAAAAAGACATGGAAAAAGAAATAAAATTGTTGCTTCTAAAAAGAAAAACAAGAGTAGTATTGCAACATCTACAACAGTTCCAAAGGAAAAGTAAGTTGTTTAAGCTCGACAACTATTCTCTTTAATAAGCATGTGTTGCTTTCTTGTTAAAAATGTGATGCTCTATTGATAAAAATGTGATGCTTTCAGAGAACAAGTAGTTACTGTAAGAGAAGAAAATAACAAGAGGAATATCGCACCAAGTTCTACATCAACACCAAAGAAAAAGTAAGTTTTAGCTAGATAAACTACTTACTTTTAATAAACATATGATATGATGCTTTTTTCCTAATGTCTGATTAAATAAAAATGTGATTCTGATCGAACATGTGATTCTGATCAAATGTGATTCTAATACAACATGTGATTCTGATCAAATGTGATGCTTTCTGTGTTACTAATTTCTGAAGCCATACTGAACTGTGATGCTTCCTTGATTAATATGTGATGTTTTCTTGTTCATATTCCGATGCTTTCTTTATAAACATGTGATTCTTTCTTGATTAACATGTGATTCTTTCTTGATTAACATGTGATTCTTTCTTGATAAACATAATGCTTTTCTAAGTAAAAATGTGATTCTTTCATGGGTTACAGGAGAAAAGGTCAACTTCATATGCTTTCATCTCCTTCTCAAATGGTTTTTTTGTGTGAGAATTTGAATGATAAACAAAGGACTGATTTGAAAGATATTGGCTTTGATGGTCTGCTTATGTTGATTATTAAGAAGAGTTATCACAGTATGGCCAAGTATTTTATCGAGCAATATGATATTAGTACTTCAGTTTTTATTGTGAATCAAACATGCAAGTACAGTATCACTGAATATGATGTATGTCATATCTTTTGCTTGCCTTTGAGTGAGAATGCTGTTATTAAACAAAGTAACGATAATTCAGAATATGAATTGTTTGAGAAATGGAAAAAAAAACTTGTATTGTATCGGTGAAAAAGATATATTTTCTAATGTTATGCATCACAAAATAGTACATGAGTTAACTGATGGAGGGGATGATTTTAAGAGATACTTTGTAATGTATTCTATGATAACATACTTGACTCCAATTCACATAAAACAATTGATCTTAGTTTACTCAAACCATTGGTTGAGGTGAGTGAGATTAAAAATCTTAATTGGTGTGGTCTGGGTTTTGAGAGGTTTAAAAGTGGTTTGGAGAGATGCCAAACAAAAAATCTGAAAAACATTCCTTCGTGTATGGCCATATTAGAGATTTGCTTTTACCAAAGAGTTAGCTTCTTAGGTATTTTTCCATAAGGTTACCCTTAATCCAACACTGGACTTTTGAGAAGTTGAAGAAAAGAGCACAAGTTGAACTTAATGCTTGATCCATTGGATTGGGTGACTTTGATGGAGACACGTACCCGATTTCAAAGAAATTAAGAACACATTTGCACGACGACGACGTGGATTTAGAGGACAATGGAATATATCTTAGAATTCCAGTTCCAGATGGTTTGGTGGCATCCTCTGATCGACAAACTCATGAATCAGCTAATTAGCGGAGCTAGAGGCACAATGTAGTTGTTGGTTGAGATACTGACAAAATTCAATGCAATAGAAGATGAAATGATGAGTACAATGTCTGCTTTGAAGAAGGAAAATGAAGACATTAAAATATATTTGATTAAGTGTAGTGTTAGGGAAAAAATACTTGTATTTTCCTTGTTAGTTTTCATGGATTGTGTTTGGCCCTTATGTTTTCAGCAATGTATATGCATTAGGAAAAATAGGAACAATGTAGAAGATATTTGTTTTTCCAACTTTTGTTTAGAATGGGATTGTGAAGTTTTATGCAATGATTATCATTGCACTTTTGGTTTATATTGCAATGTAAAAGTGAAAAAAGAAATGAACTATATAGCAATTATTTCCTATCTAATGAAGTAATGTAATTGGTTGTCTTTTGGTTCAACTCGAACCATTCCCGATATCATATCATACATAGATGAAAAAAAAATACAATTACATAATTTTCATTGGTTCAACAATACATAAACATAGCATAATTGTTCATCGGTTAACCAATACATAAATTAACTGATATGCAAGGTAATAACATTATTTGCAGTTGATGTTTGAGTTGGTTAAGATATAGTTTCTAGGAAAGTCCGAGTGCTTGAACTTGCTCGAGCAACTGTAACAACACAAAAGGAAGTGATCATACAACATTAAACACAACCATGTGTATTAAATGAAGACAATTACGATAACTTACATAAGTATGGGACTTTTAATTTCTCCCTCTTCCACCTCTGGACCCTACAGTTCCGGATTTTCTCCCTTCGGACCCAATACCACTATGAATTGACCTTCCATTTCTCCCTATTCTTGTAGGCTGAGGTGCTCTTTCTGCAAAATTCTCATGGACTGTCGATGTGTTCGCCCCATCCTTTCTTGGTCTACCCCGTTGTTGCGGTGGTTGTGGTTCATCACAGTCCACATAAATTGAGGAAAACCTAATTCTAAGCAAATTTCAAACCATTTAAACAATTTTAATTGAGCAAAAAAAGTAATACTTATTTGATGTTCTAGAAAATTATTGTACAAAACCACAATATCATTTATCTCAATCGAACTTTAAACCCATAAATGATGATCCGCCATTGTAGAAGGTTTAAGAAAAATTTGATTGTAGAATTTTTTGGATTGAAAAAGGTATATATTTTGCATGTAAGAGAATGAAATATTAAATTTCGAATTTACTTTTATAGTATTGACTAATGTAGTATGTAGGTAGGAGCTTTTATTACAAACATTCCCGATTACCAGTAAAATAGCCCTTTCCTTACAAATAGGAGGTAAAAGGTTGGCTCTTTATAGAATAAACTAAACGTTAGCCCTTTATTTGCAGACCAGCTATAGGTTAGCCTTTTAGAAACAATTTTTCCTAAAATATTTTGTACTAAATAGTGATTAAATATTACAAAAGTTACTTTTTATTATGAAATCTCATATGTTCAAGAAAAACACTTAAATATTTAATAACTTAAAATATTTCATGTAAATATCTTTTTAAATTGTTACTTTATTATTATCACAAAAATAGCGTGTAATAATTTAAAATAGTAAATCAAACTCCTTTTTTTTATATTATAGTGGTTGAATAGTCTGAGTATTTTAGGGGCCTTTTCACTTAAAAAAAACTTAATTTAATTTATCATAGTAAACCCTAGCTAGATTTAAATAATTAACATAACCACTTAAAAAAATTAAAACTTTACACAATAACTTAGAAATTTAATATAACTTTAAGGATAAACATTAATATCAAATTAATGCATAATAACAACATTCTTAGTATAATCCATACTTAATAAAAATACGTTTATAAAAATAACTTACTATTTTATAAACTAGTTTAAAGGCTAACATAAACATAAAAATTCTAACATTGAAATTCTTATATTTAATAACATTTCTATTGTAATAAATAACTCATAAACATACTAACTCTAGTTTAACATAAATTATACTTAATATCACTAGAATATAATTTTTCAATTAACATACTAAAAATACTATTAGTATAAACATATACTTTATATAATCTTAATCATAATTTCATTAAACTAACTTCTTACTTGAACATACTCAACATACTTCATACTTACAAAACTATAAAGTAAATATGAAGTAAAATTCCACATAAAGAGTAGGGTAAAAAGTTATACCATACTTCCACCAAGGAATAGTACTAAGTACTAATTGAGAAAAATAAGAAAATAAGATCCTCCAAGTAGTGCTCCAAAATAAATACTCCAAGCTCCAAATACTAGTACTTTCAAGCTCCCAAAATAAGTACCCAACTCCAAAAATAATGATCCTTTAAGTACGAAAAGTAATCACCCACCAATTCTCCAAAATAATGATAATTTAAGCGAAGTAAAGAGTGTTCTAAACTCCATCTTCTTGAATTTCTTTGACTAATAATAAAGGTATTAAGTTAGTAAGATTTTAATGAAGTGAAAATATAAGAAAGAATGTTAGAAAGATTTGATGATGGTGGTGTAAGTGATCTCATGACTCATCATCATCATCATCATCATCATCATCATCATACCCAGTGTATCCTACCGATAGAAAACTATGGTCAGGGTCTGGGGAGGGAAAGAAGGCGGCAATTCATACCCATAAAGGAGAACGCTGCCAAAGAGTCCCTCAACTCAAAAGATCAAGAGGTTCTTGCAATGAAAAGGATTGGGTGAACTTGAGGCTAGCTCCGCAAGCTTGTATCTTATTACATAAGATTAACCCTTGAACATAAAATAAAATAAAGGCAGCATATAAATAAAATAAATATAAAAAGGTACTGATAATGATAGTAATAAAAACGAGTAAAAGCCAAAGAACAAAAACACCAACAGGTAAGCGAAATAGAATCAGAAGTCTAAAACATGAATAAGGCGTCTCCAACTAACCATATCTCTAGTTAGGTCCTTAGAGAGGTGTAACTCGTGCAAGTCAATTTTTATCTGGTCCTCCCAAGTTCTTCTAGGTCTTCCTCGATCCTTCTTACCCTCTACTATGATGGTTTCTATCCTCCTCACGGGAGCGTCAAAAGTCTTTCTCTGCACATGTCCAAACCATCTTAATCTATTTTCGAGCATTTTTGCTGAAATAGGAGCAACCCCTAGTTTCTCTCTAAACTTCTGGTTCCTAATTTTATCCCTCAAAGTGATCTCATGACTAAGGCGGTATTTATATTGGGTTTTGGGCAACTTTTAATTCATAAGTTGTATGAAAAAGAGTGTTACGAGTATAGAAGAAGGTTAACTTGTGTAAATGATTTAGAATGTGTAAGTGAATGTGTAAGAGTTGGAGTGTGTAAGGGATTAGTGTAGAAGAAGGTTAGCTTGTGTAAGTCATGAACATTATGGGTTAAATAGAAAGGATTTTTGTTCATCAAATTTTTGTTTTAGTACGTACAAGTGAATATACTTTAGAATAATGTGTAAATTTAATCATGAAAATATGCTAGTTTACTTATAATATTTTGTTTAAAACTATACTTAAATTTAATAATAAATATACAGCTCATTTTTAGGTGTAAAATAATTAAATCAAAATTATAAGGTTAAAATAATAAGTAGTAATTTTAGTTTAAGGAAGGAAAATTAAAACGTAACGTTTTACAAAACCGTAAATATAATAATAAAATTTTACTTTTCGTAATATGAAATAATATTTTAGTGCTGATAAAAAACATTTTATACAAAATAATATTTTAAAGTTTAATATTTGAAAGAAATTACAACATCAAAAAAAGATTTAGAAATTAAAGATAGTTTAAATTGGATAACCAAAGAATTAAGATTTTGAATCGAATATTCGGAATAATAAATCGGAATATTAAGATAAAAATTTTGAGTCTGTTAGATGTTGTTTTACAAAACCCATGCCTTTTAACACATCACACAATACTTAATAAAATAGAAAACGCAGATGACAACTTCAATTATTTAATTGCACTTTTTTTTTCTTCAGAACATCATTTTTTTTAATTAATGCTACAATTTTACGCCCCAATTTAATTTCCTTTGAAAACGACGATGTATTAGAGTTCGAACAATGTGTTTCAAACTCCAATATTGCCAAGATCGAGTGTATGAAGTTTTAGTGACAAACAAATTACGCTATCAATGATATCAATGTTTGTAGGAGAAAATAAAGCAATAAAACGACACAAAGATTTAACGAGGTTCACTCAACTAAGGCTACGTCCTCCGGTGTGTAGTATCTCTTATATTATCAAAAGGAGTTCAAAGAACTCACAAATATGGAGAATTACAATAGAGAAGAGATATAGGCTAGTGTTTAGTTTGGGGTGTATTTGTGGATTGATTACAATGTGAGTATGAGAGCTCTATATATAGTACTAGATACAAGAATATCAATAGCTCTCTTGAATACAATATTAATATAGGGTAATGAATAATATGAAATAATTCCAAGAACTTGAAAGGTCGAAAAACAGCATCCCATGCACATCAGAGGATCCGCTCGACCAGATCAGAGAGCTCGCTCGGTCGAGCGAGTATCAGCTGCATTCTGGAGCATTCTGTCTGACCGCTCAACCTACCAATATGGCTCGCTCGGTCGAGCGGGTAGGTCGAGCGACCTCTCTGCTTCCTCTATTAGAATTCTGATCGAACTACCATAAAACAAGTCCTTTCTACTTCTTCATTAATCTTCATTAACACCCATAATTCCTCATGAATACTCTCCACATAATTACACCCATTTGGATTCCACAAACCAAGAGTCACACACATACACACTTCAATTGTGCACTCAAGTCACACTAATCACAACATCCTTCACAACTCTTTTTTGTTGCATTTTTTTATCAGGTAGTGGGTTACTTTTTATTCCTTTTTTTTCGAGATATTCTTAAATATTGATTTAATCATTCAAACCTCTTTTTAAATTGGGTTCTATTTTTTGGGTGTGGATTGTGGACTTAGTGCTACTATACTGGTACTGCTCGCTCGTTTTACTTAGCTTGAATAATTTTTTAATATTTATATAGTAATTGAAATTTTAAAGTATATGCTATATTGGATAATACAAGAAATATTGATAAAATTTGTTTCATAATTAATTAACAAAACGAGATTTTTTTACATAAATGGGCCGGGTCGGCCCGGGTAGAATGAACCCTTGACCCGCCCCGCCCCATTGTAAAATGTAATGCCACTCGACCCTACCCGTTAAGAAATTGCCCCGGACCGCCCCGACCCCATTGAACACTTCTACTAATAATATTTAGTTCTTTATTACTTGATTAATCTTTTGTAAAATAGTATACAAGTATTCGCGTTAATTAATATAATAAATTAAATAAGTATAAAAAAATGGATTTTTATGACTCTCTGATAATGAGGCCCTATGCTAGTTTCTAAATGCTAATCGACAACTATGGTAGAAATTACCTCAAAATGATGTTTCCATGGAAGAGGGAAGAGGGAGTTAATTACTAGCACTATGGTGTAGTACTCGTTGGAATATGTGGAACAGTACGTACTTGTTTTGCCAGAGCAATAGGTAAACAATGAATAAAGATTGAAGCTCAAAGTCTAATGTGGAAGAAGGAAGATGAAAGCTGGAATGTTGAGAGGAGAGGTGTATACCTAATTCAAGGATCACAAAGGAATTTAAGAGGGATGTTTATGATGGTTCAAAGTGCAGGAAGTAAATATTCAAATACTTTCTCTGGTTTTTTTTAATAACTACAGGTAGTGATATTTCTCCTCACAAGATGTCATTATCTGTAGCAACTAATAAAATCCAGAGGAAGTATATGTAATGAATAAAAATAATAAATAAATAATCAAGACAAGGATTTAAGGTGGTTTACCAATCAATGGGCTACATCTACCATCTAGCCTAGGATTTATATTAATATGTTTAAAGGATAAATACAAACTTGAGAGGAATTACAATGAATGTTGTGTAGAACAGAGGAGCTAATTTAGGGAGAAAATAAAGCTAGAAAGGGTGATCTATGTATGAGACTTTGGTGCAAGTAATAAGGACCTAGGACTAAGGTATTCATAGGGGAGCATAATTTGTCAAGGTGGTAGCAGTTGAGTAAGAAAATACAACAAAACAACTAACAACAACATATGCAAACAGAGATCAAAAGCAGGGTTTGCAGCCTGCTCGACCTAGGCTTGGTTGAGAGTCGGTCAAGCGGTGGACGAGTGGCTGCTAGCAGCTCTCTGGTGCACTTTTTCTCCTTGCTACACGTTCCTTGGTCCCCTACTTCATCAATGCTCATTGGTACTTTTTATTCTAGCTCTGAATACTTGCTCTCCAAGCACAAACAAAGCCTGTATTAGTACAATGTAATAACTTGATTCCCATGCAACCAATCACAAGTGTGTACTTTTGTCCACTTCTTATTTATCACTAACAAATATGATTAAGACTTTTAATCATGTTTTCATTACTTGGTGAACCAAGTCACCAATAATCCTAACAATGTCCTCCTTAACTTATGTTTTTTAAGTCCTAAAACTTCACTTTCAAGGTTCATCCAAAAATTTCACAAACATCTCTACCTAGGTACATCTCAACAAAAACAATATAAACATGTGCACGAAACATACAAAAGCATGATACAATGCCCTCTAAGGGCTCACAAAAGAGTATGATTAATTACCAACCAAGTCCATACAACCCATGGACTTATCAGGAGATATTGGGATTACATTCAAGTCATCAAAAGAAGTATCATGATCGATCACCATGCTTGGTTGAAGTAGTGGCATCACAAACCAAACTAATTAAGGTTAAACCAACAAGATTATATAAGCCATCATCTCAATGTAACCTTTTAAGAACAACTTAGGACCCTAGCCAACCTTCATAACCAGGGGTGGACCTATATGTTAAGATGCCTGGGGTTGCCAAGGAAACCCGATAAATAAAAATTGCTTTTGCCTTGGTTTGAACCCACGATTTCTTAGATAGAAAGCTTTATTGTAGTGTTGAAGGCCACTAGACCACATAAATTCACTTGCATTATCATGCAAACAAAAGTATATATGTCAATTGCTATGAAGTCCGTTCCATATTACTTGCTACATTTTTCATTTTTGAAAATTTTAATTTACTTGCTACATTTCTATTTTTAGCAATAAAACAACCATAATAATGACTACTTTACTCCTATTTTTATACTACCCCATACCTCATTTATTTTTATATCTACCCTTATTTCATGAAATCCATCTGGGTTTTATTTTGGGTGTTAGATTTGCTTTAAAACCCATTTGATGAAATCGAACAAAATCGACAGTTGGGTTTTGATTTGCTTTGCTATCTCTGATTGATAACACGTCTTCTGAAAGAGAAATATGGGTTTTACTTTTGATTTTTAATTTGCTTTGAAACCCATTTCTAAAGTTGAACCAGAATAGAGGAAGTATAATATTTAATTGAAGGGAAAAGCCTTTAAAAAGGTTAATTCTCTTTGCTCAATTGTTGTGCCATTGAGTTTGGTAGCAAGCAAAACAGAACAGAGGAAGTAATACTTTTTGACGTCCTGGAATTTAATTGAAACGACAATTACAACATTTTTACTTTATATTTTTGCGTCTTTTATGTGGTCTCTAAATCATGTTTTATCAATGTAATACAAAATAAGTTTTAAGTTTAATCGTGCTTTATAATACATATTTAAAAAAAATTATGCAACCCCAATCCTAAAATCCGAGGTCTGCCCCTGTGCATAACTCCACCTTCACCAATATACCTAAAGCTTTCTTAATCTAAAGTACCAAGGGAAATTAAGTGCTTATTCATGCTTGGAACATGAAGGACTCTGACAATGTTCATATAAAAGGTTAATAGGATCGAGATTCTACCTAGGATTGTTGAAGGGGTAGGATCGAAATTAATAGAATCGGATCGTAGCATTGTGTGATCCTACAAATATGCATTAATGTGCTTTAGATTACTGATAATTGATTATATTTGTTCTCTTTTAAGTTTTAAGGTGTGAGTAAAGTCTTATTTGACTTCATTTATTATGTTTTGAAAAAAAATACTTTTAATAACTATTTTAAACTGCAAATCAAGAAAAATTTGAATTTCATAAGGGTTTCCCTAGAATTATTTTAATTATATATTTATAAGTAAGTGAAATCCATATTATATAAAAATATTTTAAGATTGACTTCCCATGTAGAATCGAATTGTTCGATTGTTGGATCGTGGAATCGTTTTATGATCCTACCACCTAAATGTTTGAGCTAATTAGGATTTAATGATTCTACTACATTAAGATCATACCTACGATCCGAATCGATCGCTTATTTTTGGATCGTAAGATCATTGAATCCTATATCAAAATCGGGATTCTAATAACTATCATCGAACATAATGATTCTAACATATCCTATATCAACTATCAAACAACTAACCTCATTGCCCATAGTGACTTCTCTTCCATCAACCTTTTGATAAGTTTTGAAGAAATTAGAGATAGAAGTCATGTGGCTAGGACACTGGCCGAATCCAAAACCCAAGAATCACTACCCTTATACTCACTAGTACCAACAAGAGCTTCAACATCATATTCTTCCTCAACATAACTAGCTTTAGCGGAACTAGTTCCTTTGGACTTACACTCATCAGATTGTTTGGATTCTAACTTCCAACAATCTCTCTCAAGAAGGCCTTTCTTTCTACAATAGTTACAATTCATGCCTCTCTTTTCTACTTGACTCCTTAATACACAGTGCATCTTTAGACTTAATGAACAACTTTTATGCAAATTGAGAATCAATAAGGTCTTTTTGTGTTAAGGCCTTTCTAATATCCTTACTACACAATGTTTCTCTACCATACAACAAAGTCTCTCTAAAATGTTTATATAAAGGTAGTAGAGAACATAATAAGAGAAAGGCCAAGTCTTCATTATCAATTGAAACCTCAAAATTTTGCAAATCCAAAACAATAGGGTAGAACTCATCAAGATGAGGTTTCATAGGCTTACCTTCTTGCGATCAGAGATCGTATAATCTACTCTTTAAGAGTAATCGGTTGCTTACACTTTTGGCCATGTAGAGTGATTCCAACTTCTCCTAAATCCTTTTTGAGGTTACCTCCTTTACAACTTCCCTCTAGACTTCATTGTGGAGGCAAAATTGTATGTCGGATAAAGCTTTTGCATTAATCTCTTCCCACTTAGCCTCATTAATACCAATGAGCTTCCATTGATCATCGTTAAGTGTTTATGAATAGCATTTGAATCAATATTTCTTTCATCTTTACTATCCATGATTGAATTTTGTGTACCTATCAAACTTCTCAAAGTCTAACTTCATTATTGGCATCTTGGACTTCGAATGATCACCACTAACATCCCAAATAACCCAAAATAATCCTTAACTCTGATACCAATTGAAAGGAGAGGTGTATACCTCACTCAAGGATCACAAAATGAACTTTAGATGGATGTTTAAGATGTGTTAAAGTGTAGGAACTAAATGTGCAAGTATATATATTGAATGACAATTATAATGAAATAAGCAACACAAAAATTTAAGGAGGTTCACTAATCAAGGGCTACATCCACCATCCAGTCGCATTAATATTAATGTGTTAAAAGGAGAAATACAAACTTGAGAGGAATCACAATGAAGGCTATGTGTTGAAGCGAGGAGCTAATTTCGAGAGAAAACAAAGCTAGAATAAATGCTTTATGTATGAGACTTTGGTGCAAGTAATAAGGACCTACGACTCAGGTAGTCATAAGGGAGAATAACGCGATGGACTCGCGAGGAAAAATATCTGCTAGTTTCCACGAGGGAATCTGCAACGACATTGTCTGTCATAATATATTGTGGCCGGGTTTGAGATGGTATAACCTTAGCAAAAGACGATATTGCGACAAATTGATTATCTCGTGAGTCCGTCGCTAAAGGTGTTTAGCTATGAAAATGGCGAGCAAACTAACCGTC
>NC_080052.1:18149254-18169254 GCF_026212465.1 Amaranthus tricolor
AATAAAAACGCGAAATTGACAGCATCAAACTAGTGACCAAACCACCTTGCACGACACGTGGAGACCAAACCTATGCATCCAGGACCTAGGCTAAAGTGGAAATGGAATCTTGGTACTTGGATCTAGCTATCAAGGTCCTAAAACCATTCTAACAATCCCCGTGGACTCTTAGAAGCTGAGCCGAAGGAGGGATGGTCGACAGTTTGCTAGATCAGAATTTTGTTTAAGTGTTTGTGGTTGTTTCGTGTTCTTTTCATGATCATTTGTTGTTTTTGACTGTGTCATTTATCAAAGCTTACGCACAACATTAATCCTTGCATAACCAAGGCCTTAAACAGCCCCAGTTTCGCATCAAAACCAAGTTTGAGCTACTTTACGCGCGAAATTGACAAAAACGCTTAAAAACGCATAAAATCGCAACTTAACTTCTAATTTCTAGCATATGACTATTATTATCAATTCTAACCATTTCAACACAATAATATATGCCAAATAGTCTTGTGTGCCAAGTTTCGTGCATAACAAACTGTTGGCCTCTTAAGGTTTTGATGATGACTTTACTTTTAAATAAACGAACATATTTTTAGAGATTGTTTTGTAGGTATATATCCGACTTAATGTGAATCGTTGATGAAGCCTATGACTTGATTCGTGGAAGAAGTACATGTCTCAAATATCCAAGAAGTTGGGCAATTGCTCTGGAAAACAGTCTGCTGTTCCTAGAGTTAAAGTTCTGACGAATGTTGTAGATGGAGACAGTACGCTGTTCCTCACGATGCAGGTCTGAAGAATAGCATCGACTGAAAAATTGCGAATTAATTATTTTCTGTTTTTAAGTTGATGTAATGGTTTAGAATTAATTTAATTGCTTAAATTAATTAGTAAGTTAATTGGCAAATCTATTTTTAGGTTTTCTAAAAATAGCCCAAGACTTTTTCTTAATTAGATTTAGATCTCCTATTTTTTAGGATCTTATGTTTTAAACTCCTATGCTATTTTTAGCATTAAGGAAACTGATTTTTCCTTGAGCAAATAACAGCCGTACACTTTCATAATTCCACCACCTTTTGTTTTGAGAACGTGGGGGTAGTGGAGGTATGTGTGAGATAGTGGACGTTATGCTTATGGTAACTGCTGGCTGTTCCCTCTATAAATAGAAGGGACTTTGCTCGAATCAAAAATCAATCCTTTTAGGATTCAAGAGTGTCCATTAAAGGGAGATCATCTTAAGAAAAATATTTTCAGTTTTCCAATACCAATTAATTTATTATATTTTTCTTAAGTAATTATTTTAATTCTTATCCTCTTGAGAAATGGCCTTGTAAGGGTTGATGTGATTTGTTGTAATTAGACTTGTGGGAAGTCTAAGGGAATAGAGAAGAGAAATGGCCTTGTAAAGGGTAATTGAGTGTTTTGTTGTAATTAGACTTATGGGAAGTCTAAGGGAATAGAGAATAGAATCGAGAAAAGAGAAAGAGAAGGAGAGAAGAGAAGAGAAGAGAAGAGAAGAGAAGTAGGCCTAAGTAGAGAAGCTTTGAGTAAAGCGTTTAGAGAATTGAGAAGCTTCAAGTGAAGCAAAACATTGTTTTGTGTAATTGTAACTAATTGCCTTGACATAGTGAGAATTTTGAAATCCCGGGGGGTCGTGGTTTTTCCTTCTTATTAGGCCAAGAAGGTTTCCACGTAAAAATCCTTATCTCCTTTATTATTTTTCTTTTCGTTTTTAAGTTTAAGTTTTTGTCCTTTACTTAATATAATTCCGCAAAAAATTAGAGGCAAAAATCTTAAACCTACTACACAACAATTCACCCCCCCCTCTTGTTGCATTCGATCATCCATTAGTATTTCTACAATTGGTATCAGAGCCCTGTTCCTCATTTAATCAGGAAACCCTGAGAGCAGTATCCTGTTCCCTGGAAAGATGTTGAAGATGAACGAGCGCATGGAAGAGGTAATGTCTTCTATCTCACTCCCTAAACAATTGTCTAAACTCAGTAAGAATAAATTGATTAAGTTGCTCTTGGAGACACATGAAAAATTAGAAAAACAGAATACCAAGGGTCTCCAAATCGAGAAAGACCTCAACTCAAACAAGGATCATATATCCTATCTAAATTCATTTAGAGTAGATGTACAAAACAGATTTTTTAATTTGCTAGATCAGAATGTTGTTTTAAAAGAGACAATTGAGAAATTGAAACAGGAATTTATCTTTCTTAATATTGAAATGAATCAAAATAGATTGTTAGGATTAAGTAAATATGCAAACAACATATCTACTCATATGGTTAGCACTGAATTTCAAAAGTTGAAATCAAAATTAGAATCCTATGAAATTGAAAATGAATATCTGAAAAATAAAATAAACTTAAGAGGAAAAGGGAAAATCAATGAAATTCCCAAATGGATTCTAAATGCTAAAACCAAAAGTAAAGAAGGTCTAGGCTATATGAGGAATGATAAAAAGAAAAAGTTCTATGTAGATCTCCCTAGTAGCAAAATATGTTCCTTCTGTGGTAAAAGTGGACACCTAAAACATCAATGTATAAAGAGGGAACATCATGTCAAAGCAAATAAAAATTATGTCGAACGAATATGGATTAAGAAATGTGATTCAAGTATTGTCGACAAGGAACCCAAGGATGAATGGGTTCCTGCACCTAACCACTAATTTGCTTTGCAGGTTCAAGTGAGGGGGAACAACTCATGGTATCTCGACAGTGGGTGTTCCAAGCATATGACGGGTGACAAATCTAAATTTCTCTCACATGAAGGCTATGATGGGGGAACAGTAACCTTCGGTGACAACATGAAGGGTGAGATAATCGCCAAAGGAAAGGTTGGAAGGTCTAGTTCCCATGCCATTGATAATGTATTTTTAGTCGAGAATTTAAAACACAATTTGTTAAGTATTTCTCAATTTTGCGACAAAGGTAACTCTGTTAAGTTTACTTCTGAAAAATGCATAATTTCTAGGAACAGTACAGGAGACCCTGTGCTGAAGGGAATCAGAAAAGGGAACACCTATGTGGTGGACCTGGACACTGTTCCCAGAAACAGTCTAACGTGTTTAAGTGTTATTGAAGAAGACCCACTTCTTTGGCACAAGCGTCTAGGTCATGCTAGTTATTCATTGATTAACACTTTAAGATCAAAAGACCTAGTAAGAGGATTACCTGCAATAAAATTCCTTAAAAATGAAGTTTGTGATCCTTGTGCTAAAGGGAAACAAGTGCGGTCATCCTTTAAATCAAAGAACATTGTGACTACCACTAGACCATTAGAATTAATTCATATGGATTTATGTGGACCAATGAGAACACGAAGCCGTAGTGGCAAAAAGTATGTGTTTATTGTTGTTGATGATTATAGTAGATTCACGTGGACCTTATTTTTGGCAAGCAAAGATGAAGCTTTTGATGAGTTTGTTTCCTTTGCTAATAAAACATAAAAATCTACCAATAATCAAATTGTTCACATTAGGTCTGATCATGGAAAAGAATTTGAAAATTCAAACTTCATGAATTATTGCAATGAACATGGCATAAATCACAATTTTTCCGCACCTAGAACACCACAACAAAATGGTGTGGTAGAAAGAAAAAATAGGACTTTAGAAGAAATGGCAAGGACCATGTTGATTGCTAGTGGTCTACCTAGGAATTTTTGGGCAGAAGCCGTTAATACTGCATGCTATACATTGAATCGTGTACTAATTAGACCAATCACTTCAAAGACACCCTATGAATTGCTCAAAGGTGTTAAACCAAATATTTCCTATTTTCGTATATTTGGATGCAAATGTTTTGTTCATGTGAATGGAAAACGAAACATAGGTAAATTTGATGAAAGAAGTGATGAGGCAGTATTTCTAGGTTATTCATCACAAAGCAAAGCTTACAGAGTTTATAATAAGAGAACAATGTGTGTAGAGGAGTCTGTTCACATAATCTTTGATGAAACTAACTTTTCAACAAGTGAACAGGAAACAAGTAATATTAAAATAGGTCTTGCAAATTTGGAAGATGAAGATGAAGGAATAAAAGTGCAAGATCGAGGAACAGCAAGCGAACAGTCGATACAAGAAGAGGCAGAAGAAACTGACCAAATCCAGGAACTGCCAGCACAACAGGACCAGCAGACTGTTCCCAATCCAGCTGTTCCCACAGATGAACAAAATGATCCAGTAGCTGAACAGAATGTCAATCAAGTTGCTGAACAAGAACATGCTACTGTTCCTTCAAGAGAATTTGTGCCTAAACCTTGGAAGTATCAAAGATACCATCCTCTTGATTCAATTATAAGTGATATGAATAAGGGAACACAAACCAGATCTCAATTGAGAAACTTTTGTGCACACTTTGCGTTCCTATCATCACTTGAACCTAAAAATCACGAGGAAGCTTTAAAAGATTCCTATTGGATAGTTGCCATGCAAGATGAATTGAATGAGTTTGAGAGAACTAAAGTGTGGCACTTGGAACCCAAACCGAAAAACAAGAAAGTTATTGGTTTGAAATGGGTATTTCGGAACAAGCTTGATGAGCATGGAATAATTGTTAGAAATAAAGCTAGACTTGTGGTTAAAGGTTATAATCAACAAGAAGGTATTGATTACACTGAGACTTTTGCTCCAGTAGCAAGGTTAGAGGCTATCCGAATCTTAATTTCTTTTGCTGCATTTATGAATTTCAAACTATATCAAATGGATGTGAAATGTGCTTTCTTGAATGGTTATCTTGATGAAGAAGTTTTTGTGGAACAACCCCCAGGTTTTGAGAATACCTCTTGTCCTAATCATGTCTACAAGCTTGATAAAGCCCTATATGGCTTGAAGCAAGCTCCTAGGCAATGGTACGAAAGACTTTCAAAGTTTTTGATTCAAAATAACTTTGTAAGAGGAAAAATCGACAAAACCTTGTTCTTTAAGAATAAAGGTTCTAATATTTTAGTTGTTCAAATTTATGTTGATGATATTATTTTTGGTGCTACTAATGATCTGTTATGTAAAGAATTTGCTAACCTTATGGGTACAGAATTTGAAATGAGCATGATGGGAGAATTAAATTTCTTTCTTGGTTTGCAAATTAAACAAACTGAAAATGGTATCTTTATTCATCAACAAAAATACATCAAAGAACTTCTTAAGAAATATGGACTAAATAATGCAAAAACCAATCATACACCTATGGCTACCAATGTTAGACTAGATGACGACCTAAATGGAACTAACGTAGATCAAACAATGTATAGAGGCATGATAGGTTCTTTATTGTATCTAACTGCAAGTAGACCTGATATCTCTTTTAGTGTTGGTTTATGTGCTAGATTTCAATCAAGTCCTAAAGAATCACATCTCACGGCAGTAAAGAGAATTTTGAGATATTTGAAGGGAACAGACGACTTGTCCCTATTTTATCCTAAAAGTGATGTTTATGATTTAAAAGGTTTTAGTGATGCAGGTGATCTTGTTAATAGAAAAAGTACATCAGGTATGGTACAATATCTTGGCTCATGTTTAGTTTCATGGAGTTCCAAGAAACAAAACACAGTTGCATTATCCACTGCAGAAGCTGAATACGTAGCAGCAGCAGCATGCTGTTCCCAAATGCTTTGGATAAAACAGCAACTAAGAGATTTTGGTATTAAAGTTGAATGCATTCCTATTTATTGTGACAATACCAGTGCCATATGTATATCCAAAGATCCAGTGCATCATTCACGTGCTAAACATATACATATTAGACATCATTTTCTTAAGGATAATGTAGAACACAAAAATATTGTATTGAAGCATGTTAACACTAATGAACAAGTTGCAGATATTCTGACCAAACCACTTCCTAGGGAACAATATGAAAAGATGAGATTGGAACTTGGTATGATCAAGCTCCACTAAAGTTAGTTGCATATATTTCCCATTGAAGCATCATGAGAATGAAAAGGTCAGGAATCAATCTCAAAATCTTGATTGAAAATCAATTATTGCATGGATCAAGTAAACACGTAATAAAGTTTGTACTATGAATGTTTTTACGTTTGCATGTTGTCAATTCAAACAGACCAAAGCAATATGTTCATTATTTTCTTCATAATACTTTATAATATCATAATTCATTTTTGGTTTTCATATTTTATTAAATTTAATATTTCATAATTTATTCATATTTCACATTTTTTTTACGGCCAACTTAAATTGAGAGTTTTGGGAAAACGGTTCTTCTTCACTCAAGTAATGCAAAGGCAATAAAGAGATGGGACTTGGAGGAGTAACCGTCACTTCAATCATTTAAAAACCCTGCTTCACGTCATTACCCATTACCTGCCCAAACCTTCTCTCAATCCCTCAAGAAACCGTCCTTCCTTCTTTCTCAAAACCTTCAAAAATTCAAAAATGAAAACCCCCAAATCCTCTAAATCAGGCAAGAAAACTCCCAAATCCTGTATGCCCGATCAACCAAAACCACTAAGAGTAATTGTTCCACCTCCATTACTGCAGGATGCACCACCCACACCAACTGAAACCACACAAGAATCACCAAAACACTCCACTGAACCCACTAGTACCAAAAGAAAAATGTCAACAGGTGGTTCATCTTCTAGAGTAGTTAAGCAATCGAAGCATGTTGATCCAAACAGCGCAGAAGAAGTTTCAAAGGAGATGACTGTAGGGTTCGGGTTGGACAAATATTGGTATGATTCTACGAACTTTCCTAGATTGCATGAGATTTTACAGTATCAAGAATGGGAATTGTTAATGTCAAACTACAGTTGCAATTCGATTTTTCCAAACCTAATGAGAGAATTTATTGTAAATTTCTCTAATGATGGCGGTATGTGTACTAGTGTTGTTAAAACTGTTAAAATTGAATTTAACAGCGCATTATTAGGGGAATGGTTTAATGTTCCCAATGTTGGTTTTGATACATATCATATTGGGTCAAAGATTGCATTTTCAGGCATCAATGAACGAACAATTTTTAAATTTTTAGGAATTGATAAAAAGGGGAAGATCAGTCACAATGTTCTGTCCCCTATGCATAAATTGTTGTACAATGTTGCTCGCAGATTTATCTTACCACGAAACTCAAAACGTAGTCAAGTGAGTTTGCGTGATGCCACCTTGATTTACTGCATGGAAAAACATATTAAAATAAATTTTCCTTCGTTGATGATGTCTCATTTATCAGACTGCATTGAAAAGAAAAGTTTCATTGGTTATGGAGGGTTGTTAACATGGATTTTTAGGAAGTTTGAGGTCCCATTGGAAGGGTTGGAGTTCCCAATGGGTCCCAATATGAAAATCGGTGCTAAATGTTTACAAAATTTGCATTTGAAATTGAATGATGAGGGAGTATTGATGCATGAGAAGGTTGTTGAAGTAGAATCTGATGAGGAAAATATTGGAAAAGAAGAAGAAAAATTGAGAGAGAGAGATCAGGAAGAAAAAGAGGAAAAGAAGCAAGAGACTGTTCCCACTGACCATATTGAAACAAAAGAACAAGGGGAACAGGATGGAGAACCTAGTAAGGGGGAAGCAGAACAGGATGGAGAAGCTAGTAAGGGGGAAGCAGAACAGGAGGGAGCCTTAGGAAAGAAGGCTCATCACAATCTTTGTGATGATACAAGTGATGAAGAGATTGTGATAGCTCTGAGGAAAAAGGCTAAATTCATGCAAAGGAAGAGTAGGAGGTTGGCATCGAAACGCAAGGCTACTTTGGTTGATGAAACACCATCTGACACCATCCCTGAGCCAACACCTGATGAACCTACCTCTCCCAAACCAGCCAATTCACCACCACATCAAACTCCATCACCACCATCATCACCTATCCTGTGTACACCACCACCACAATCACACACTTCACCCAATATTGGCTGTACTAACTTTGACTCTGTTCCTGCAGTTTCCTTACATTCCATTCTCTCCAAGCTCCTTGATCTACAGTCTCAATTCATTGCATTTCAGGATGAAACTCGTGTCTCGCTTGCTTCTATTGTGGATCAGCTAAACCAAATGGAACAACGCCTTGGTGCCAAGCTGGACACAGTAGAGGTGCAGACTGAGTACATTGATGAAGAAGAGACTGACCCTTGATCCCTCTACTCAAAAATTTAAAATTTGCTGGCTGTATCACTTCTCAAACAATTTTACTTTTTGCCTTGTACCATCTGGGGTACATGGTTGTTGTAACTTTGAACAATTGCTATTTTTCTTCGTTTTTTATTTTCTATGGTCTGTGAAAATTAACTCTATGCAGGTTTAATCATTGTTCATAGCACTTGCTTTTATTATTGTTGTTTGTTGTTTTCATCACTAACAAATCTATATGGTTTGTGCTGAGATTTGATAACTCCCAATTCTTTTTGATTGATGTCAAAAGGGGGAAGATTATGCACAAACTTAACAGGAGCAGTGAATACACAGTTACATATCTTGTTGATTTATATTGATTCTTATGAATGATATGTGTGCTGCTGTGTTTATGCTAGTTTAGTGATCATCTGCGTTGCTAAGTTTGTTGAAGTTCTCATGAATGGATATTTGTTTCTGTGAATTTGTTTTCAAGATGTTTCTGTTGAAATTATTTAACAATGTGTGTTTTCTTAGTTTAATTATTTATGTTATTTTTATTATATTAGCTTTCTTAGTTTTAATTATGTCAGTCTATTTATTTTAGTTTAACTTAGTTTATTTCATCTAAGTTTTAAGTTAATTAATTTTGAAAACTTTTGAAAAATATTTGATATTTTAGAGTAAACTGTTCGTTTATGAATGCTTGGTAAATTATATTCTAACAAGTTGATTTGCTAAGTTAATTAGAGTTACTTTAATCTCTAGTATGCTCTATGAATTTTGTTTTACTCTATTTCACTTAAGTTTGTTTATAAAGTTTGCCATCATCAAAAAGGGGGAATTTGTTGGCCTCTTAAGGTTTTGATGATGACTTTACTTTTAAATAAACAAACATATTTTTAGAGATTGTTTTGTAGGTATATATCCGATTTAATGTGAATCGTTGATGAAGCCTATGACTTGATTCGTGGAAGAAGTACATGTCTCAAATATCCAAGAAGTTGGGCAATTGCTCTGGAAAACAGTCTGCTGTTCCTAGAGTTAAAGTTCTGACGAATGTTGTAGATGGAGACAGTACGCTGTTCCTCACGATGCAGGTCTGAAGAATAGCATCGACTGAAAAATTGCGAATTAATTATTTTCTGTTTTTAAGTTGATGTAATGGTTTAGAATTAATTTAATTGCTTAAATTAATTAGTAAGTTAATTGGCAAATCTATTTTTAGGTTTTCTAAAAATAGCCCAAGACTTTTTCTTAATTAGATTTAGATCTCCTATTTTTTAGGATCTTATGTTTTAAACTCCTATGCTATTTTTAGCATTAAGGAAACTGATTTTTCCTTGAGCAAATAACAGCCGTACACTTTCATAATTCCACCACCTTTTGTTTTGAGAACGTGGGGGTAGTGGAGGTATGTGTGAGATAGTGGACGTTATGCTTATGGTAACTGCTGGCTGTTCCCTCTATAAATAGAAGGGACTTTGCTCGAATCAAAAATCAATCCTTTTAGGATTCAAGAGTGTCCATTAAAGGGAGATCATCTTAAGAAAAATATTTTCAGTTTTCCAATGCCAATTAATTTATTATATTTTTCTTAAGTAATTATTTTAATTCTTATCCTCTTGAGAAATGGCCTTGTAAGGGTTGATGTGATTTGTTGTAATTAGACTTGTGGGAAGTCTAAGGGAATAGAGAAGAGAAATGGCCTTGTAAAGGGTAATTGAGTGTTTTGTTGTAATTAGACTTATGGGAAGTCTAAGGGAATAGAGAATAGAATCGAGAAAAGAGAAAGAGAAGGAGAGAAGAGAAGAGAAGAGAAGAGAAGAGAAGTAGGCCTAAGTAGAGAAGCTTTGAGTAAAGCGTTTAGAGAATTGAGAAGCTTCAAGTGAAGCAAAACATTGTTTTGTGTAATTGTAACTAATTGCCTTAACATAGTGAGAATTTTGAAATCCCGGGGGGTCGTGGTTTTTCCTTCTTATTAGGCCAAGAAGGTTTCCACGTAAAAATCCTTGTCTCCTTTATTATTTTTCTTTTCGTTTTTAAGTTTAAGTTTTTGTCCTTTACTTAATATAATTCCGCAAAAAATTAGAGGCAAAAATCTTAAACCTACTACACAACAATTCACCCCCCCCTCTTGTTGCATTCGATCATCCATTAGTATTTCTACACAAACCAAGTTTGATTACTTTACGCGCGAAATTCACAAAAACGCTTAAAAACGCATAAAATCGCAACTTAACTTCTAATTTCTAGCATATGACTATTATTATCAATTCTAACCATTTCAACACAATAATATATGCCAAATAGTGTTGTGTGTCAAGTTTCGTGCATAACAAACCATGTTTGACCTACTTTACGCGCGAAATTCACAAAAACGCTTAAAAACCCATAAAATCACAACTTAACTTCTAATTTCTAGCATATGACTATTATTATCAAGTATAACCATTTCAACACAATAATATATGGCAAATAGTGTTGTGTGCCAAGTTTCGTGCATAACAAACCATGTTTGACCTACTTTACGCGCGAAATTGACAAAAACGCTTAAAAACGCATAAAATCGCAACTTAACTTCTAATTTCTAGCATATGACTATTATTATCAATTCTAACCATTTCAACACAATAATATATGCCATATAGTTTTGTGTGCCAAGTTTCGTGCATAACAAACCATGTTTGACCTACTTTACGCGCGAAATTGACAAATAAAAACGCGAAATTGACAGCATCAAACTAGTGACCAAACCACCTTGCACGACACGTGGAGACCAAACCTATGCATCCAGGACCTAGGCTAAAGTGGAAATGGAATCTTGGTACTTGGATCTAGCTATCAAGGTCCTAAAACCATTCTAACAATCCCCGTGGACTCCTAGAAGCTGAGCCGAAGGAGGGCTGGTCGACAGTTTGCTAGATCAGAATTTTGTTTAAGTGTTCGTGGTTGTTTCGTGTTCTTTTCATGATCATTTGTAGTTTTTGACTGTGTCATTAATCAAAGCTTACGCACAACATTAATCCTTGCATAACCAAGGCCTTAATCAGCCCCGCTTGCGCATCAAAACCAAGTTTGAGCTACTTTACGCGCGGAATTGACAAAAACGCTTAAAAACGCATAAAATCGCAACTTAACTTCTAATTTCTAGAATATGACTATTATTATCAATTCTAACCATTTCAACACAATAATATATGCCAAATAGTGTTGTGTGCCAAGTTTCGTGCATAACAAACCAAGTTTGAGTACTTTACGCGCGAAATTCACAAAAACGCTTAAAAACGCATAAAATCGCAACTTAACTTCTAATTTCTAGCATATGACTATTATTATCAATTCTAACCATTTCAACACAATAATATATGCCAAATAGTGTTGTGTGCCAAGTTTCGTGCATAACAAACCATGTTTGACCTACTTTACGCGCGAAATTCACAAAAACGCTTAAAAACCCATAAAATCGCAACTTAACTTCTAATTTCTAGCATATGACTATTATTATCAAGTATAACCATTTCAACACAATAATATATGGCAAATAGTGTTGTGTGCCAAGTTTCGTGCATAACAAACCATGTTTGACCTACTTTACGCGCGAAATTGACAAAAACGCTTAAAAACGCATAAAATCGCAACTTAACTTCTAATTTCTAGCATATGACTATTATTATCAATTCTAACCATTTCAACACAATAATATATGCCAAATAGTGTTGTGTGCCAAGTTTCGTGCATAACAAACCATGTTTGACCTACTTTACGCGCGAAATTGACAAATAAAAACGCGAAATTGACAGCATCAAACTAGTGACCAGACCACCTTGCACGACACGTGGAGACCAAACCTATGCATCCAAGACCTAGGCTAAAGTGGAAATGGAATCTTGGTACTTGGATCTAGCTATCAAGGTCCTAAAACCATTCTAACAAACCCCGTGGACTCCTAGAAGCTGAGCCGAAGGAGGGCTGGTCGACAGTTTGCTAGATCAGAATTTTGTTTAAGTGTTTGTGGTTGTTTCGTGTTCTTTTCATGATCATTTGACCAAACCTATACAAAACGCATAAAATCGAATTTGTGTACCTTTCTTGCTATCCATTTTGGAAATGTGGCTCTGGATGTAGATCCCATTTCTCCACGCACTCTTTTCATTGCGCTGAAACGCATGGGAAAAGTAATACCATTTATATATATATATAACACTTAATTAAATCAAATTGGTAAAATAATTAATATTACGTACGCATTCAACAATGCTTTGAATCTTGTGTTGCGAGGTAGGCTGTTAGGTTTTTGTAATGAGTCGAAGACGTGCACGGTGTTCGTTAAAGGACATATGATCAAAAGTATCCAATGCAAACTACAAACACAAATTTAAAATCAACAAATTAGAGATTAGGTGACTTTAAAAATCAAAAGATAAGTTCAATTTCAAAAATAAAACTTACTCTTCCCAATATGGAGCCAGAATGAATGTGTGTTTACATGCAAGGGAATTAGTCAAAGCAGTCTCAATGTATGCTCTGACGACATCTGGATCATTTCTACATTTACTACCGAAATCGTCTCCGGACAAAACCATCCAATTTTTATTGGAGGTTCGCAAGAATTTACCTCCTCGTAAACCGCACTAAACTCACAAATAAGAGAATTTTGTTAGTAATTCGGTCATTAAAACAATTAAACAACAATGCCTAACTTGTAAGATAATGAACATCACCTCATGTAGACATGGAAAAGAGCTACGTTCAGCATCTCTCCTCTCAAAAATTGCCCGATGTCACTAGGACCAATAATTACATACGGGTCTTCTGAAAAGCAGTATTGCTCCTTCAGCAGGGGCTACATGATTGGGTCCTCCTCACTTATGCGAGATGCACAATAATGCAGCCATTTGCAATCTTGAGAGAGATCTTTTAGCTCCTCATCATTCGACTTTGACCCAGTCGACACCTTTGCTGAGGAACCGACCTCTCTACAAGATCCCTTTGGACTCTTTTGCTATTTCAATTTATAAAATTAAATTAGTGTGAGCATGCAATTAAAAAAATAAAAATAAATAAGGTACAAATGATTCTTACCATGTTAGTGAATCGGACCCAAGCATATGGCCATGTGACGAAACTACCTAGGGCGTCTGATAGTTTCTCAAGGCTCCATGCTGGCGTTGGAATTGGGAGTGAGAAATCTTCAAACCCCTTTACAATAGTCTCCACGGCCACACTGATGTGGCCACTTGTAACAGGCACTGAATGCACTGTTTGGCCCTCTTTATTTGGCTGTGCCATACCATATGCAACCTCAGTTAAGTCGCCATCACTAGCAACACCTAACTGAGGCAACAAAAGAGAACAAGGAGTCGCCTCCTAAAAATTGTGTCGTTTAGTATAATAAGCATCATAATAAAATTTTAATTACGCGTTGCAATTTAAATTAATAAGTGCTTATATATTTAAAAACTATGTACCTGTAGCACTGGCACCGGAGTTGGCTCCGGATTTTGAGCAACGGGGGTATTAGTAAAGAGCTGGGGTGCTACGGGGGTAATGGGCTCGGGTGTTGGCTCGACCAAAGCGTTAGAATCCCCATGTTGACTTCCCTGATCATCGACAATCAGGTTTGCCAAGTCCACAATGGGTGCACCCATCTTTTGCAACACGGTGGCCAACTTCGCGAGAACGTCCTTCGTAATCTCCGCTCGGAGGGTTGCTGCTTTTCCCGCAGTGCCGTTCGGGATTGAGTAGCAACACACTCTTTGCCGAATGCCTTCTGTAACCCCACGCGGACGCCTCCTTTTCCGACTACCCACCCACTGTGGTCTTTCCCTAAGACCATATGCAATGCGTCAACATTGCCTTTTGGGGTGAACTCCCCCGTAGCTTCTTTTTCCTTCCAGCCCATCTGTTCAAATAAAAAGTGACATATATAGTAATTAGTATAAGTACATCAAAGCCAAAGAATACAAAACAAATGAAGAATATGCTTAATAATTTCAAAACTCACCACAGCATCAGCAACCTTCTTCGTTCCCGGATCATTAATGGTAAATTTACCACTTGCATCTCGGGAATGAAGCCCGCAATACCAATCACGCACCCGATCTCCAGCAAGAGTATGTACGGATGCAGAGGTAGTCGTAGATGTGGGTTTGGATGAACTTTGATTGGGGTATAAACCCGTATCCACCCACTCTTTTCGGACCTCATCGTACGTTTTCTGGCCTAAGCGATGGTAAACTTCCTTTTGCTTGCAGAATATGAAGCTTTACCACGCTTTTCCTAATTAATCAATAGAAATCGAATGTCATGTATTAGTTTAATGACTGAATCAAAAGAAGTAAATTCAAATTGGTAAACTATAATATAATATGAAATACTTACAACTTTTATGGGAGTTGTTCTTTTGGCAACAAAGGCCTCCCAATCCCTCTTCGATATGTGACCCCATATTTCGTAGGGCATCTTCGAAGGTGCTTGCTCTCCACCTTCGTTTCCCGTTTTGACCTTTTTGGTCGTACGGGCACGGGTCTTCGTAATCCAGCCAGTTACTAGCTTGGATTTGAAATCTCTGAATCTTTCAGCAACAGCTGAAAGAAACACATTCTTCTTGTCCTCATCGCTCTCGATGTGGAAAAGATTCTACAAAAAAAATTTATATTTGTTACTGTCAATTAAATTAATTTTAAAATGAAACTAAATGAGTAAAAATAGTAAAGTTGCTTACCACAGTATCATTCCATAGAGAGTTTTTCAAACCCTCTGGAACCTCGTTCCATGCGTGCAATATGGAAATCTTGCGGATACATAGGCCCACTTGTTTTCCATATTGCCTACGCCATTTTCCGCACGGTTGACCCAATACATTGTATTCCAAATGCATTGGTTCCGTGACTTTGAGGTTTTTCGTAGGACCTCGCCCTTTTCTTTTCTTACTGGTAGTGGGAGAATCCATTGGTAGGGCGTCTTCAGTCTCAAAATCATTGTCTAGTGGTGGAGCGTCTTCAGCCATACGCTCGAATCTCACAATTTGGTCCTCTTCACTGTCGTAACTACGATGCTCATTATCCGAGGTCTCAATCTCGGGGACAATTTCGTCTCTGAATAGATGCATTATATATCAGTACCTGAAAGAGTATGAATAGAAATATATTAGAACATAAGCTAAGTAATATTAAGAATATGACTATGATTTACAATTCTAATACGTACGTTCAACACAATAATATATAACAAATAAGTGTTCTGTGCAAAGTTTCATGCAAAACAAACCAAGTGCCAAAAAAACTTTTAAAAGCTTTAAATTCATACCTTGTGAATCACTTAATTCAAATGTATTCCTTCCGTGTGATCTACACGCATATAACCAACATCTACATCATCTACATCATCTTGATCCACTGATATTGGATTGATAAAGGGAGGGGAGTCTTCAAAAGCTTCATATTCTTCCTCATCCTCAACATCACCTATACCAAGAATGCTTCTTTTTCCCGGTACAACAATAGACCATTTTTTATCAGACGGGTCTACAATGTAGAATACTTGGCTTGTGTGGCTAGTATGAATGGCTCCTCACTATCACGCAAACGAGCTAAGTCTACAAGAGTGAATCCACAAGGGTCGTCATTTTTTATGCATCGTCGATTATTATCTACCCACTTACATTTGAAAAGACCAATATTGAAAGTAGAGTAGTCAAGCTCCCATATTTCATGTACCCGCCCGTAGTATACCAATTTAGCATCAACCGGCGCTTGATCCTTCGCACTCGCGTAAAATGTAGATGACGCCAAAATAGAAACCCCACTATTCTGTAGATACGATGACTTCTTGTCTTGACCCTCAGTCCAAAATGTGAAGCCATTGACATCGTAACCCTCATATTTGTTGACATCATCACGAGGACCAAAAGCTAACCACTTAATAATTTCGGATACACCCTTGAGTTCTTCGCATATTACTCGATTATGAAACCAATTAATAAACGTCTTGTTATGCAACTGCATCAATGCCCTATCCCCTTTAGAAGGATGTTTTGCGCGCAATATATCAAAATGCTCACTCAAAAAAGGATGAACTTCCGGAATATGATGCAACACATACAAGTGTGCTTGTAGAAGGCTTTCTCGAGGAGGTGTGACCGATTTGGAGCCAATTGTTCCTTTTCCCTCAAGCCTTCCTTCATGTCTAGAGGTAGGAAGTCCAATAGGCTTTGCCATGGCCAAATACTCGGCTATAAAGTTACTAATCTTATCGCTCACAGTGCCTTGAATCATACTCCCCTCGGGTTGTGCTGGATTCCTCACCTTGTTTTGTAAAACACCCATGTGTCTTTCAAAAGGATAACACCACCTTAAAAAAACTGGACCCAAAAGTTTGATCTCACGAACGAGATGGACAATAAGATGAACCATTATGTCAAAGAAAGAAGGTGGAAAATACATCTCAAACTTGCATAAAGTTACAATCACGTCGAGTTGAAGTGCTTCAAGTTTAAAGGGATCAAGAACTTTACTACAAATTGTGTTGAAGAATGAACATAGCTCGGTAATAGCATATCTCACATGTTTTGGCAGTATTCCACGGATTGCAATTGGTAAGAACACTTGCATCATTACATGGCAATCGTGAGATTTCATGCTTCCCAACTTCAGCTCACCATTTAGGCTAACAAATCTCTTCATGTTGGATGAGTACCCAGACGGAACCTTAATGCCATACAAACACTCACAAAATGTCCGCTTCTTTGCTTTGGACAATGTGTAGCAAGCTGGAGGCAAATAAACTTTGTCATTAAGCATCTTCTTCTTACTGCCACCAACTTCATCATCAGCTCTATTTCTTTTCTTACTCACCTTAACATGTGCCCACAACTC
Organism: Amaranthus tricolor; assembly: GCF_026212465.1. Taxonomy (NCBI): domain Eukaryota; kingdom Viridiplantae; phylum Streptophyta; class Magnoliopsida; order Caryophyllales; family Amaranthaceae; genus Amaranthus; species Amaranthus tricolor. The sequence goes on from NC_080052.1 coordinate 18,166,208, forward strand.
CGGACGAAGACCCTTACATTCAAACCAATCTCGCACGGCCCTAACATCTTTTGTCTTACCCGGAATGTTCATGAGAGTCCCGAGTATGGCATCGCATATATTTTTCTCTATATGCATAACGTCAAGACAATGCCTAACCTTTAGATCTCTCCAATATGGAAGCTTCCAAAAGATTGATTCTTTTTTCCATAATCGACCTTCACCTCCTTGCACTTGCCCTGTTTTACCAAATACAGTCTCAACTCCCTTAACCTGTTCATAAACCTCATAACCGGTCAACGGTCGACGAGCTACACGGTCCTCAACCTCCCCATTGAACAACTTCTTCTTCTTACGATATTGGTGGTCTCGTGGGAGGAACTTTCGATGGTGCATGAATACGTGTTTGCACTTAGGAATCCACGAGGATTCCATGTCATCGATACATATCGGGCATGCTTTCTTCCCTTTGTTCTTATACCCCGATAAGTTGCCATATGCCGGAAAATCATTAACGGTGCATAAAAGCATTGCACGCGAGGTGAACTCCTCATTAGCATATGCATCAAACACTGAAACGCCTTCATCCCACATCTTTCTCAAATCCTCAACGAGAGGTGCAAGATACACATCTATGTCATTGCCAGGTTGTTTAGGACCCGAGATAAGAAGCGAAAGCATTATGTACTTACGCTTCATACACAACCAAGGTGGCAAATTATAGATCACTAAAAGTACCGGCCAAGTACTATGTTGAGAACTAAGATTGCCGAACGGGTTCATTCCATCCGTACACAGTCCGAGCCTTAAATTACGAACCTCATCCCCAAAAGTCTTATGCAACCTATCAATACTCTTCCACTCCGGAGAATCAGATGGATGTGTGAGCAAGTGACCTTTCTTCACCCTATCTGCATGCCACCTCAAATTTAACGCATCTTTCTTTATAGAAAACAAGCGCTTGAATCTAGGTATTATTGGAAGATACCACAATACCTTAGCCGGGGGCCCTTTAGCATCCCGAGCCCCTTTACGCTTGTAGCGCGATAACCCACACCTAGGACACTCTTCTAAGTTCTCGTTTTCATTCCGATACAACACACAATCATTCGGACACGCATGAATCTTCTGGTACTCTAAGCCGAAAGGACACATGAGCTTTTTGGCATAATATGTCGACTTTGGAAGTTCATTTCCCTCAGGAAGCAACTCACCTAACGCTTCTAATAACATTGTGAAACTAGCATCACTCCAATTGAACTTTGACTTAATGTTGAAAATTGTCAACACTGCTGTTAGTTTGGTGAACTTTGTACATCCAGGGTACAAAGGCTTTTGAGAAGCCTCTGTCAACAATTCAAAAACACGAGGACGTTTTCCTAACTCATCCTCGACTCCCTCCATCATCTCATCAACACGATCCACATCCTCATCGACATTCTCTTCATCTGTCTCATACCCATCAACATGATCTATTACATCCTCATTGACATCGGCCACATTATTGACGTCCTCAACAACACTTTTCTCTTTGTAAACTCCCTCCTCACCATGCCAAACCCAAACATGATATTGAGGCCTAAACCCACGTCGAAGTATGTGCTCCCTAAGGATATCAACACTATCTACCTTTGATACATTGCCACAACTGACACATGGGCAATAAAAACCAACTCCCCCCGTCCTAACTTGATGTTCAACCGCAATACTACAAAATTCTAATACGCCATCAATAAATTCCGACGATTCAATGCTTCCATACATCCAAGAACGATCGTTTGCCATCCTAATTAGTGTGATTAATTGATTCAAAACAAAATTAATACACAACTTTTAAACATATATACTTATTTATAATTCTAATAAGTATAACAATTAACAACAAACCACATTTTTAACAAATATCAAAACATCCGAATTAAAATTAATTTTAAATTATAAGTCAAAGTATTTGACTTATGATCTACTAATTTTCTTAATGAATTCAAAATTTGATAGTTGTATGAGTGACAAAAAGCAACAAACCTCCACATCTCCCTTAGTTCGTATTCTTAGGTAGGCCTTTTATAACAAGAAAAAAAAGTGATCAATTGGTAAAATTGTTTGACTAGCTAGGTTTATCCTTTAAAGTATATACCAAGGGAAAAGTAAACAAACAAACACCAATAATACACAACTACAACTTTTAAATTTATTGTATATTGTATTCAATAAAAAATATTTATTAATTTATTATAAAAAAAAATAAAAAAAAATAAAAAAAAACCAAAGTCATATTAAGTCAAGGGTCACTGTTACATTTATAAAAACCCCAAAACCAAATAAAAATCCTGTTGTTTAATAATAAGGGGTTGTTTGTTAGTGGAATAAAAATGGGAAGACCACCTTGTTGTGATAAAGCTAATGTGAAAAGAGGGCCATGGTCTCCTGAAGAAGATGCTACTTTGAAGAATTATCTTCACAAATATAGAACTGGTGGCACATTCTTTTTCTTTTCTTTTCTTTTTTTTTTTTATATCTTTAACTAACTAATATTTAAAAACAAATTTCCTTTTCATTTCTCATGCCCATTTATATTTTTTTCATCAAGATTGGATAAACGATATTTTATATGCAATTAAATCTTTGAAAACTTCTTTTTTTTGTCAAATTTAGATATTTACAAACCCACGTACATCTTCATTTTTAATTTTAATTTTTTAGTTTTCTTTGTTTTGATCATCATCTAGATTAGATTGAACTAATATATAATCTAATCAATGAAATAATAAGTGTAAAACATTCACATGCAACCAGCAACAAGAACAAAGCAAATGCGACCAGCAACAAGAACAGAAGCAACAATGAGATATTTCAATGCTTATTGAAATTAAAAAGAGAAATAATACCTTAATTCGTGAGTTTTGAAGATGAACAAGCAAATGCCTTTGGTTTCAAACAACGGTTTTGAAGAATGCGCACACAGTAGAACAAGCAAATGCACGAAACAAGCAAACGTTTGTGAACAAAGTAGAACAAGCAAACTTTTGATTTCTGGGTTTGTGAATGACAATGAAGATGAACACGTA
>NC_080052.1:18171640-18174140 GCF_026212465.1 Amaranthus tricolor
TCAACATTCCTAAGCTGTTAACACATAGCCAACATATGAAATCAACATTATCATAAAATGTAAAGCAATAGCATGATTAGTTCAAGCATCATTAGATAAATACAACACCATAATTTCTCCCCGTTTTTGACACTCATCAAAAAGTTATATAGAGAGTTAACAAAAATAGACATGCATATGTTCACTTCTTGTACTTGGTTAATGCAAAAACAATTCATACAATTTTTTTATGCAAATATATTATAGTAATAACCTAAGTTACTCCCCCTAAACACATGTATAACATTTAATTACTCCATCTAAGATCATGCAACTTCATTTAACATACCAAATTCCATTGGTATGTATGCAAAATGATCTGGACTTAAAGGCTTTGTAAATATATCTACTAGTTAATTTTCCGTAGGTATAAGGGATAAAATTACATTACCTTTCTCCACATGATCACGTATGAATGACGTACCTCAATATGCTTTGTACGTGAATGTTGCACGATGTTCTTAGTTATGCGTATTGCACTAGTGTTGTCATACTTACGTGGTATGCCCTTGAGATTTATTCCAAGATTTCGAAACTATTGTTTAATCCGCAATATTTGTGAGCAACAAGCACCGACTGCAATTTAATATTTTCGGCTTCGGCTGTTGATACAGCTACAGACTTTTGTTTCTTTGAATGCCATAAGATCAAAGATGATTGTAAGAATTGCCACATGATTAAACTGTATAATGCTTTGTTTAGTTTAAACACATGATTAAACAGATTTGTAAATAGCCATTTAAAATGCATATTTAACATCCATTTGATATAATTTTATGTTCATGTAAGAAGCAAAAATAAGCATGATTCGAGTATATTCTAATCTAGCTACGGGCGCAAAATTTTCATCGTAATTAATACCTTGATTATAGCCCAGAGCTACTAACCTTGTTTTGTTCCTTATGATTTCTTCATCTTTATTTAGTTGTTTCGAAAGACCCATCTTATTCCAATGATGGTACGATCTTGAGGTCTTTCAAGCAGATACCATACTTTGTTTCTTTCAAACTCATTGAGTTCACTTTGCTTAACAATAATCTACACTGGTTCGTTTATGGCTTTATTAACATCCTTTAGTTCTATAAGAGAAAAAAATGCAGAAAATGCACATAAATTTTTAAGAGAAAATCGAGTTTGAGTACCTTTTGTTGGATCACTAATGACATTTTTTGGAGGATGCTGAGATGATAGTTTAAATCTTCTTCTTAGTATGGATGGTGTGCTATCATTAAGAAAGCTAGTTGCTACTTCCTTCGAATATTCTTTACTTGGAGTATCAAAAACAATACGTTGAAGCTGTCTTTTCAAATCTTGAGCATCGGTTTCAGGATCAAGCTGTGAGTCTTCAATGTGCTCAACCCTTTTATCTTCGACATCTTCAAGACTTTGTATTGGCTCTTGCATATTTTTCTTTCTATCTTCATCTTGTTCATTTGCATGTCCTTCCTCTTATTCTTCTCTTCATCAAAATACTTATTAACGTTTAATTCATTGAATCCTTCACTCAATATAACATTATCCGACTCATCAAATACATGTATGCTTTCTTCTACCATACTTTTACACTTATTTAGCACTCTATAAGTCTTTCTATCTCATAAATATCCAAGGAAGTTACCTTCATCACTTCGAGCATCAAAGTGACCTTAGTTATCTTTACTAGTATTATATATCTTTATTACTTTAGGTTTAACACCCCGTTAAAATATTTGAAAAAAATATAATTATTTAATTTTAATTATTTGATTATTTAATTTGTTATTTGATTGTTTAATTATTTAATTTAAATTAATTTATTTAAGTGGTACGCGCGTGTTATCGCATAACATGTTTATCACGTAACGAATTTTCGTTTAACGATTAACCGAACAACTAATTAATTAATTAATAAAAAAATTTAAAAAAAATATGAGGAAGGGGGAGCCGGTTAAGGGAGACTTTTGGGGAGTTTGTAACTCCTCCCTTAATGCTAAATAAGAGGGTAATTAGTAAGGCTTTAAGGGTGGAATTAAGGTTGATAATTAAGCTTATTTTGAATCTCTACTCATAACAAAAAAATCAGAAAATTTTATTCACTTTCTGCTTCAAAATTTTAGGCCAAAGTGTAGTATTGAGAGGAAAAGTGAGGAAAATTCTTAAGTTGAGTTTTGGGTGTTCAATTGTATAATTCAATCTTCAATCCTTGAATTGTAAGTTTGAAATTTTAATTCTTTAATCAAAGTTTTTTTTTTTTTTTTTGTATTAAAAGAATTATTGTTCTTAGTTTTATTTTGGTTATTTTCATAAATTACATATATCTTCAACAAAACTTTAATTTGTTAGAAGGAATTGTGTTTATGTGTGAGTTTTTTTTAGTTTTCATGATTTATAATTCTTTAACAAAAATTTAATATGTTAGAAGAATTATGTCATGAGTTATTTTATATAATTCTTTTCCCATGATTTACAATTCTTTAAAAAA
>NC_080052.1:18176640-18194140 GCF_026212465.1 Amaranthus tricolor
TCTGGAAAGTCAAACGAGACATTTAATTAATAGAGTCTTCGCATGCTAGGATGAACTCATTGATTGTATGTAACTAATATAATACATAATATGTTCTCTCTGACGTGTATTGTTATGTGCTTTGGAACTTGCTATGATATTGTCATTCGAAAACTAGTAGGTTGACTTGCAGGTGGGGACTAGTGTTTGAGGACTATTCTAATAGAAACTGTAGTCGAGCTGAATATCGTGCCCGGAATTACTATTAGAATTTTATCCATCTATATTTTGTTATTTTTATTTTAGTAAATACATTTTGAATCGGATTGCATTTGGTTTGAAGAGGCCAGTAGGTTCTCAAGTTGTAATTTTAGACTTTGGTTGTCTTGTTTTTTCGTCATTACTATTTTATTTTTTTATCACTAGAATGTCAACGGTCCTAGAAGTGGTTTAATTTAATGTCCGATGTGTGGACTGAAATTCATATTTGTATGAATTTATCCGGTTCACTTCAACACGAACTATTATTATTGGTATCAGAGCCAACGTTCTTAAAATGATAAAGAAATAATCGACCTTAGTAGTGTAGCAGGAGCGGCACTCTCGATACATATTAACATTAATAATCATACTTAAGATAAATAATGCGGAAGTGTAAAACGTCGAACTGCTAAAAACCATTTAAACTAAAACCGTTCAAAACATAAGTAAAAAAAAAAACCTTACAACTGAGAATATATAACATAAGATTTGCTTAAATACGATAAAAAAACAAAAGTACAATATAGTCATCAAGTAAAATCAATGCAGCTAAGTGCTCGATAGAATAATTAAAGTTGCGGTCTGGATCGAAACCTGAGCTAAGTTTTTCCTACAAAATACTGTCATCCATAATACGGATGACAGTCGATTAAATCGGTCAGCGATAAAGCCGAGTACAATTTTCTCAACAAGCTTATGATGCGATAATTAAATCATGCTTACAAAATAATCATCCAGCACAATATAGAAGGTTATTACTCATTATTGTCCTTTACTAAACCATTAAGTTACATTCTCAATACTTGCAGAAGTTCATTACTACTACTAAATACTTGGTAACCTTAATGCTTATTTATTCAAGTTCAATTAAGCCTCATAACTTTACCATCATAGCACATCACAAGATCACAACAATAATGACAACTGATATATGTAAGGGTCTGGTTAGGTGATGACCGTAGTCCTAAACCCTAACTGTGGTGGGAGTCGTCACTCCTCTCAATACTGTTATGCTCGAGACTTCACAGGATGGGTTTTTCTCAGACCCCCTGTTTAACACCGCATTTTACGTGCCGGCTAACACGGACGCCGTGATTTTACATGCCGGTCCATGGTTCGACGTTACCTTACTATCAGAGTCATACAATCAATATCATGCAATATCAAACAAGACTCTAAACCGAAATAGTTTACATTCTTATAAGTCAAACTTCCACTAGTCAAAATTTTGACAATTCTACCCTTTTAATAGAAACAAATTACTAGTATCTAATAAATTAATATTAATTAAATAACAAATTTTCGTAACTATACTAATATTCCTAAGGCTAAACTAAGTTATTATTTTTGTCATAAATAATCATAAAAGTCAAGGGTAATATTTCTAAGTACTTAATAACGTATTTTATCAAATAACCAGTAAAATAGTAAAACGGATCTATCATAACTATAAAAAACATAATCCGACAAGTTATTAAGGGTCCAAAATCTAAATGAAATGAGTTTTCAACAAAAACAACGCTAAGCATTTTAACAAATTTATTTGACTATTTTACCGATAAACCGATTAATAATTCTTTATAATTACTTGAGTCCAAAATAAAAAAAAATTTTATCAAAACACCAAGATGATATTGAATCATTTTAAAGACATAAGTTTATTTAACTAGTAAAATTCATATATATCTATATTATCATATTAATCAAAATTTTCCATATATATGACTTTTTTTTCGAGTGTCCCAAAAGTGTTATTGTTTTGACGAAAATATCACTAAATTGTATATGACTTTAATATTACCTTGTAAAGTTTAAATGATAAAAATAAAATCATGTTGATCATGCTTTTATATTATCGAATAACCATAAATAAATATCACATAACGAGAGAGTTAAGAAAATGTGTACCATTTTCCTCCAAAGGTGGTGCTAAACCAAGTAAGACAATAATAATAATAGGAAAATAAGAACTTAAAGAAATAAGCTCCAAAAGATAAACTCTTCAGGGCTTCAAGCTTCAAAGAAGTAGATCTTCAATTACCCAAAAGAAAATGATATCCAAGCTCTAAAAGATAATACTTGACTTTTCAAAAGTTGATGATTATTGGCTTAAGATGTGATAAGATCAAGCTCCATCTTTATTTGATTCTTCAACTAATAAAAAGGGTATAAAGTTAGTAAGATGTTAATGAAGTGAAGATACAAGAAAGAATGGTAGAAAGATTTGATGATGGGGGTACAAGTGATCTCATGGCTAAGGAGGGGTATTTGTAATGGGTTTTGGGCAACTTTTTAGTTCATAAGATTGTATGAAAAAGAGTGTTAGGAGTATAGAAGAAGGTTAACTTGTGTAAGTGATTTAGAGTGTGTAAGTGAATGTGTAAGAGTTGGAGTGTGTAAGTGGATATGTAAGACTTTGGAGTGTAGAAGAAGGTTAACTTGTGTAAGGAAATGATGATAGCTTGTGTAAGTGATGAACATCATGGACTGATGAAGAAGGATTTTGGTTCATCAAATTTTTGTTCTAGTTTATACTAGTGAAATGTTTTAGATTAATGGAAAAGTATGATTAAGGTTTGATTATGAAAATATGATAGTTTACTTAGAAAATTTTGGTTAAAATTATACTTAAAGTTAATAAGAAAAATATAGTTAATTTTTAGGTATAAAATAATTAAATCAAAGTTGTAAGGTTAAAATGATAAGTACTAAAGTTAGTTTAAGGAAACGAAATTGAAATGTAACGTTTTAATAAAACCGTTAATATAATATTAAAATTTTACTTTTCGTAGTATAAAATAATAAAATAATATTTTAGTGCTTATAAAGAAATTTAAGAATACACACACACACACACATACACACACACACACACACACACACACACACACACACACACACACACACACACACACACACACACACACACACACATATATATATATATATATATATATATATATATATATAAGTTTAATATTTGGAACAAATTACAAAATCGGAATAAGGTTTAGGAATTAAAGGTGATTTGAATTAGATTACCAAAGGATTAGAAATTTGAAAAACAAAATTTAGGAATAATTAATCGGAAGATTAAGATTAAGAAATTTGAGCTTGTTACAAGTAGAGTGTTGGGTGAATAGTCATTTGGGACAAAAATGGTCTAAATATGATCTTGTGATGTATGTTTCATATTTGAGCCGATAAGGCTTTTCTTAGTGTGGAATTAGACTGTTGTTATACGTTTGTAAGAGATTATAATGTAATATTTATATATTTTTTTCTTTCTTTTCTTTCTCGTTTTGTAAGCAGCACATAAGGATAAGGGAAAGGCACCTATAGATCCACATACCCCAAGAGAGACAAGGGGTGCACCGAATTTTGACCCAGAAACGGTTTGGAGGGAAGTCTCTAACTTAGATATATGGAGGGTACGGGATAATGAGAGTGTCCAAGATTTTAGAGAACACATGTATATGATTAAAACAAAGGCAGATAGGGTTTGTTATGATTTAGAATTGGACCTAAATAAGCTTCATCACCTATCTACAACTAGAGTAAGAGTTGAAGAACCACGAGAGGAACCTAGTGGGGTAAACTATATAGAGGAACCCTTGCCCAAACTAGTCGAGGAAGGCCCCTTAGAAGAGGGGGAATCCTCAAAAGAGGAGGAACCCTTGGAAGAGGAAGAACCCTTAGAAGAGAAAGAGCTCTTAGAAGGGGAAGAACTTGGAGAAGAGATCTTACCTGAACCCCCTCTAGAGGAACCTATCAACCCCGTTGTAATAGGATCCAACCTTCCCTATGAGGAAGCAGGAATGGAGGATGTAGAGGACCCTTTACCAATGAACCATAGTCCAAGAAGTGTCTTGAAATGGGAGTCAAAAGCGGATAGTGAACTTGAGATATGGGAGCCTAGGCGAGAACCACCTACAATTACTAAAATTTCCAGTGGAGAGGAATAGGAGGAAAAGGATTGGAGGTTCGACTATGATATGTATGGGTATGGGGATGAGTTTGGTAGAAGGTGGTTTGATCAAGAAGATCCTGAGGAGGACCCAGAGGAAGCATCACTGTATAATCCAGAGTCGGGGAGTGCGGATGATGCTATAGAAGAAGCAACTTTGGATTCAAGTAGTGATTCTGGAGGAGATGAAGACGATGAGGACTTCAACCCCACGGAGTACGATGAGCGTTCAGATTTCAGATATGCTAGGCACAAGATACTTATTTCCTTATTCTATTTTTTTTTACACTCTTTTATGTAAGCTTTAGAGTAAGGTGACCCGATATTATAATTTCTTTTTATGTAGGCCTTTTTGTATGGAAAAAAAATTTAGTGAAAAGAAATTAATAAAAGTAGTATAGTGTTTTGAGTTCTTTTAGTACTAGTTTTATGCGCGTTATATAATATGTGGTATTGGTTGGGAGTTGAATGATTAATTGTGGTTCCTTTCTAATTGTTAAAGTTACAAAAATATAGAAAAATGATGTCAGTTTATATACTTATAGTACCTTTTACTTCATATGCAGAAAATGCCTCCTATTTCAAGGAAAAGACTCTCTAAGAACAATACCAACCGTACCTTAAGGGACTTGGTTAAGGCGTTAACAGAGGTTAACGTACCAAGAGTTAAATCACTTTCTGAACAAGCCTTTGAGATGAGTAAGAGGATTAGTCATAAGAAGCCATCACCTTTTGGTGGTGAGGGAGAACCGTCAGAGCTTGAAAATTGGTTAAGAGAGTTTGACAAACTTTTTGATGTGGTAGAATGCCCAGAGGAGTTAAAGGTCAACCAAGTCGCTTTCTATTTGATTGGGGAGGTCGATTATTGGTGGGCGAATAGTAAGGCGGGATTACTAGAGCAGGCTTAGGGGTTTTTAGGATGGGATATATTTAAGAGAGCTATAAGGGACAAGTTTTACCCGTTACATGTGAGGAAGGATAAGTCGAACGAGTTCGCTCAGTTCGAGATGGGTAATTTGATGGTAGACGAGTATTAATAAGTTCATGGAGTACCTCAAGTATTGTCCTGATGATGTACCCACTGAGGGGAAGAAGATGCAACCTTTCGAACTGAGTTTATCTTTTGATATTCAGAAGCACATCAAAAGTGATCGTTACAGCACGCTAGAGTAGATGTATAAACGGGCGACTCAAATGGGGAACATCACGAGGAAAGAGAAGGAGAAGGAGAAGGAAAAAGCTAATATCACTGAAAAAGAGAAGGGAGATGGGTAGTCAGACCATTGGGTCACTGTTAAACTTTCACCATAAGAAACCAAAGATTTTTGGAGGATTTCAAGGAAATAATTCAAAATTTAGTGCTGGAGATAGAGGTGTAGCGAGGGTTTCTAAGCCCTTACTTGATAGGGATGGTAAGGAGAGGAAGTACTTTTGTAGGAGGTGTAAGAAAAATCATCTTGGGAAGGATTGTAAAGGGATGTTGGTTGAGTGCAATTTCTGCCACAAAAAGGGACATAGGGAGTATGAATGTTATACAAAGAAGGGGAGGGGAGATCATCAGCAGGGAGGTCAGGTTCGACCGCAAAATCATAACAACCTTGGAAGACAAGATAATCAACAGTTCGGGGGAGGTAGTCATAGTAACGGTGGCCAGAGATTTCAACGTCAGTTCAACGAGGGTCAAGGTCGAACGAAAGGGAACCGAAACGAGAAATCTAGGTTACAACGTGTGGGAAATAAGCACGGGGGGACAAATGTACAAACACTTGGTGGGCGAGTATCTACAATCAGCTCAAGGAGGTTGAGCAAGTAGCAGATGTGGTTACATGTACGTTCACCATTCATTTTATAGCTGTAAATGTGTTGTTTGATTCGGGCGCAACTTGTTCTTTACTTGCAAAAAGTAGAATAGAGGAGTTGAATTTAGAAGCTTTTGAAAGACTGTCATATACTATGGCTGTTCCATTTGGGAAAATGCATAGATGTGATAGACTTTATAAGGCGTACCCTTGAAAATTGGGAGAGTTATTTTCCTTAGTGACCTGTTTGTGCTGGATATTGAAGGTTTAGATGTGATCTTGGGGATGGATTGGTTGGGAAAATATAAGGCTACAATTGAATGTAGGGAATAGAGAGCGTTATTGGTGGGACATCTTGGAGAAAGTGTTAATTATAGGAAGTATTCTAAGGGACCTAAATCAAATCTAGTGTCAACCTTGGAGTTACAAAAACGAGTAAGACAAGGACATCCCTTGTACTTGTGTCATATCAGTCGGGCTGGGAAGAAGGAAGTAAACCCTAGCGACATCGCAGTCATAAGGGAGTTCATGGACGTATTTCCTAACGATATTCCCGACATGCCACCTCAACGAGAAATTGATTTCACGATTAATTTGGTGCCTGGAACGGGACTAATTTTGAAAGCCCCGTATCGTATGGCCCCAAAGGAGATGGAGGAACTGAAGTCTCAACTTGAAGAACTATTGGAAAAAGGGTACATTCGACCAAGCATATCGCCTTGGGGTGCTCTGGTATTATTCGTGTGGAAGAAATATGATAGTTTGAGGCTATGAATCGATTATAGAGAGTTGAACAAGGTGAGAGTTAAGAATAGATACCCGTTACCCCGAATAGATGATTTGTTCGACCAGTTAAGGGGAGCTGGGATCTTCTCAAAGATAGATTTGAGGTCGGGTTATCACCAGTTTAGAATCCCGGAGGGAGATATCCATAAAACGGCTTTGAGGACATGGTACGGGCACTTCGAATTCACCGTAATGCCTTTTGGGTTAACAAATGCCCCAGCCGCATTTATTTGTATGATCAATCAAGTGTTTAGTGCATATTTGGATAAGTTCGTAGTGGTCTTCATCGATGATATATTGGTCTATTCCATAGATCGGGTTGAACATGAAGATTATTTACATATGGTATTGCAGACTCTTCGAGAACATAAATTGTATGCGAAGTTGTCAAAGTGTGAATTTTGGTTAGAGAAGGTGTCATTTTTAGGTCACTTCTGTCTAAGGAGGGGGTTTGAGTGGATCCAGCAAAGATAGAGGTGGTGCGGAGTTGGACGTCACCGAAGAATGTGTACGTAGTTTCTTGGGTTTGGCGGGGTACTATCAGCGGTTCGTCAAAGACTTTTCACGTATTGCTCGACCGATGACTTCGCTGATGAAGAAGGAGAAGAAGTTTGAGTGGTCTGATAAGTGTGAACAGGCCGTTGTGACCTTGAAGAAAAGATTAACTACGACCCTTATTCTTACTTTTCCTGACCCTATGTCGGATTATACAGTTTATACTGATGCGTCAAAGAAGAGTTTGGGATGTATGTTGATGCAAGATCGTAAAGTGATCGCATATGCTTCACGAAAATTGAAGACACACGAAGTTAATTATCCTACTCACGATTTGGAATTGGCTGCTATCATTTTTGCTCTCAAGATATGGCGACATTATCTATATGGAGTCAAGTGCAGAATCTTCACTGATCATTAGAGTTTGAAATATCTCTACACCCAGAGTAACCTGAACATGCGACAGCGCCGGTGGTTGGAACTGATGACCGATTACGATTTGGAGTTCGTTTATCATGAAGAGAGAGCTAATTTGGTTGCGGATGCCTTAAGTCGAAAATCTAGCCATACGCTGGTTGCTTTGAGGGGAGTCGAGGAGTTAAGTTGAGAACTTGCTAAATTGAAGTTGGAGGTCATTCGGGAAGGCGAATTGCAGCATTCTTTGAGTGCGTTGGCTATTCAACCCTCGTTTTTCGAGGAAATTCTAAGTTCACAAGATAAGGATCCTAAACTTGTGAAGTTAAAGGATTAAGCTCGTGAGGGAAAAGCGGCGGGATTTTCCGTTCATGAGGATGGAAGTTTGAGGTTTAAAGGTCGATGGTGTTTGCCGACGGGAGAATCGACCTTGAAGGAACGTATCTTGGATGAAGCTCATACTTCAAAATTCTCCGTTCACCCTGGGGGTGATAAGATGTACCAGGATCTTAAGCTTATGTTTTGGTGGTCAGGGATCAAGAAAGATATCGCTGAGTACGTTTCCCGCTGCTTGACTTGTCAGAAGGTTAAGAGCGAGCATAGACGAACGGGTGGTTTTCTTTAACCCTTGGAGATACCGGTGTGGAAGTGGGATGATATATCAATGGACTTTATTGTGGGACTGCCTCGAACGCAGTCGGGTAATGATGCTCTATGGGTCATAGTGGATCTTCTGACAAAATCAGCACGTTTCATTTCAATGAACTGTCGTTGGGAGATGGAACAGTTGGCTCGTGCTTATATCAAGTATGTTGTACGATTTCATAGGGTGCCCCGAACAATTGTGTCAGATAGGGATACTCGTTATCTGTCACATTTCTAGAAGACTTTACAACAGGCCATGGGGACTACACTATTGCATAGTACGTCTTTTCACCCGCAGACTGATGGACAAACGGAGAGGACAAATTAGATTTTAGAGAACATGTTACACGCTATTGCTATGGAATAGCAAGGGTCGTGGGATGAGCATTTCGATCTGGTAGAGTTTTCTTATAACAATAGCTATCAGGAAACAATCCAGATGGCTCCATTTGAAGCTTTGTTTGGGCGCCGTTGCCGAAGCTTGGTATTTTGGGACGATTTCACCGAAGCGGCTACTTTAGGACCCGAATTGTTACTTCAAATGACAGAACAAGTAAAGTTGATTAGGGATATGATGAAGGCGGATAATGATCGTCAAAAGTCTTATGCCGATTTGAAACGACGTCCAGAAGAGTTTGAAGTAGGGGAACAAGTATTGTTAAGGGTATCGTTGATGCATGGGGTGGTTCATCGGTTAGCTCTCGGTTCATCGGCCCTTATGAAATTTTGGAATTGGTGGGTAAGCTGGCCTATCGGTTAGCTCTCCCCAACTCTTTGGAGGAAGTTCATGATGTGTTCCATGTGTCCCAGCTAAAACGATACATTGTTGCGGCATAGCATGTTTTGGATCCTGAGACCGTGAAGCTTGATGAGAGTTTATCTTATACAAAACAACCTGTTCACATCTGATAACCGGTTTCTAGCACGTCGTTAATACTAAGAACCAAGTTATACAAACAATATTTATAATCACCCTGATACTACTACAACCAGTGTAATGGTAAGTCGAGGGTTGAACCACAAGGACAAGGGATGCAAGACTAAAGACTTGGTGTAGGAAGGTTATATGGAAGGTGGGTTGGTGGGTGAACTTAACTAATAACAAGAATAAAAAGGGAAACTCAACAATGAAAGACAAGCGGGGAGTAGACTACGTCCACCCTAGGATGGTCTATTGGAAATAAAGATAAGCTAGGTCAAAGGAGTTTCAACGATAATCAATCAAGACACTCTAGATATCGAGAGGAAGTTGGTGACCCTATAAGCCACACGAACGACCTATAATCGCCCTATGTCTCTCTAGGAGTGGCAGGACAAGATTCGAATCGAATATCTATCAACAACCATCATCAACCTCAACCCTAATCCTAAACATTAAAGACAAGACCAAACCTAGGGTTTCTCTAACCAAAGTCCCCTAAAGAAACTACTCTAACATACTAGAGATAAAAGCAATAAACAAGGAAAGCACTAAAGGAATTGAAGAACATGAAAGCATTAAAGGAAAGCAATAGAAGAAAGCAATAGAGGAAAGCAATAAAGACATCAAAGCATTAAAGAAATAAACTTACATAAATGAAGTGACATGAAAGTAGATGAAAGCATAAATGAAGAACAATAAATCTACTCTAGGGCAAAAAGTAAAGAAAAGCAATGAAAGAATGATGTTCTAGAGTGAGGCACAAAGGCACCATCCTAGGCACAAAGGTTTTACAGAAATGAGGGGGTATTTATAAGCTAAGGCACAAAAGGGGTAAAAATCCCTAAAAGCCTTCGGGAATAAACTTGCGAAGAAATTAATTTGCGCAGTCTGGGGCGTCAATTCGCCTGAATTATGAGGTCATTCGCCCGAATGGGCACCCATTCGACCGAATGGAGCTCCATTCAAGGTTTCTAGCAAGTTTCAGCATATTTCCTTGAAGTTTTATGCCCAATCGCCCGAATTTGAAAGTCATTCGGCCGAATCATGTCTCATTCGACCGAATGGTGATGTGGTTCGGTCGAATCTCCTTGTTTCTTGGTCCAATTGAATCTTTTGAAGTCTTAAATGGTTTCCGGGCTTTGCGGGGACCTTGGGGATGACTTAGAATGCTTGGGAAAGCTTCAGTACGCGTGTCTAATCTTTGATCAAAGCATCTAAGTCTTGTACGCAACGTAAATACCTTGAAATCTCCGAAAATACCTGAAATAACCTCAAAACGCCATGGAGACAAAAACAAGGTAAAATCATGCGTAAAGTGTATAAAATCATTCTAAAACGCGAGACTCGACACTACAATGAGGAGGTAAATGTGCTCTAAAAAGGAGCACATCAGCATCTTAGATACAAAAGTCCGTAGTACTCGTAGAAAGGATATCACAATGGTGAAAGTACTATGGCCAAATCATGAGTGCGGGGCAGCTACTTGGAAATTCAAAACCTTCATGCGTGAAAAATATCCAATCTTTTCCAGGTTAGTAAAGTTACGGGGAGGTAACTTCTTTAAGGAGGGGTAGCGGGCATAGAAATTTCGCGCGAAGTTAAAAAAAAATCTTATTGTCGTCGTGTTTTATGTCGGTGTTGTTAATTTGGGTTTACGTGTCAGAGTCCCTTATTTTGTGACTTTGTACAAGTTACGTGGGCGTAACTTCTTTAAAGGGGGTAATCTGTAACACCCCGTTAAAATATCGGAAAAAATATAATTATTCAATTTAACTAATTATTTGATTATTTAATTTAGTTAGTTATTTGATTATTTAATTATTTAACTTAAATTAATTTATTTAAGTGGTACACGCGTGTTATCGCGTAAAAAGTTTATCGCGTAACTGCTTTTCATCTAACAAATAAACCAAACAACTAATCAATTAATTAATAAAAAAATTAAAAAAAAATATGGGGAAGGGGGGCCGGTTAGGGGAAACTTTTGGGGAGTTTGTAACTCCTCCCTTAATGCTAATTAAGATTGTAATTAGTAAGGCTTTAAGGGTGGAATTAAGGTTGATAATTAAGCTTATTTTGAATCTCTACTCACAACAAAAAAATCAGAAAATTTTATTCACTTTCAGCTTCAAAATTTTACGCCCAAGTGTAGTATTGAGAGGAAAAGTGAGGAAAATTCTTAAGTTGAGTTTTGGGTATTCAATTGTATTATTCAATCTTCAATCCTTGAAATTGTAAGTTTTGAAATTTTAATTCTTTAATCAAAAATTTTTTTTTTATTTGTATTAAAAGAATTATTGTTCTTAGTTTTCTTTTGCTTATTTTCAAAAATTACATATTTCTTCAACAAAAATTTAATTTAATAGAAGGAATTGTGTTTATGTGTGTGTTTTTTTAAGTTTTCATGATTTATAATTCTTTAACAAAAACTTAATTTGTTAGAAGAATTATGTCATGAGTTATTTTATATAATTCTTTTCCCATGATTTACAATTCTTTAACAAAATTTAATTTGTTAGAGGAATTTTTGTCATGATGATTTTTTCATATAGTTCTATGATTTATAATTCTTTAACAAAAATCCTGATTTTGTTAGAGGAATTAATTCATGAGTTATTTTATATAGTTTCTATGATTTATAAATCCTTAACAAAATTTAATGCCTCGATCCGAGATGTCGAGTGTGTTTTGTTGTCGTTTCACTTATCCGTTGTATTCAAAACTTGTTAAACGCTAAAATTAATTAAAAATAGTAAATGGATGTTAGCAATTATGAAATTTGGTACCCGAGGTAATTGATGCCTTTTGAACGTAGTGGAGAAGTCGGATTTTTTGTTTGAGTTTTCTAAACTGTCAGAAATGGCCGTTTAAGTTACTGGTTAGATTTTAAGTTCTAAAATTTTTGAAATTTGGGTGAAATCATTTAAAATTATAAAGTTTTAGTAGTGCCTTAATGGTATGGAATGGACTAAATGTGTAAACACGTTCTAATACGTGATTTTTGTATGTGTGTTGTGTTTAGGACCTCGATTCATAAAAGGTTGAGATTCAAATCACGAAGCGCTTGAGTTTGTGCTACTAAGGTACACGTTTAGACCATACAATTGCAATTGGTTATGTAAAGTAATGTTATGCTCATTCTATGTTGTGATGCTGTATATCACATACGATTTAGACCCAAAAAATAAATTGTAAAGAGTTTAAATTGGAATTTGAGGATGATTGTGTAATTACCCAAATGGGGCTATTTAATTGGAAATGGAATACCATTATTATTATTCCCATGGCAGTTTTTGATCTTTACGGTCACCATTGGGGTATGCATACTTTTGCCTTTGACGATCCTAACAGGGCGGACAACATCTAAGGTCGGAGGTTGCCTTGGGATTAGCTATTCCTTGTGGATTTCCTCCAAAATTTTGAGAATACTCTGTCGACCCGAACTGGACGAGCAACGACATGAGTTGGAGTCTGGAAAGTCAAACGAGACATTTAATTAATAGAGCCTTCGCATGCTAGGATGAACTCATTGCTTGTATGTGACTAATATAATACATAGTATGTTGTCTCTGACGTGTATTGTTATGTGCTTTGGAGCTTGCTATGATATTGTCATTCGACGACTAGTAGGTTGACTTGTAGGTGGGGACTAGTGTGAAGACTATTCTAATAGAAACTGTAGTCGAGTTGACTATCGTGCCCGGAATTACTATTAGAATTTTATCCATCCATATTTTGTTATTTTTATTTCAGTAAATACATTTTGAATCGGATTCTATTTGGTTTGAAGGGGCTAGTAGGTTCTCAAGTTGTAATTTTAGATTTCCGTTGTCTTGTTATTTCGTCATTACTATTTTATTT
Source organism: Amaranthus tricolor (assembly GCF_026212465.1). Lineage (NCBI taxonomy): Eukaryota > Viridiplantae > Streptophyta > Magnoliopsida > Caryophyllales > Amaranthaceae > Amaranthus > Amaranthus tricolor. Next base: position 18,189,770 of record NC_080052.1, read on the forward strand.
CTTTATCACTAGAACGTCATCGGTCCTAGAAGTATTTTAATTTAATGTTCGATGTGTGGACCGAAATTCATATTTGTATGAATTTATCCGGTTCTCTTCAACACGGACTATTAATAAATAGGTTGTGATTGTACAGGACTGTTGTGACTAATCGAGCTTTCCTCATTGTGGCTGTAGATACTTGAGAGAAGATAAACCTCGTGGTTCTGAAGGTGGGCTTTGTAATTCAGGGATGTAATCTTGGAAGATAGTCCAATTAAGTAACCTCTTCCTTTTGATTTTTGTAATTTTGTGATGATAAATGGGTCTATTTGCTGAGATATTGATGATGTAAACTCTACATAGATCACCTCTCAATGTGTTGTTCTATTGAAGCTTACATTTGATTGACATTCTTTGTATTCTTGCAGTCAGAAATATTCTTGTTGAATTGTGATGTTTGTTGTAGTATCCCGTTGCCGGAGATGCTTGGTAAGTTGCAAATTTTGTGGCACTATTTCTTATCATTTGCTCATCATCGCTCCATTTTTACAATTGTGATATCGATGTGCAGAGGCTCACCAAAAAGTATGGGGGAATGAGAATTATATTAGTTAGCAAGGTTAGTCAATTCTCTCTGTGAAACTTTTTGGCGGAACACAGTTATTTTTGGTTCATTTCATATGTACATTTTAGTGTTTAAACATGTTGAGGATTCGGTTTGTGTAACTGGCAGGTTTCTATGGAGTCTACATTGGTGAATTAGATGCTGATCCTGTCACCAATGAGGTTCTTCATTACTCTTGAATGCTTTCATAAATGCACAAGTAGATCCATTTATAAACAAAAGAAAAGGAAGGAAAATGAATCAACCCCTTGGTGTTGTATTTGAAATCTATAATAGGGGAGATTTTGTCATTGTTGTAAAAACTATTGAAATATATCAAATTAATAAGTGCTTGTTAGTTCATCACCCTAATTTCATTAAATAATACCTAACTTATAGAGTTCGGTTATAACCAAGAAATTGTTTTTTGAATCTTAGTATCAAACATAATATGCAACTTCTTATAACTAAGAAGTGCACTTGATTTAGTCATTTTAACTAATGAGATGGTCTTATGATGAGACTATTTCTATTAGGCTGATTCAATGTATATATTTATTGTCTTAAATTGTTCACTTGTAACCGTTCACTTACAATCAGAATTGACCTAATTATATAGTTCCGTCTAATAGTAAGACACTCTTATACAAGATGAGTTGTTTTAATATAATATTATTATATTCCGAAACTAATTGACTAGAACTTTTGGTCCCATTAAAAGAAAGAATGTTTTTAATGTATGTTAATTTAAGTTAAATTACTCCAATTATATCAGTTTTGATTTGTTAGATGTAGAGTAAAAACATGCGAAGAAAAACATGATTTTAAGACAGTTAGTTGCTAGACGTCCAGTGATTAATAGATTGGAACAAATTGAGAATGGTTCAACCTCAATTGGATATGTGTGTTTGAAAGAGTTCAATGCACTGGCTAGAAAAGATGTAGTGACAGGTAATTGTTATTAGACTATAACAGTTACAGTCGAATATGCACAATAGTAGTGTTCAGATTTTTGTTTAGACAACCCACTATATATAGTTGTCATCGTATGCATGTTTTTCTTACCCAGAAACTATTTCCCTAAACCTTTAGAGTATCATTACATTTGGCAGTATAGTGATTGTCTTTTAGATAGTATTATTTTCCTAGCAAACAAGGTACTACCTAAACTACTGAATAAAAGGAAGAAAACAATAATCCCGCAAATTGGTTTGTTTTTCTTCAATGTTTTATTCCTTTTTTTCGTCATGATTTATTTATTGTTGATGGATTATTGATTGATTTTCTAAATTTTCTTTTCCCTGGGGGTGGAATCATATGATTATTGAATTGGACTTTTTTGCTCAATGGTGTCTTGGAAGAATGAGGTCCACCAAATTGGTATTTTTTTTTTCTTTCTTATTGATTTTGTTTTGATATTCACGATTTCTTGATGGCTTATTCAAATTTGAAAGTCAGACATTTACCGCAATACAGAAGACATCTGCACCATCTTCTTTGAAAGTTTTTACAGGTAACTCTTCTATTTTTGACATTGTGTAGAATAAATAAAAACATGCTCTTATTATGACAATTTATTTACTTTTTGAAAGGTTCTCCATGGGTTACTTTAAGTCGTTTATTGCAATTGTGTTCCTTTCACATCCCTTTTATAAGGTTTCTTTCATTCTTGGATGATCAAGCAAAAAAAGGCCGGAGGGAGATAACGCAAACATAAAACAAATTGGAAATTCAGGAGCATTTTTTGATAAATTATCAGTGTTGGGTTCGATTTCGAAGTTTGATATGGTTTCCTCGTTAATGGAAGTTCCTTTGTTATTATGTCTAAATGTATTTTATACTCATTAACGTCAAAAGAGGAGTTTATTTTGTAATCGTATTTATTTTGTGATGTGGTTCATATTGCGGTCTTAATTTGTAGTGTTGTATTTTTTTGAGATTCTGGTAGTAGTCAATGGTCTTATAATGTGAGTGACTCATTTTCTTTCAAGTGTATTATTGAAAAGTGAAAAGAGAGATAACATGTGCCTTCCATGACAACACTTGGTGGTTGATGGGGAGTTGTAATGCTTTCAAATGCATGATAAACTGATTAGTTTTTTTATGTTGAAAATAATATCCTTTTGAAAACATATGAGGCAGTGTAGTAGATATGGCAGAACATTCAACTAAAAACATAGTATAAATCACTTTAAAGTGTTGCTTTAATTTCTCTAAGGTCAACTCCAAAACAAGATTAGTTATATTCAAATAAATTTCTAAAATTGCGCTTTTAAAAAAATAAATTCTAATATTACAAATCATGTTTTTTTATATAAATCTTACATAGAAATGCACAACTAAAAATTTAGTTTCTAATCAACTAATGTAGTAGATGCAAGTCGTGTAATTTAATCGTGTAATCGTTGTCAAAAATTGATATGTTAATCGAGATCGAGCATAATTCGAATCCTAAATAACCTGAAGTAATCTTACATGATTCGAATCCTAAATAATCTGAAATAATCCACAGTAAAACTTTCTTTTCATCCACTCTTGTTCTTGAGATACTGTCTTTTGCAATTTTTGTTTATTAAACGTCGTCTATTGAGTTCTTATTTTTGACATTTTATTTTTATGATTATGAGAATGGGGGATAATTTTTTTATTACTTCCTTTGTCTTCTATGTTTAATGCATATTTCTTCCTTTTTAGTCAGCTTTATGGGAGAAGAGTGCAATTAAAAGATAATGGAGGAAAAATTAGTTTGAGATGGAGACAATACTAATTTTGGAGACTAATTACGTTGATTCAATCAATTTGTGGATCTAGATGCCATTAGTTGGACCAACAATTTTGTATGTGTATTTTAAAATTATAATAGAATTACTTTGTTCTGAATACCTTCAACTTTACTTAGCTTAACTATAAATTTAAGAAAAAATTACCCTGAATAATACAAACTTTCACTGATTTCTCAATAATAATACGAACTTTCAATTAACCATGAATAATACGAATTTTGACATGTGTTTTCCGCTGGCATACTGATTTACCTGTAACCGATAAATATGCTGAGTTTTTTTAATTTTTTTTTTTGCTGATAAAATTAAGGAAAAGAAAGAGTTGCTTCTCCCTCACACAGCTGGTGTACCCATTAATTAGTTAATTATTGAATCAAAATACCCATTAATTATTGTTTTTTTTTCTTTTTCTTTTTCTTTTTCTTTTCTGGGTTTTTATAGTACATTGATAAATCTGTTAATTATGTATCTTTTATGATACTTAAGTTTTTGATCTTTACAAATTACAATGAATCTGCTTTATAATCATTTGGGATTTTGATTAATTTATATATATAATTCTTTTTTTATTTCTGCAGATGCATATTTTTTGACCTGCCTGAGAAGAAAAAATGGCCGAGATTGGTAGATTGTTGTATGAAACCCAATTGAAATCTCAACATGATGGTGTATTGAGTGCAATAAATCAAGGCGGGATTTGAAAAAAGATCATAGATTTGCATTGAAAAAAATTAAAGAAACTAAGTTCAAGCTTTTGGGTACATGAAAACACATAAGAAAAAGTGAAAAAATCCCAGAAAATTTCATCAATTTACATACTAATCTTCTCTTCTTCTGCCCCCTTTTTCGTGTCACACAAAATCTAGAAGGAGAAAAAGTTGAGAACTTTTTAATTGTTGGGATTTTTGATGGTATCTAATCTCAAATTAAACCCAATTTTGATGGGAAGAGCAAAGTGAGGAAATGAGGAAGATGAAAGCTGCTGACCTGCTATCTATAAAC
>NC_080052.1:18199140-18231640 GCF_026212465.1 Amaranthus tricolor
AGCTGAAATCTAATGGCTCTCTTGAACGGTATAAAGCCCGCCTTTGTTGCCAAGGGTTATACACAAAAACATGTCATCGACTATCAAGAAACATTCTTTCCCGTTATCAAAATAGCTACTCAATATCATTGGCCCTTATTTCAGTTGGATGTGAACAATGCCTTTTTACATGGCGATTTGACCGAAGAGGTTTTTATGAAAGTTCCTGGGAGTCTTCACTATGGTTCCAACATTGGATGTAAATTAAATAAATCCTTAAACAGTCTCAAACAAGCTTCCTGTCAATGGTTCGCCAAACTCACTCAAGAACTCCTCCACCAAGGTTTTGTTCAGTCTAAAAACAATTACTCTCTTTCCATCAGGAAGTCTTCACATTCGTTTATTTTGGCCGCCGTGTACAATATTGATGGTATTAATGGTTTGAAATCACATCTCCATTCTGTCTTTAGCATCAAGGATTTGGGTCCCCTTAGCAAATACATATTACTCTTGTACATAATGAGGCGTGGCATCCACTTACTGTACTAATGCATATCAAATAAAATCTTCTCTCCTTCTTCTTCTCTGCTTTTGTTCTTTAATAGAGGATATGTTATTTCATCACTTACAACAATTGCAATTTAATTGATTTAAATTCAAATAAAAAAATTAGTTAAAATAACCCAAATATTAAAATTAATTGGGAAAGCAACTCTCGAAGAAACAACATATGTCACAATATTTTATTGCTTTTAGCATAGACCCATGATATGATGATTACATAACAAAACAAGAAACACAATAGAAAAGGCACCACTAATTTATATTTGTTAAAAATAATTTTCAATAATCCGATTCTTATTAAATGGTTAAAGAAGATCATTGAAATGCTACTTGTTAAATCATATGTAAACATTAAAATAACCAAATTAACAAAAAAATAGTAATAGTTATATATTATTAAGAAGATTACTCAAACATACAAAAAAAAGATTAAGCTTAAATAGTGAAGCCCAAGTAATTCAATAAAATACTTAACCATTAATTATTGTAAAGAGTGAAAATTACTCCAAAGCGGCCGGCCATATGATCTCAATTATTTGAGGGGTGAATTAAACAGATTAGATGCGAAGTTGGTTATAGAAAATCAAATTCAGCAAAGGTAACACCCGTTTGAAAATCAATAATAAACAGTGAGAAGTCATTGTAATTTTTGTTTGAATATCTCTCGATAAATTTAATGATCATGTTTATTCTCCATCAACAATGTCATTTGTTTTACGAAATTCATTTTAATGTATTACCGTTTGAACATGTAGTTTTAGGTGGATAGTGAAAAATAGTGAACAAAAACACTTTTATGATCAAACTTTAATTACCATGCAAATAATTTGATATATATCATATAAATTTGCACCACAAATCAGTTCCATAATCACAAATTAGTACCGTTGATCAAATAAAACAATAAGGTAATAATAATTTATAATATTATTGAAAATTCTCATACAATACAAGGTACTAATAATTTATACGGTTTATTAATAAACACAATAACAATAAGAACAACAATACAATAAAACATACCAATAATAGCTCATAGCTACATCCTTTATTTAATATCCAACTTTTAGTTATTCATCTAGAACAACATTTATATAGTTGGATCATAGTAGTTTTAGTATCACTAATTGCTTAATTTAGCTACATGAACTATCATAAGATGCATGATTGCATAAGTATTTAAAGGATGAAAAATCAAAAGAGCAATAGCAGCTTCCACAACACCGATAAGCAGGGCCACATTGCTGAGCATATCCTATACACTGTAAAGGCTTGCCAATTCCTTCCTGCATTATGTTGGACAACGGGTACGGGTCAGCTGCCCGGGTTATTTCGGGTTGGATAACCATAGTCACCAAGGCAAGTATGACTACAAACTTAAGTACTCCCATGTTTTTCATCTTCTTTTTTCTTATTTCTTTTTTAATACTTTCTACTTATATTATTTTGTGGTGATTTGTATTACTAACCTAGTTGCTATTCATATATAGCCTCATGAAGGCATGGCCACGTCATAATCAAGTCATTAGATACTTCCTCCGTTCTAATTTACTCGCAACATTGGAAATACTTGCATTATTTACTTATCTCCCTTAATTTGTGGTTAATTTTAATCTATAAGTTGAAATATAGTCAAGTGAGATCTTGTTTGATTCGTTTCGATGCGAAAATTATTAATATCAAATTTTTATAATTTTTTATTATATATAATTATAAATATTAAGGATTAAATTAGTACATTGACCGCGTGAAAAAGCAAACGTGGCAAGTATTTTGAAACGAAGAAAGTATATGATTCCATTTCAATTACAAAATTACTACTCCGTTTCAAAGTGGACAAGACATTTGCTACTAAGCATCAATCGAAAATAAACTATTAATTTATCATTAACAAGTGTATCATTGCGTAAAATTAATGTGAACTTTGCACAAGATTTAGTAGGTTATTAGTTTAGGGGTGTAAATTCGGCGTTTGGTTTGGTTTTCATACAAAACCAAATCAAACTAAATTAAATTCGGTGTTGATATTTTTAATCCAAATCCAAATTACATTTTTTAAAAACCAAATTAAACCGAACCAAATTTTGTTTTACCAATACAAATTAAACCGAAAAACCGATTTAACCGAAAATCCAAAATGAACTGAACTGAACACCTTAAAATCTTTTTTTTGGCTGGTGTAGTACCAAATTAATGTTAAAGAATTAAAATCAGAAACACTACACAAACATTTTCTAGTACTTACAAATTAAAATGAAAATGAAAATTTATATAACACTAGGAATACATAATCTTAGTACTTAAATCTAAATCAGATGCAATAGAATGTACAATTGCCAAAATCAGTAACCATTAGTTTAAATCCATATTCAAGATAATAAACTTCCCAAGAAGCATTGCTAACTTGAATTCCGTCTTGATAAATGCGTCAGCAAATTATCTCTCTTATTTTTAATTCTTCTTCTGGGAATTCAACCTAAACAAAAGTAAAAACCAAAAATCATGACCAAAAAATGAAATTCCAAATTAACGAAATCAAAATGACGATTAACGAAATAATCAACAATATCTAGAAAATCATAAACAAAAACGAAATCAATAACGAAATCAGAAAAATTCGTTCATGGTGAGGTGATAAATAATCTTTGAGAGAGAGACTAAGATGAACAAAATCATAAACAAAAAGAATGAAATGTAACCCTCTAAAATTAAAAGCAAAAACGAAATCATAGACAAAAAAATGAAATTATGATTAAAAAAAAATAAAAAAAAAATAAAAAAAAATAAAAAAAAACAGAAATCAAACCTTTAGCCTTGCATTGTAAAGGGACGAACAATTGGTGAGTTGCTTTATTGATGGAATGTAGCAGAGAAGTTAGCCTTAGAGGTGAGACTTTGAGAGAGAAGGAGAGAAAGAGAGAGAGTAATGTTTAGGGTTTTGCATTTGAGAATTATGAGGAATTAGAATTGCACAAGATAGAGACCAGGCCAGTTCGAGATTCGACTTATGTCAGTGTTGGTAGTTCTAAACGGGCAAGTGATTAAGCTGAAATGGAGTTAAGAACTTAAGAAGGAGAAAGCACAAAGAGAATTTAATAATTTTCAGTTATTTCTTTGTCTCTTTCATTTTTATTTTATGTATTTTTAAATTGTTTAATTTAGTATCTCATAATTTGTAATAGTTATTGATTTAATAAATTGAACTTTTATCGATTGTAATCTTATCTTCTGATGTTGTAGATTTTCTTATTTTATTATCTAAAACTTTATCATAAAATCTTATCTTATCTTTTATAACTTTATCTTATAATCTTATCTTTTATCTGAAACTTTATTTTATAATCTTGTCTTATCTTCTAAAACTTTATCTTACAATCTTATCTTATCTTCTGAAACTTTATCTTATAATCTTATCTTATCTTTTGAAACTGTATCTTACAATATTATCTTATCTTCTGAAACTTTATCTTACAATCTTATCTTATCTTCTAAAATATTATCTTACAATCTTATCTTATGTTCTGAAATTTTATCTTATTATCTTATAATTTTATCTTATCTTCTAAAAGTTTATCTTACAATCTTATTATCTTCTGAAACTTTATCCACTAGTGGAAAAGAGCTTATATGTTGCGGTTTTATCCCTGTTATATGTTGCAGTATTGACCCGCAACACTTGTGATAGCAGCGTATGATAATATTATATACTGCGGTTCAAAACCGCAGCATATAAGAAACTATATGTTGCGGTTCTAGGAGAACCACAACATATAGTCCACATATATTTTTTTGTTTTTTCATTTTATATTAATTCGCCGCTAAATATTAATAACTATATACATAATAATTATTACACTAATAATCATTCAATATTTCTCCAATCATCATCCAAATTAATCATCACTTATATATATATATATATATATATATATATATATATATATATATATATATATATATATATATATATATATATATATATATATATATATATATATATATATATATATATATATATATATATATATATATATAGAGGGATGGTCATGGGTCCAGGACCCTGTTGGACCCGCCCCTTTTTTAAGGGTCTGGGTCTTAATTTTTTAGACCCATCGGATTCGGGTCCGGGTCTGGATCCAAAAAAAATTTGACGGGTCCGGGTCCGGGTCCTAAGGTGAAGACCCGGACTCGGATCCGGACCCTAAACTTTAAATTTTATATTTTATATTTTCTGAATTCTGATTTTTCTTTTGCATAAATGAAAACCTTATTTGCGACTTTTCCTAAATTCCAGTAGGCACTAACCCTAATTTTTCTTTCTCCTCTAACATCTCTGCACTGCGCGTTTGTCAAACTCCTCCGGACCTTCCTCAGACACTCACTTATCCATCCTCATTATCAGTCTCCACGAAACTTCTCATTGACGGCTCACCTACTCGTATTTCATCTACTCTCCTCCGCCTTCTCTTCCGGCTTCCCCCTCTACATCTTCTTCTACTTCTACGGACCAGAGAAATTCATCTCTAGGTTTAGTCAACGAGGTGTTCAATTTCCGATTTTTGTTCGATTATGTTGAATGTAAAGTCACAATCACTGTGTTTTTGTCTTCATCTCTCGCACCTATTTACAGTCATGCAATCTGGTAAACTATCTTAAACCCTAATTTTTCTTCTCTTTTCTGTTTTCGCTCAATTTTCCTTATATTTCTCATTGAATTTCAGTATTTTTGGTGAGAATAAAATTGAATTCATGGAATTTGTGAGAATTGTATGATTTTAACTCTGTTATTGTTGTTGTTTGGAAAATGATTGAACACAGTTATTGATTTATGTAAATTTGAGAACTGTATCAGTGTCCGATTATTGGCTTAGAGCTATAATCTGCTGATTTGAAATTTTTTTAAACACATATAGTTTTCAATATCATACTGGAGTATTGCTGATTTGCTGTATTGATTTGATTTCTGTTCTGTTTTCAATGAGGAATGAGGAAGGTTCAATTTTGACAAATCAAAGAGGTTTTGTATAAGACCCATTAAGGACCCATTAAGGACCCTAGACCCTGTCAGATCCGTAGGGTCCGGGTCTGGGTCTGAAAATTTTGGACCCTTAGGGTCCAGATCCGGGTCTGGATCCAAAAAAAATAAAAGGGTCCGGGTCCGGGTCTGGCCAGACCCGCTCCAGACCCGCCCCATGACCATCCCTATATATATATATATATATATATATATATATATATATATATATATATATATATATATATATATATATATATATATATATATATATATATATATATATATATATATATATATATATATATATATATATATATATATATATATATATATATATATATATATATATATATACCTTACGCAAAAATTCAGTTAAAACGCGACAATCTAATTTGTCCTTCATTTCATCGATAATTTGTCCTTCAAAACACAAAACTGAATAAATTTGTTGTGCATACCAAGCTTAATATTACGACAAAAATAATATGCCTTAAACTTTAAAATTCATACTTATACAACCTATTACAATTTGCAACCAACTACAACACAATTTTTCAATATGTTTTAAACTTTAAAATTCATACTTATACATGCACAATACTATAATTCTTACTTATATCATAAATCCATAAAAGCACAATACTTTAAAATTACCAACATTTCAAAGAGATTCACGTAACAAAAACAATCCATAAAAGTACAACCCATGATTTAATCCATAAAATAAACAAACTTCGAATTACAAATTTAGATTCACATAGGACAAACATTCTTGGGAAAGAGGATAAATTACTTACAAAACGCAAACGAGTTATACACAACAATCCAAGTTATACACAACACTCCAAGTTATACATGTAAACGCTAACATTCATACTTATACTTATTTATACTTATACACACAAAAACAAACTTATATACACAACATTTTAAGTTATAAACTTATACTTTGAAATTCATATATACACAACATTCCAACTTATAAACTTATAGTTACATAACTTATACACAATGACATTTTACACAACATTTCAAGTTATACACAATATTTCAAGTTATAAACTTATACGTTAAATTTCATACTTATATTACACAAAAATAAACTTATACACAACATTCCAAGTTATGCACAACATTCAAGTGATACACTTATACTTTAAAATTCATACGTATACACAAAAACAAACTCATACACAACATATGTTCAAATTGGGTTGAGGCTTGAATAAGCCCTAAAATATCATGAAGCTTGAAAAACTAAAAGGCTAAAGAAATTATACCTTAGATTGTTTAAAAAGCCCTCAAGTTGTATGCTTCTAAGAATAGCTTCACATACCTTCACATATCAATCTCCAAATACCAATTTGTCAAAACCTAAATGAGATTCACATAACTTGCATCAAAAAACGAAGACAATAATATATACCTTAAAAAACAAAGAAAACAATAAATATCATTACCATCAAAAAGCCTAAATGAGATTCACACCATGAAGTTTGAAAAACTAAAAAACCAAAGAAGAACAACAACAATTTTCGTGAGTTTTGAAGAAGAAATTATACCTTAAAAAACAAAGCCCTAAAACAATTGCGTGGGTTTTGAAGAAGAACAGCAACAACAATTTTCGTGCATTTTGAAGAAGTTAAATGTTGAAGAAGAAGAAGAAGAAGAAGAAGAAGAAGAGGAAGAAGAAAAAATTTTCATGGGTTGAAGAAGATGAAGAGAAATGAGCAAATGCCAAAGCAAGGCGGGTTTTGAAAACAAATAATATATTTTCGTGGGTTTTGAATCTGCTGTATGAATGAAGGTGGGATTTTATCAAAATAATAGAGTATATGTTGCGGTTCTCAGAGAACATCAGCATATACCCTTTTTTGCCTAATTTTCTACTACTTTATGCTGCGTTTTTATAAAACCGCAGCATATGTTGCGCAGCATATAAGGTTTTTTCCACTATTGATCTTACATTCTGATCTTATCTTTTGAAAATTTATCTTAAAGTCTAATCTTATCTTCAAAAATTTCATCGTACAACATTATCTCAAAGCATCTATATATAAAACTTATTGAGAGCTAGTTTTGAACAACATCAATTACCACATCTCCTAACCCTTCCAATATAAAAAAACATAATGAATTCCAATTACTCTTCTTCAAATTCTTCCAGTTCTTCTATTTCTTCATGTGATGATAATGACTTTAATAATGCAATTACCAATATAGTACTTGTGAACCAAAGTATAGAAGAAGAAAAGGATCACATAATTTAACATTTTATTCATACACGTGTTGAATCCATGTCTAGAGCATCACTTACTCTAAAAAAATGCAATTCATACATGTAAATGTGGTGAAACTGAGGAGAGACTCATAAATGAGTATTTTATTGAGCGTCCACTATATCCGAAAGTTATAATTCAACATAGAGTTTGAATGAGTCGACCCTTGTTCCTTCGAATAGTAGAAGATATTACAAACACAGATCCATTTTTTCAACAACGTCCAAATGCACTAAGAGAATTAGGTGCTTCTCCAATTCAAAAATGTACTGCCGCATTGAGGATACTAGTATATGGAACAAGTGCATATATGGTGGACGAGTACATAAAGATTTGAGAAGGCATAACATGAAGTGCACTTAAGGAGGACAACTATCACTGATTTACAACGACTACTTTACGATGGGCAACGAAGGGGGTTTCTAGGCATGTTGGAAAGTATAGATTACATGTATTGAAAATGGAAGAATTGTCCAAGAGGATGGAAAGGGCTATATCAAGGAAGAGTAAGCATGCAACAATTATCTTAGAAGCTGTGGCATTAGGTGACTTATGATTTTGGCATGCATTTTTGGCATGCCTAGGACTTGTAATGACATTGAAGTCTTAAGAAAGTCATAATTTTTGATGATATTTATCAAGGCATATCTTCTGAGGTAACTTATAATGTTAATAGGGACACATTTAATGACGTTTATTACCTCACAGATGGAATATATCCTAAATGGAAAGTTTTTATCCCTACAATTCTACTACCACTAAACCAAAAAGATGCATTGCTCACGAGATGCCAAGAGTCAGTAAGGACAGATGTTGAGCGTGCATGTGGCATTTTACAAGCACGATTTACAATCATACAAAGATCATCCCTAGTGTGGGATAAAAATATAATGTGGGAGATAATGCTAATGCTCAATATGTTGCAAAATCATCTTCGCAGCCACGCAATACAACATACCAAGTTCTAGCGAGTAGATATAATAATCTAACGTTAGAGCAATATGTTATTAATATGAATTGTGTTTGGTTTTTTAAATGTATAAAGTGGATCAAATAATGATATCATTATCTTGATTGCAATGCAAGGAAGGGTATTATTGGCGTCTTATCATAAAAGTTTGGGAAACATTATTAAAGATGTGGCACAAAGATGACTGTGGACGACAAAAGAATTAAAATGTGGCCTAAAGATTATAGTTGAGCTCACATGTCTAAAATGTGACTCAAACATAAGATTTTGGTGTTCTGATTTAAATTTGTGGTTAAAAAGTTCTAATGTGCATCAGATCTACTAAGATGTCGCGTAAATGTGCAACTATATGAGTCACTTAAGTAAATTGTTGCCCATAAGTCATCTAAGTGCAAAACAATGTCATATGTATATGACCAAGCTTACCATAATAAAATCATATAAGTCTATATACTTGTTTAATTTCTTTGGTTTGACAAACGTAGTCTAGTTAGGAGTCTTAGAAAAGTTTAGATTATAACATATTCAAGTTTTTCTTCTACATATGATATCTTATTAAGAGTCCTTTTTGAATGAACCAGGGATTGTTTCTCAGTTATAGCTTATCATATTGATAATTAGCATAAGCTAACTTGCGTTTTAATGATGTTCTCAAAGGTAAGAGTATTGATGATGCTATTATGATTAGTAGCAATGGTCTTGACCTTTGAGTCCATTTCAACTTTTAAACCTTTAATCTGATTATCTAAATTATTTTTTGTGTTCCCTAAGGCTTCTAACTTTATTAACAAATGGCGTTTTGCCAACATGTTCTTCCAATTCGAAATAAGCAAGTTAACCTCAAAGACGCAATTTATCCTTATTTAAGATTATATTACCTTAGATTTCAGCGACATTTTTTTTGGGACCAAAAATAAAATGTTGTACCATTACCTTATTTACAAGCTTTGATTCAGTGTCATTCCCTTTAGCCATTAGCCCTAAATTTGCGTGATTAGTCTCTTCATCATCACTTGAATCTTCAGAATTATCCCCACGTTGCCAGCAATACCTCTTTTCTTTTTGTAATGCTTCTGACCATTTGAACTTTTTTCCTTCTTAGCAATTCTTGATAAAATTATTTGGAGAACGACAATCAAAACAATCGGATTGTTAGACATATTACTTTGGTTAGAATTTTTATCTTTATAATAATGCGATGTGGATCTTGAGCATCTCGATTTGTAATTTTAAAGGGTTTTTTAGTCTTCAAGATCCTTAATAAACCATGTTGATCTTCATTGAGGAAGAAAATCCTCCACGATCATTGTTCAATGTGAGCTCATGTATAACAAGTCTTCCAACCAAATCTTCTAGTAACAATGTGAGATCGTGAGCCTCCTATACTATAATAGCTTTAAGACCTATTTAGCTTTTGGTAAACATCTTAGGAACTTTCCAACCTTTCTTCATTGCTAAACTCTTTATTCAAAGAGTCAAGGTTGTTAATAATATGTATAGAACTTGTGAATATATCTTTGATACTCTAGTTAGGAGTCCTTTTGAATACCTCATATTGATGCTCATAATTACTATTTTACTATTTCTAACATGGAGTATTCCTTCATATATAGCCACTATCTTATCCCAAATCTCCATTTCTCTTTTTTCAAGATTTCATTTTGTTGATTCATCCGGGCTGAGGCCGTAATATAACTAGTTGATAGCACAATAATTCTTGGCAACGAGCTCCAAATAAGTTTGAGAAAAATCACTTTCATTTTTTGGAACTGCCATGTCTCCCTAAGTCTTCATAGGTATCTTGGAATCGTTAAAGCTTAATATCTTGGTCTATGATAAGTCTTTGCATTACAGCTTGCCAATGAGCAAACTTGTCTCCTATTACATTGTGGGACCATTGGTGAATCACCTCTTAGAAAAACCTTCATTGTTAGGATTCATGACGACACAGAGATTGTTAAATCATGTTTAATAGTTAACAAACTCTAATAACAATTAAAAGGATAATTGTGTTCCAAGAGTCCTAATGTAACTTTTTGGATATCCTAAGAACAAACTTAAGAACTATTGATGTATTTGTCTTTATCTTTAAGAAACTAAGAAATGAAAAAATTAATGCAAAAAGAAAGATAGAAATAAATGATGACAAGATAATAAATGTAAGGAGTACAATCCTCAAAAAGACATACATCTCCACCTTTGCAATTCTCTTTGACCCTTAGAATTTCTAATGTATACTCTTTTTATTGCTCTCTGGTTTTCTTTTAGGTTACACATTAGTTAGAAAAAAAATTCTCTAATTCTTTATACTAAACACTCTAGCAGCACCAATGCCCCTACTCCTACGCACTCACCAAAATTGTCACTTAAATACCAACACCAAAATTGTTAATATCACCTCTACAATACTTAACACTTTATAATATTAGTGTTTCAGTCTTACGAATAACCTCACACTAGATAATATATAAATCTAACTTTGACACTACAAGAAAATCTATCAAAAACACTTTTATGTTAGTATGAAGCTTTTCAAAGTTTTGATATATGAGGTTTTTTTCTCCTATTGATTGAACTTCATATAAATTTGAACTACAACATTTAAATCTTCCAACAATTATATTTCCAAGCTTTGGGAGTCTTGAGCTTCAAATCACCTGAGTTTTTAGGAAAGCATTATGCTATTGTTTGAATATTTTGAAAGTTCCTTCCAAAATCTTCTAAACATTTGTTTCTTGCTCAACAACCTACATTTTCATACTTTGTGAACTGGTAGGAATACAGTAACTAAATCAAAAATAAGTTTCTTATTATTTGGGATGGAAACATTCAAACATATAGACTTGGTAAATTATCGAATTGATTGCATAAAATTTAAGTTAAACAAATATATAAATAAATATTAACATGTAAAACAATATAGAACTATATTAATTGACTTAAGATGACCCAACATTTCGTCAGGAGTCCTAACCCATTGAATAATGGCTTTCATCATCAAAGGTCAAAAAAAATCCAACTAGCCCGATTCAAACCAGTGAGCTAATGTTCGATCATATGTCAGTCCTCCACTCTATCAATTGAGCTAAGGTGGAATCATGTCACATTAGCAAGAATCAATCAAAAAAAACCCTATGCTAACATCACATACTGAATTGTTAAAAAGAAGTAAGATGCAATTTATAGACTTGAGTGTTTATAGATCAAGAAAATGTACGAAAGCAGGATACAACGTCCAAGAATTCTACTTCTCAGTTCCTTAAAGAAACTTTTATTTGCCATTTTTGAGTGTTTTATTTTTTTGTTCTCAAAAAAAATCTTTTCATTTATATATCTTAAATATTAGACAAAAAAACTTTACTCATCCTTATTTTAATATTTTATATATTATGGAGTATTTTACTATGTTCCCAAAATAACTAATACCATTACTGTCAACAGTATTACCTTTTAAACCCAGCAGCAGAACAACACTTTTGAAGTAATTTTTTTTTAATACCACAAATGGTTCTACAAAACCTGTATGGCTGCATGTATCCACAATAGTTATTAATTGCCATTCTTCAGTGCATCTTGAAAAAAAGCAGCAAGATAGGATAGGATTGACACAGGAAAACATGGTTGTAGAGAAGGCAATTCTCTAAATGGATAGTCCAATAATCAACAACCCCAAGGATTATTCCATTAATAGAAGTAGAAGTTCAATATACTGTCCTTGAACTAGCTATGGCCTATGGATTACATATTTGGTCAACTAAAGCATTCAACATCGCCAACTCCTTAACATTTTTATTGAATCTACAGTTTTTATATATTATAGCCTCGTGTAGGGGTTCATACGATTTTGTTTGGTCTAATCTGACACTAATCTGACCAAACCAAAAATTCTCATCAGACCGGACGGGAACAAATCGTTCTACAACAATCTAGTCTACGATTTTTTATTTTTTTATTTTTCAGATTAATACTCCCTCTTATTCAACCTATTTGTCTCATTTACCTTTTTTATACTTATTGAGACAACATTTTATTACTTAATATCCGTAATTGTGCAAAATAAAAATTATGAAAAGTTGATAATAATAATCTTTGCGTCGAGACTAATGAAACTAGATTTCATTTGACTACATTTTAACTTATAGATTAATGATAAAATAACAGTAATTAGGGAATGGAAACTAAAAATTAAATAGGACATTAGGAAGAATAGTAGGGAGTATGTGTTTATACAAATATTTCGCACCTATAACCACCAAATACAAGAATTTGTAATCAATTGATTGCATCATCATTCACGTCTATTGATTCAGTGTTCAAGTGCCAAATTAAAACTTTTCAGAAACTAATCATGCCAGTAGTATACTGATCCAAGCCAACAACAGAATTGAACTTTTGAAGTCTTTTTCTTTCTATAGCACAAAAGGTTCTACTTAACTTATATTTAGCACAATAGTACTTGAATTTCAATGATTTGTTATTCACCAGTGTATCATGGAAAGCAGCAAGAGGATAGGCTTGGTGCAGGAGCAACTGGAGTAATAACAATATGGCACATTGGTTTTTGAACAGAAATATTGAGGATAATGTGTGGGGCCATAACTAACAAATTCATCAAATTGATCAATAGACAAAGTTTGATCAGAGTAGACACCATAATATTCTAAAACAACTCACACTTAATAAAAGTGTGAGGACAAAGCCAAGTTGCTATTAAAAGAGCACATTATTGAAAATGGGTCTGTGAGAAAACTATAATACGGGAATAATTTGTGTTGTCCTTTTATTAACTCCAACCAATATTTATATAATACAAGATGGTAACCTTAGAATTAGTAAAAAACCGTCACCAAAGATAATGAAACTGCTGAAAGTGTGATAATGTAACCGTCACCAAATATACCAAACCGTCACCAAAGATAATGAAACTGCTGAAAGTGTGATAATGTAACCGTCACCAAATATCTGATGTATACCGCGGAGTGCACATATCCTCAATACCCCCCTCAAGTTGGAGCATGGGGTTCAAAAATGCCCAACTTGGACATAAGTAACTCAAATTGGAACTTTCCGAAAGCCTTAGTGAAAATGTCCGCCAATTGAGAAAAAGTAGAAACATGAGATGTTGTAATCAAACCCTCGGAAATAGCATCCCGCACAAAATGACAATCAACCTCAATGTGCTTCGTACGCTCATGGAAAACCGGGTTTTTGGCAATATGCAAAGCAGACTCACTGTCACAAAAAAGGGGAATAGCTTTGGGATGATGAACTCCCAAGCTCAACAACAAACCTTTCAACCATTTCAACTCACAAGTAATGGCGGCCATAGCCCTGTACTCTGCTTCAGCAGATGATCTAGAAACCGTATGCTGTTTCTTGGTCTTCCAAGAAATTGGAGAATGCCCAAGAAACACAAACCAACCTGTCAAAGACCGACGAGTGAGAGGGCAAGCCGCCCAGTCAGAGTCACACCACCCCTGTAAAGAAAGCTCACTGTCTGCACTCAACAAAATACCTTGTCCAGGAGTACCTTTCAAATACCGAACTACACGCATGGCAGCCTCTCAATGATCAATGCGAGGCTCCTGCATAAACTGAGACAAAATATGCACCGAGTATGCTAAATCTGGGCGAGTTACTGTAAGATAAATCAGACTACCCACAAGCCGTCTGTAAGGCGCAGGATCGGAAAGGCGATCTCCTGTAGCTAGACCAAGTCTGTGGTTTTGTTCCATAGGAAAGCCACAAGGTTTCGCCCCAAGTAAACCGGCCTCAGAAATAATATCCAACGTATACTTACGTTGACAAAGAAACAAACCCTGTGAACTTCTAGCAACTTCAATACCCAGAAAATATTTCAAACAACCCAGATCTTTCATTTTAAAACAGTCACTAAGATATGCTTTGAAAACACCAGTGGCAGCGGAATTATTACCAGAAATAATGAGATCATCAACATATACTAAGACATTTATTTGAACTGTGCCTTTAGTATAAGTGAAAAGAGAGTAATCAGAGTAAGATTGTAAGAAACCATACCCTTTCAAAGCAGAGACCAACTTAGCAAACTAACAACAAGGGGCTTGTTTCAAACCATACAAAGACTTGCGAAGATGACACACCAAGGACGGATCAGAACTCTCAAAACCAGGAGGGAGTTTCATGTAAATCTCCTCGTCAAGATCACCATGAAGAAAAGCATTGTGAACATCCATTTGATGAAGTTCCCAATTCTTAGAAGCCGCAATAGCAAGGAAAGCGCGAACTGTAGTCATTTTAGCAACGGGAGCAAAAGTCTCATGATAGTCAATTCCGACCTGCTGATGATTGCCCAAAACAACCAAACGAGACTTCAAACGTTCAACTTCGCCATTAGACTTGAACTTGGTTTTGTAGACCCACTGGCTACCAAGCGCACGCTTACCCGCGGGTAGATGTTCCAAAGTCCAAGTTCCATTGTCCTCCAAAGCCTGTATTTCATTCTGCATAGATTTTTGCCAATCCAAGGATTTCATAGCCTCTTTAAAAGATTTTGGTTCCTTGTCAATCACAAGGGCTGCAATAAACTTCCTATAATTCACAGAATACTTATGACAATGTATGTAATGTGCCAGAGGATAAGGATTACCTGAAGAAGCATGATTAGACCGAGAGTTTGAAAGAGACGGATTATGAGCAATGACGGAATGAGTAACAAATGGTTTCCCAGAAGGATCAACAAAATCACGGAGCAAAACCGAGGGATACTTATCCCGAAAACCACGACCCAAAGACTCCGGAGAAGAGAAGTCAGTGGTAGGCTCAGGGGACAATGAAGCAGTGTTGTCTGGCTGCTGTGGCTGCTGATCAGCAGCTGAAGGAGAGGAAGACGCGCGCTCCTGCAGTTGTCCATTGCCTACGCTCGGGGAATCTGTAGCGTATGGAGCTGACTGCTGCGAATGTGGCTGCTGCAAAGGAGAAATAGCTGGCTGCAGACTGTCCGCATCTAAAGTTTCTAAAGTCTCAAACTCCAAAAAATCATCATGAACAGGAATAGGTCCATCAAAAGTATTAGGAGCAATATGGACATCTTTCGGGGATCCAAAAGGGAACACATCCTCAACAAACTTCACATCTCGAGAAACAAAAAACACCTTTGAATCAAGATCATACACTCTCCAACCTTTCATACCGTAAGGATAACCCACAAACACACACTTTCTACTACGGCTAGCAAATTTATCGCCATGAGTTTGCTGATTATGCGCAAAACACAAACACCCAAAAGTACGTATGGCATCAAAGGAGGGGGGTTTGTTAAAGAGGATTTCAAATGATGTTTTGTTGTGTAAAAGTGGAGTTGGTGTGCGATTAATCAAATGAGCAGCGGCAAGGACACACTCTCCCCAAAAGTAAATAGGTAATTTGGCCTGAAATCTCAAAGCTCGGGCAACAGATAAAATATGTTTGTGTTTACGTTCCACTCTCCCATTTTGTTTAGGCGTACCCACACAAGAATGTTGAAAAATTATTCCAGTCGCATTGAAAAACTCAAACAAACAATTAAATTCATTACCATTATCACTTTGCACGATTTTAATTTTTTGATTAAACTGACGATCAACCATTGCAACAAACATCATAAACATTTTAAAGACCTCCATTTTATCAAGAAGTAAATAAATCCAAACTGCTCTAGAATAATCATCAACAATTGTCAGAAAATAACGAGCCTTACAAGAAGAAACATGTCTATACGACCCCCACAAATCACAATGCACTTTTTCAAAAATTCTAGAAGCTCTATTAGTACTCAAAGGAAAACGAACTCTAAAGTGTTTAGCACGCATACATACTTCACACCCCTTATCTAAAACATCTCTATTATTACGAAGTTGAGGAAGCAACTTTACTACTTTCTCGGAAGGATGACCCAAACGACGATGCCATAAATCCAGGGACGAAGCTTCAATCGCACCCACTTGAGGAACCAATTCCGTATTGCTAAAATAGCATAATCCGTCTCTCCTAGTTCCCGTCCCAATCAGCTCCTTCGTTGGGTCCTGTATGACACAAATGTGTTGAGTAAATTGAACAGTACAATTAAGATTGTCATTAAGCTGTGAAATAGAAAGCAAATTGCAACGCAAATTAGGAACAAATAAAACGCCTGTGAGAGTGAGTTTATCCGACAAGCGAACAGAGCCAATTAAAGAAGCATTAACAACGTCACCATTGGGCAATCCAACAGGACAATTAAAACTCTCAGTGTCGAATAACCAAGAAATATCTCCTGTAACATGATGTGTAGCGCCGGTGTCAATGATCTAAGAGGTGGAATCAAACTTAGGTGGCGGCGGTGGTGGTGTTTCACTGTCCACCATTTTACTGAAAAAATCCTGGAGAAAAAAAAGTGTTTAACGTGGCTCCGATACCATGTTAAATTAGGCTGGACTTATTGTGAATGCCAACATATTAACGGGGGACACAAGTGCACACACTTCATAAGTCAAGGAGATATATACCATCCCAAAACCATATGGCAATGGGAAGAAGCTGGTCTCTAATAGCTTATAAAGCGTGCACACCATTTTCAATTTATCGATGTGGGATAACTCATCCCAACACCCCCCTCACATGCGAACCCCGTCAAGTTTGCATGTGGGAGTAATCAATTAGGGTAGGAACGCCATTCTTTTCGAACCTACCTTTTTTTTTTTTTTAAATTATTGATCGAACCATCGGCTCTGATACCATGAGAAAACTATAATACGGGAATAATTTGTGTTGTCCTTTCATTAACTCCAACCAATATTTATATAATACAGGATGGTAACCGTAGAATTAGTAAAAAACCGTCACCAAACCGTCACCAAAGATAATGAAACTGCTGAAAGTGTGATAATGTAACCGTCATCAAATATACCAAACCGTCACCAAAGATAATGAAACTGCTGAAAGTGTGATAATGTAACCGTCACCAAATATCTGATGTATACCGCGGAGTGCACATATTCTCAATAGTCTGGGCAATCCAAGCAACCAGAAGAAGAGGTAACCAACATACAAATTCAAAGAAGGTTCACCACTAAAATCAATTGGTCATATTAAGAGTTACTTTTCAAGTTTATAAAGTGGCATATTATCTTCACTTTCTCCGATGTAGGATAACTCACATATAGCTAGGGCACTTTAACACATACAAACTCCAAAAACCTAAAAGTAGCTATTTATTAAAGTATTATTAGATCCTCAACAGTTAATACTCATTTTGATGGAAAAAAGGGACCCTTCTTTGCTTTAAGAGATTATAACCTCATTTGTTTCGACTAGAAACAAATTATTTTTGGAAAAATATAATTTAAGCTTTGTAATCCTCGTAGTCCTTAATTTTTCTGATGGAAAATTAATATAGGAGGTGGAAATTGGTTCCCTTACATTGTGGAACAGAACGGTTTTATACTCTAAAACAAACATAGCTCTTGCTGTTCACCACAGAAATAAAGAAAAAAAAATCCGACCTGCCGGATTCAAACCAGCGACCTAAGGATTTGCTTAGACAACTACAGTCCTCCGCTATACCAACTGAGCTAAGGTCGGCCCTTGAAACCCTAATTCAGTAACGATAAATTTATTCAGACAAATTTTATCCATCAATACTATTCAATTGTCAACTTGAAACGAACAATTCAATTAGTAACCCAAATCGAAAAATCAATTAATAATATAAGATAATCTTAACACAAACAAATGCCAACTACAATTTAGGGATAAATATTCGAAAAATTCGCACGTCTTCTCCATATCAGACAAATAAGAATCATTAATCAATACAGTCGAAAAACAAGTTGAATTAAAAGTAATATCAAGAATCTTGACTTTGATTCTTAAACCTCAGCTATAAAACAAAAGTAGATACCGAAATTTGACACACATACACACACAAAACGAAGAATACCATTGACATTGAAATGAATCAAATCGAATCTGGAGTAGGATTTGGTCTTTCTCAAAACGCCTCGTGGGTCTGTGGGCCTAGTTAAAATGAACGATGAAAAAAATCAAGCTTATTATCAAAAAAATTCTCAAAATAAGCTTTGAAAATTTTTATTTAAACGTCTCCATACTAAAGTTGAGGTTAGATATGTTCGCTATTACTAATAGCAAACAATAACAGCGAACAAGGAGACATATCAAAAGAAGTCAAAATTCTTTGTTCGCTGTTACTAAAAGCGTTAAAAAGGAAACAATGTCATAGCATTGAAAGGAGCAAAAGAAATTAAAACCAATGATTCTAAAATAACTTCGGCAAATATCATAAAAACAAATGAAAGATTAGGCGGTGTTAGGCAAACAGTTGATAGCTAATTACATTGGCTAATTTGACTAGTTAATTTTATTAACTGGTTTGACCAGGTGATTTTAAATGCGTTGTTATAAGAAGCTTGTTTAAAAATAGCTAATTTGTAACAATAAGTTTGGTTTGCCATACATTAGCATTGACTGGTTTGACCACCCAACCATCTATTTGTATCATCATCATCATCATCATACCCACTCATAAAAAACTATGATTAGAGTCTGGGGAAGGAAGGAAAGCGGCAACCTATACCCATGAAGAAGGATGCGGCCAAAGAGTCCTTCAACTCCAAAAATATGCTTAAAAGATAGGCTCCTGCATGAAAATGATTGAGTGAAGTCAGAACCGCAAGCCCACAATTTACCACACAAGCTTGACCCTTAGGCATAAAATTAAAAATAATGATAAAACATATAACTAAAAAAACTAGGTAAAAAAAGAGTAAAAGCGTGATAAGCCAAAGGCCAAGAACAAGAACACCAATAAACGAGAGTATTAGTAGTATAAGACATAAATAAGGTGTCTCCAACTACCTCTATCCATAGTCAAGTCCTTGAAGAGGTTTAAGTCATGCAAGTCATTTTTTATTTGCTCTTCACACGTTCTCCTAGGTCTTCTTCGGCTTTTCTTACCCTCCACTATGATATTTTCGATCCTCCTCACGGGGGCGTCTAAATTTTTCCTCTGCACATGCCCAAACGATCTCAATTTATTGTCGCGCATCTTTGCATAAATAGGCGCAACCCCTAGTTTCTCTCTAAACTCTTGGTTCTTAATTCTATCCATCATTTTGTGACCACACATTCACCTCAGCATACGTATCTCTGTGACTTCCATCTTATGTTCAACAGTCTTCTTTACGGGCCAACATTTTGTCCCATATAACAAAGCAAGCCTAATTGCAACTCTGTAAAATTTACCTTTTAAACAACTTGGGAACTTCCTATCACATATCACATCGGTGGCTGCTCGCCACTTGAGTCCGCTTGTATTCGATGGGTAACATCTCCATCAATCTGCCCATTACTTTGAATAATCGCTCCTAAATATCTAATTTTTGGTCATACATGCAACAACCTCTTCACCAATGGTCACCTCTGGCTCCCCAATTGAATATGTCCTACTAAAGTCACATCGTAAATACTTTGTCTTCTACGACTTATGCGCAACCCAATCAAATCTATTTATGTTAAAATAAACTAAAATTACCGAATAAGCTATGTTACCAACACCCCTTAATGTTTGCATTTGATAATTTTAAATCTTAAAATCAATTCAAATACAATACAAATGAAAATGTATGTATAATATTTTTGAATGATATTGAATGTTTTTATTTATGTTTATTAATGGTGAATATATTTGAAAAAAATATGATATAAACACCTATTTTGTATTTTATAAACAACTATTTTACATATGATAAACATCTACTTCACATATAATAAACGCATACTAAAAATAACATTTAACCCAACTTCACATACAAAAGCCTCCTATTACAATTACCATAAAATCCTACTTCACCTATATTAAATACATACTTCACATATTAAAAACCCAGACTTCACATACAAATCCTAATAATAAATTAATTTGGTGTTTTACCATAATAAATTTGGTAATTTAACATGTTAAACTTGGGCTTTTAACTCAATATAGTTGGTGTTTTACCACAATAAATTTAGTAATTTAGGTACTAAAACTTGGTATTTAAACATGCTCTTGTTGGCACTTTATTTACTTTAAAGTTAACATTTTATCTAATCATAGTTATTATTTTGACTTGTTCAAGTTGGGCTTTTAACGAAATATAATTAGTGTTTTACCATAATAAAGTTTGTAATTTAGGTACTTACAATTATTGTTAGAACATACAATAGTTGGTTTTTTAATAGTTATATTTGATGTTTTAGCATAATGAAATTGATATTTTAACTAGTAAACAATTGACATTTTAACTTAACATAGTTGGTGTTTTACCATGCTAAAATTGGGCGTTTAACTAGCTATATTTAGTGTTTTAACCTAATTTATTTATGAGTATGCTTTTGAATGAGATATAAGTACTTCAGCATGTTGAAGTTAGACTTTTTTTTGAGATAGACTTGACAATTATCATAAATCAAGTTCAGCCAAGGTTTGAAGGCCTTGGGGGAAAGGATCCATATAAATTTTTTCATTGACTAAAATCGTATCCCATCTCGCAATTAAGTGGGCTACTGAATTACCATTCCTTCTGACAAAACTACAACTAAAATTCAAAAAACAAGTACTCAAAGCAAAAATGCTATCATAAAAAAGATGGAGAAGACCCCTCCAAGGCATTATAAATGGCAGAAACCATGCAAATGGCATCACCTTCAATCTGGACATTATTAAAACCGAATCTACCAGCTACTTCGAGACCGAAGAGGGCAGCAACAGCTACACTGACTTCCACAGACCATCCACTACAATCTTCCTCAAATGGTCACGAATAACTACGCCAAATTGGCATTTTGAAATTTTGTAGTTGATATGTTAGCATGTTTAAGTTGGTATTTCAACTATTTTAAATTGGTATTAAATTTAGCATATTGAAGTTGGTGATTAACTAAGTTAAATCAGGTTTACGATTGATTTTAGTTGATGAGTGTATCAAGTCGGTATGTATAGGCATGAGTTTGACTACATATTCAGATGGGCAGATGTAGACATGTAGTTATAAAAATTTCATCCAACATAAATTGTGGCTAAGCATAAAAAATTCTAGTGAAAATGGGTACTTAGAAAAAGGGTGTCTACACCAATCCGTTCATTTTGTCATTCCTACTTGGCTAGAAATGAAAAAGGGTGTCAATGAAGGCATGGAAGATCTAGACATCAACGTCCATCAACCAGACCTCATGAGGTGTGTATAAAGTTACTCACTTTGATATATCTTTATTTACTTGTCAATAATCAGCAAGTGAGACAGAATGGATATTCACACAGGGAAAATTACTAAACTAATACTCTTATGTTTGGATGCGCGAAAAAATAAGGTGAAAAGGGGAGGAAAATAGATTGGCGTCGCCCGGACTCGAACCGGAGACCTTCAGTGTGTTAGACTGACGTGATAACCAACTACACCACGACACCACATTATGAAAGAAAAAGACTTTAGTAAATACCACTAATATTAAACCGAAATGTCATTCTGTGTTAAAACAGTCAAGATTACAGACCTTAATTCATAGTGCATTCATACTAATGTTAAGCTTTGGAATTAAACAAATCATTGTCATTTTGGCAGTAACAAATTCACAAAGGAGTACAAAGTATGAGAAATCAGGCAGGTCAAGTTCATCTGTACATGAAATTGAAATATTATGAGTTTCACCAAAGTCGCACGCTAAGTCATGACAGATTGAAGTTGTCTAAAATTTACTGATGACCGGACCAGAACAAGATTAAGCTGGAACCTTCCCAGTTGGTAATAATGTAAGATTAAAATGAGAGAGAAAATAATGCATGTGATTATGTGAATGTCTAGCAAACTGTTGCATATATTAAAGGAAAGACATTAAATAATCTGACAATATAATCCATTGACACATTATCTTGTTACCTTATGTTTTCATCCATCAAATAAGCAATGTGAATTCAGCCACAAAACACTATTATAGTATCAGATTTTTTAATACATTTTTCAATAAATAAGAAAATGAAGTGCTCTCGTAGCTCAGTTGGTTAGAGCACCCGTTTAGTAAGCGGGAGGTCTTGAGTTCGACTCTCAACGAGAGCATTTGTATTTCTTTTTTATGTTTTAATAGGAGAGAAGATCATAAAATGGACATGAAATCCTTAATTGTGCTGAGATTTTTTCTTGTACTGTGGTCTGTGGGTACTGAAAACCACCCATTCTAAGTTTTGTTGATTTAGCTTAGATATACTACTACAGTATTACTCAACTTATTTTTCCAAAACAGATAAAACAACACAATGAAGCACATTGATAACAACTACATTCCTCCCCTACACAACAAAACTAAGGTCAGTTCTTGTATAATATTAATACATGATGCAAGTCCTAAGTTGTTGACAGCATCTTCTGTTCCAAAGGAAAGTTTGTATTCTGCAATACTCATCATAAGTAAAAATCAAATTTGGCTACATATTTCATAACAATATTATAACCAAGGCATGAAAAATATTTGAGAACATAACATATTTCAAGTTTCAGCCTTCAGGTTCTCAGAGAGCGCGCAGATCTTGCATTGGTAATAAATCTTGTTATTTCATTAATTATGCATCATTCAAGAACTTCCATAGAATGCATAGACCAAAAATGCAGCTTCAGTCACAGTAGTAGTAACTATCATAAATTAGCTTTTGCGGTTGATGCGGATGGTTGGTTTTGTAGTTGGCTCGACTTATATATTTCTTTCGTTGTAAGCTCAAAAACCTTTACCATACGGTTGCAAACATGCAATATACTGATGCAATTGATATTTTCCCTATGGTTAATTAACACAAATAAAAACTATAGGCTAAAATTGTACATCTTGTGCCATTGTCGTCTAGAAAGTTGATCACTTTGATGTCTTCATGACATCCATGACTATTACCAAGTGAGAAAAACCAGAATTTACAAACAGGTGAAATAGAAATAGAATCAGTGAAGCTGCTGCAACATGATAATGAAATGATATTGTAATAAAAATGTCAACAGAATGCAAGGAATAAGAAACATATGGTTATTGCTATAAATTTTCATAAAATTATATTCAATTCAATTGATTTTCTCGGCTATTAATCCGGAGAATAAGACAAACCATCCGATAACAAAAAAGAAGAAAGCGAAGAGATCGCAAGAATTCAAATTGCTGAAGAGAAATATCAAAGAGTTATAGTTACCGTAAAGATTCTTTTTTATTGTCGATTTGTTCCGGCAATGTCTGATTGCATTGAAATCGAAAACCTTCAAAAAAGAAAAATTCCGACCTGCCGGAATCGAACCAGCGACCTAAAGATTTCAGTTTAACAACTACAGTCTTCCGCTCTGCCAACTGAGCTAAGGTCGGTAATTGTAAATATTTTCTAAGAAAGTTAATAAGTTCATTTAATCATATTAAAAAGAATTAAAACTCCTCAATTCAAAATTGAATTTGAGCAAATCTTGTATGAGACCATCTCATTGTAAATGCTCATAAAAGTAGTACATTAGTTAAAAAAACATAAAAAAATAATTAAAATCTGAATTAATACTTTTATTAAAATAATTTTTTAAAAAATAGTTTGAACTGACCTAATTAAAGTCATCTCATGTTAATTTTTTGGTTAAATTAAGTACTAATTTTTCGAGTAGATTACAAAACATATGGTCAATTAGTGTGAATGCGACATCTAATTTTTAAAAAAAATCATTATGTTCGGAAAAAAATAGCGTAAAGTTAACAAAAACACTTTTCTTTTATCTACCATGTGTAAAAGTTCGAAATTTAAGTTTACCACGTGGATTAAAAAACATTTGTCTTAAACGTGAAAAAACGGTAATCCATGATTACCACCTGAAATATCACAAAAATATAATTTTAAGTAAAAAATTTGATAAAGATAAAAATTAATTTGATAAAGATAAAACTAAAAGTAAAAAAAATTTTGATTTTTTTAAAAAAATAATAGAAAAAGAACCTATTAGTTTACACTAGTAGGATGTCTGTGCAATGCACGGATTTGAAATCGTGAAAATATATATTTTTTAATTTTAAATTGATGCAATTATTCATATGTACGTTTGCAAAAAAAATTTAAAGTGATAAAAAAATTTTTTTTGAACAAATATCTATTTAAATAACATTTTAAAAGTTAGTTTTTTGAACGATTTTGAAAAAAAAATAGAATATCAATTGAGTTTATTTTGATCCAGATTAGACTAATTTATTTAACTGTAAATAATATTTTGATCAATTCATACCAAATTCTTTTAATTTACGATCAAATATTTTTCATGCAAATATTTTCAACTATTTAGAAAAATTCACTAGTTTGACCATATAAAATTATGATAGTATTTTTTTGAACTTATAATATTTACTTACGGCTATGTTAAGAATATAAAAAGGCATAACGATAATAATCAAGATGTTTACCTTATTTCTTGTTTACTAATTAAGTGAATTTTATTAGTATTTATTAGTATTTGTCATTTTAAATACGTTAATGAGATTTGTCATTTTACATTATTTTTATTAGTATTTATGACTATAATTATTACTAGATAGATTCTGTGTAAAGCACGGATGCTATAAATATTTACTAACATTAATAATGATATTACTTTATAAAATTAATCACTAGTGGAAAAAAACGTATTTGCTGCGGTTTTCGTATACACGCAGCAATAAATAGGAAAAAGATTTAGAAAAAAAAAACAATTAATTGCTGCGGTTTTATGATGTGACCACAGCAAATTCTTAGTACCAATATTAATTGCTGCAGTTTTGATGGGGACCGCAGCAAATAACCCTTACACAAATACCTAATTGCTACGGTTATCGAGGCCCGCAGCAAATAACAGTTACAATGTTTCAATTTTGCGGCAAATGATGAATACTCAGTAGCACATAATTGCTACGGTTAACAAAGGCCCGCAGCAAATAACCGTTGGACTAAATTAAAGTACCCGCCATTTTAGTATGTTTCTTTTTACAGAAACTCGACGTACACAGTACACTTGCTTTTAAACGTTATTCTCTCAAACCCATTGAAAAAACGCTTCATCTTCATCTTCATCTGCTTCGTTCCTCTTCTTCATCTTCACAAATGTAACAGCAAAGTTCTTCATCTTCGTTTTCATAAGACAAAACCCTTCTGTTTCATTATACCACAAACGAACACATACAGCGGTTCTTCTTCTCCATCTGCTGTTTCATTCTTCTGTTCTTGTTCATCATCAAACTTCAAACTTCGAATTTTCATAAACTCCCTACTTGTTTTATTCTACTGTTCTTGTTCATCATCAAACTTCAAACTTCAAATTCTTCAAAACCGTTTGAAACCAAAGGCATTTGGTCTTGTTCATCTTCAAGACTCACAAATTAAGGTATTATTCGTCTTTTTAAATTCTCAAACCTTTAAGTTTTTTGCAAGTTCATAACATACGAAAATTAGGTATTATTTGTTTTATAAATTGCAAGTTTATATTTTTATAGTTTCACATGTAATTTAGTAATTTTGTTAAAAATGTAGTTTGTTAATTATTTGCATATTTAGTAATTATTTGTGAATGGCTCAAGTTGCACTGCAGTATGCGTAATGAACTTGAAAATGTTCTTTGTTAGCTGACGCTTATGATTAAGATGAAACTTGTGGGGCAATATTCATTCCATACGACTTCCGTTCTTCAAGAACTTGACCCTGTAAACAGATCATGAAATGGACCGTCAAACAATCACCAAACATTACGTTTGTGTGGTTTGTTAATTATTTGCATATTTTGTTAGAAATGTGGTTTGTTGTTATATTTGTCTTTGATTATTAGAATTAGAATACTTATATTTCTAATGTTAAATGATTTAATTTTATTATTTATATTTTGAATGTTATATTTCTAAGGTTATACAATGTTAATTATTCAAAGTATATATTTTTAGGGTTAAATATGTTTGTTATAAATAAGTATATATATGTTTAAAAGTTGTGTATTAATTTTTTTTTGAATTAATTAATCACACTAATTAGGATGACAAAAGATCGTTCTTGGATGTATGGAAGCATTGAATCGTCGGAATTTATTGATGGTGCATTAGAATTTTGTAGTATTGCGGTTGAACATCAAGTTAGGACGGGGGGAGTTGGTTTTTATTGCCCATGTGTCACTTGTGGCAATGTATCAAAGGTAGATAGTGTTGATATCCTTAGGGAGTACATACTTCGACGTGAGTTTAGGCCTCAATATCATGTTTGGGTTTGGCATGGTAAGGAGGGAGTTTACAAAGAGAAAAGTGTTGTTGAAGACGTCAATAATGTGGTCGATGTCAATAAGGATGTAGTAGATCATGTTAATGGGTATGAGACAGATGAAGAGAATGCCGATGAGGATGTGGATCGTGTTGATGAGATGATGGAGGGAGTCGAGGA
Organism: Amaranthus tricolor; assembly: GCF_026212465.1. NCBI lineage: Eukaryota > Viridiplantae > Streptophyta > Magnoliopsida > Caryophyllales > Amaranthaceae > Amaranthus > Amaranthus tricolor. The sequence goes on from NC_080052.1 coordinate 18,226,395, forward strand.
TGAGATAGGAAAACGTCCTCGTGTTTTTGACTTGTTGACAGAGGCTTCTCAAAAGCCTTTGTACCCTGGATGTACAAAGTTCACCAAACTAACAGCAGTGTTGACAATTTTCAACATTAAGTCAAAGTTCAATTGGAGTGACGCTAGTTTCACAATGTTATTAGAAGCGTTAGGTGAGATGCTTCCTGAGGGAAATGAACTTCCAAAGTCGACATATTATGCCAAAAAGCTCATGTGTCCTTTCGGCTTAGAGTACCAGAAGATTCATGCGTATCCGAATGATTGTGTATTGTATCAGAATGAAAATAAGAACTTAGAAGAGTGTCCTAGGTGTGGTTTATCGCTTTACAAGCGTAAAGGGGCTGGGGATGCTAAAGGGCCCCCGGCTAAGGTATTGTGGTATCTTCCAATAATACCTAGATTCAAGTGCTTGTTTTCTATAAAGAAAGATGCATTAAATTTGAGGTGGCATGCAGATAGGGTGAAGAACGGTCACTTGCTCACACATCCATCTGATTTTCCAAAGTGGAAGAGTATTGATAGGTTGCATAAGACATTTGGGGATGAAGTTCATAAATTAAGGCTCAGACTGTGTATGGATGGAATGAACCCATTCGGCAATGTTAATTCTCAACATAGTACTTGGCTGGTACTGTTAGTGATCTATAATTTTCCACCTTGGTTGTGTATGAAGCGTAAGTACATTATGCTTTCGCTTCTTATCTTGGGTCCTAAACAACCTGGCAATGACATAGATGTATATCTTGCACCTCTCGTTGAGGATTTGAGAAAGATGTGAGATGAAGGCGTTTCCGTGTTTGATGCACATGCTAATGAGGAGCTCACCTTGCGTGCAATGCTCTTATGCACTGTTAATGATTTTCTAGCATATGAAAACTTATCAGGGTATAAGAACAAAGGGAAGAAAGCATGCCCAATATGTATCGATGACATGGAATCCACGTGGATTCCTAAGTGCAAACACGTATTCATGCACCATCGAAAGTTCCTCCCACGAGACACCCAATATCATAAGAAGAAGAAGTGTTCAACAGAGAGGTTGAGGACCGTGTAGCTCGTCGACCGTTGACCGGTTATGAGGTTTATGAACAGGTTAAGGGAGTTGAGACTATATTTGGTAAAACGGGGCAAGTGCAAGGGGGTGAAGACCGATTATGGATATAAGAATCAATCTTTTGGAAGCTTCCCTATTGGAGAGATCTACAGGTTAGGCATTGTCTTGACGTTATGCATATAGAGAAAAATGTATGCGATGCCATACTTGGGACTCTCATGAACATTCCGGGTAAGACAAAGGATGTTAGGGTCGTGCGAGATTGGTTTGAATGTAAGGGTCTTCGTCCGGAGTTGTGGGCACATGTTAAGGTGAGTAAGAAAAGAAATAGAGCTAATGAAGTTGGTGGCAGTAAGAAGAAGATGAGTAATGACAAAGTTTATTTGCCTCCAGGTTGCTACACATTGTCCAAAGCAGAGAAGCGGACATTTTGTGAGTGTTTGTATGGCATTAAGGTTCCGTCTGGGTACTCATCCAACATGAAGAGATTTGTGAGCCTAATTGGTGAGCTGAAGTTGGGAAGCATGAAATCTCACAATTGCCATGTAATGATGCAAGTGTTCTTACCAATTGAAATCCGTGGAATACTGCCAAAACATGTGAGATATGCTATTACCGAGCTATGTTCGTTCTTCAACACAATTTGTAGTAAAGTTCTTGAACCCTTTAAACTTGATGCACTTTAACTCGACGTGATTGTAACTTTATGCAAGTTTGAGATGTATTTTCCACCTTCTTTCTTTGACATAATGGTTCATCTTATTGTCCATCTCGTTCGTGAGATCAAGCTTTTGGGTCCAGTTTTTTTAAGGTGGTGTTATCCTTTTAAAAGACACATGGGTGTTTTACAAAACAAGGTAAGGAATCCAGGACAACCCCAGGGGAGTATGATTCAAGGCACCGTGAGCGATGAGATTAGTAACTTTATAGCCGAGTATTTGGCCATGGCAAAGCCTATTGGAATTCACACCGCTAGACATGAAGGAAGGCTTGAGGGAAAAGGAACAATTGGCTCAAAATCGATCACACCTCCTCGAGACAGCCTTCTACAAGCACACTTGTATGTATTGCATCATATTCCGGAAGTTCATCCTTTTTTGAGTGAGCATTTTGATATATTGCGCGCAAAACATCCTTCTAAAGGGGATAGGGCATTGATGCAGTTGCATAACAAGACGTTTATTAATTGCGATTTTATGCGTTTTAAGCGTTTTTGGCACTTTTGCGCATAAAGTAGCTCAAACTTGGTTTGTTTTGCACGAAACTTGGCACACAACACTATTTGGTATATATTATGGTGTTGAAGTGGTTAGAATTGAAAACCATTGTCATATGCTAGAAATTACATGTTAAGTTGTGATTTTAAGGGTTTTTAACTGTTTTTGACACTTTTGCGCATAAAGTAGCTCAAACTTGGTTTAATTTTGATGCGAAACCGGGGCTGATTAAGGCCTTGGTTATGCAATGATTAATGATGTGCGGAAGCTTTGATTAATGACACAGAAAAAAACTAAAAATGATCATGAAAAGAACACGAAACAACCACAAACAGAACCAAGGATTAATGTTCTGAAATACCTCTATATTACTTTGATTAAATCTGAAACATAAGTTGTTCAACATTTATTACACAAGTGAGGCTCTCCTTATAAAGAGCTCTCAACTAACATAACGGCTATATTAGCACATGCCTAATTAAAACGCACGTGCTATTACATGGGCACTTAAAACAGAAACATAAAACAAAAAAACACTTAAACAATTCTGATCTAGCAAACTATCGAGCAGCCCTCCTTCAGCTCAGCTTCTAGGAGTCCACGGGGATTGTTAGAATGGTTTTAATACCTTAATAGCTAGATCCAAGTACCAAGATTCCATTTCCACTTTAGCCTAGGTCTTGGATGCATAGGTTTGGTCTCCACGTGTCGTGCAACGTGGTCTGGTCGCTAGTTTGCTACTGTGCAGTTCTGAAGCCATGACCTGTTCTGTGAGGTCTATATGCAACCTATGCTGCCTTGTGTGGGCTCCTTTGGTATCTTCATTTGATACAACCATATTTGTATCAGATTTGCACGAAACATGGCACACAACATTATTTGGTATATATTATTGTGTTGAAGTGGTTAGAATTGAAAATCATTGTCGTATGCTAGAAATTACGTGTTAAGTTGCGATTTTAAGGGTTTTTAAGCGTTTTTGGCCCTTTTGCGCATAAAGTAGCTCAAACTTGATTTGTTTTGCACGAAACATGGCACACAATACTATTTGGTATATATTATTGTGTTGAAGTGGTTAGAATTAAAAATCATAGTCATATGCTAGAAATTACGTGTTAAGTTGCGATTTTATGCGTTTTTAAGCGTTTTTGGCACTTGTGCGCATAAAGTAGCTCAAACTTGGTTTGTTTTGCGCGAAACTTGCCACACAACACTATTTGGTCTATATTATTGCGTTGAAGTGGTTAGAATTGAAAATTATAGTCATATGCTAGAAATTTCGTGTTAAGTTGCGATTTTAAGGGTTTTAACCGTTTTTGGCACTTTTGCGCATAAAGTAGCTCAAACTAGGTTTGTTTTGCACGAAACTTGGCACACAACACTATTTGTCATATATTATTGTGTTGAAGTGGTTAGAATTGAAAATCATAGTCGTATGCTAGAAATTACGTGTTAAGTTGCGATTTTAAGGGTTTTTAAGCGATTCTGACACTTTTGCGCATAAAGTACCTCAAACTTGGTTTGTTTTGTACGAAACTTGGAACACAACACTATTTGGTATATATTATTGTGTTGAAGTGGTTAGAATTGAAAATCATAGTCATATGCTAGAAATTACATGTTATGTTGCGATTTTATGCGTTTTTAAGCGTTTTGGCACATTTGCGCATAAAGTAGCTCAAACTTGGTTTGTTTTGCGCGAAACTTGCCACACAACACTATTTGGTCTATATTATTGCGTTGAAGTTGTTAGAATTGAAAATCATAGTCATATGCTAGAAATTACGTGTTAAGTTGCGATATTAAGGGTTTTTAACCGTTTTTGACACTTTTGCGCATAAAGTAGCTCAAACTTGGTTTGTTTTGCACGAAACTTGGCACACAACACTATTTGGTATATATTATTGTGTTGAAGTGGTTAGAATTGAAAATCATAGTCGTATACTAGAAATTACGTGTTAAGTTGCGATTTTAGGGTTTTTAAGCGTTTTTGGCACTTTTGCGCATAAAGTAGCTCAAACTTGGTTTGTTTTGCACGAAACTTGGCACACAACACTATTTGGTATATATTATTGTGTTGAAGTGGTTAGAATTGAAAATCATAGTCATATGCTAGAAATTACGTGTTAAGTTGCGATTTTATGCGTTTTTAAGCGTTTTTGGAACTAATATATATTTTCTCTTAGTGTTTTCGACAACCTTCTAATTTCGTTGATTGCGACTACTACACTGTTAAATACATGGACGATATCTTAAAATCCGTGAAGGAGGTTGGAGTCGAAAACATAGATGCCGTAAGTATTTGTTACGTTCTTAAATTATTATTATTATTGGTAAATTCTAATGTTTATTAATCTTTTAATTTTTTATTATATTATAGGTTTTATGCGACATTCCGAGGGAAACACGCTCTCTGAGAAGTGGAGAGATGCGCGAATAAAAAGACAAGATTGCCGCGTATCTTGCTAATTTTTGTCCTTAATAAATTGTAAATAGTATAGATTTTTTTGGACTTTAATGTATATTATTATATATGTATATATATGTACATACATAATATTATATTATATATACGATTAAGAGTTTTTTATTACAAAGAGATTATTGGTGATTATTTGTGATTATTATTGGATTATTATTGGATTAATCATTGTTATTACATTGTACATTATTATTGGATTATTATTAGTATAAAACGAAAAAAGAAAAAAAATAATAACTATTTGCTTCGGTCAGCCCCCAAAACCGCAGCAAATAAGTGGTGATTATTTGCTGCGGTTTTGGGGGCTGACCACAGCAAATAATGCCACTTATTTGTTGCGATTTTGAGGGCTGACCGCAGCAAATAATGCCCTTTTTTGCAGCGGTGTTAAACCGCAGCATTTCAAATAGGCCATTTGCTGCTAACTATTGCTTGGGGCCAAAACCGCAGAAAATAATGGCCAAAAAACCGC
>NC_080052.1:18236640-18324140 GCF_026212465.1 Amaranthus tricolor
TGGTAAGAACACTTGCATCAATACATGGCAATCGTGAGATTTCATGCTTCCCAACTTCAACTCACAATTTAGGGTCACAAATCTCTTCATGTTGGTTGAGTACCCAGACGGAACCTTAATGCGAAACAAAGACTCACAAAATGCCCGCTTCTCTGCCTTGGACAATGTTTAGCAAGCTAGAGGTAAATAATTTTTTTCATTATTCATCTTATTCTTATTGCCCTTTCCCTTGTTACTGCCACCAACTTCATCAGCTCTATTTTTTTTCTTACTCAACTTAACCTGTGGCCACAACTCCGGACGAATACCCTTATATTCAAAGTAATCTCACACGGCCTTAACATCCTTTGTCTTACCCGGAAGGTTCACGAGCGTCCCGAGTATGGCATCACATACAATTTTCTCTATATCCATAACGTCAAGACAATGCCTAACGTGTAGATCTCTCCAATATGGAAGCTTCCAAAAGATGGATTCTTTTTTCCATAGTCGGTCTTCACCCCATTGCACTTGCCCTTTTTTACCAAATACAATTTCAACTCCCTTAACCTGTTCGTAAACCTCATAACCATTCAACGGTCGACGAGCTACATTGTCCTCAACCTCCCCGTTGAACATCTTTTTCTTCTTATGATATTGGTGATCTCATGGGAGGAACTTTTGAAGGTGCATGAATACGTGCTTGGACTTAGGAATCCACGCGGATTCCATGTCATCGATACATATTGGGCATGCTTTCTTCCCTTTGTTCTTATACCCTGATTAGTTTCCATATGCTAGAAAATCATTAACAATGCATAAGAGCATTGCACGCAAGGTGAACTCCTCATTAGTATGTGCATCAAACACGGAAACGCCTTCATCCCACATCTTTCTCAAATCCTCAACGAGAGGTGCAAGATATACATCTATGTCATTGCCAGGTTGTTTAGGACCCGAGATAAGAAGCGAAAGCATAATGTACTTACGCTTCATACACAACCAAGGTGGTAAATTATAGATCACTAACAGTACCAGCCAAGTATTATGTTGAGAATTAACATTGCCGAATGGGTTCATTCCATCCATACACAGTCCGAGCCTTAATTTATGAACTTCATCCCCAAATGTCTTATGCAACCTATCAATACTCTTCTACTCCGGAGAAACAAATGGATGTGTGAGCAAGTGACCTTTCTTCACCCTATCTGCATGCCACCTCAAATTTAACGCATCTTTCTTTATAGAAAACAAGCGCTTGAATCTAGGTGTTATTGGAAGATATCACAATACCTTAGCCGGGGGCCCTTTAGCATCCCCAGCCCTTTTACGCTTGTAAAGCGATAACCCACACCTAGGACACTCTTCTAAGTTCTTATTTTCATTCTGATACAATACACAATCATTCGGATACGCATGAATCTTCTGGTACTCTAAGCCGATAGGACACATGAGCTTTTTGGCATAATATGTCGACTTTGGAAGTTCATTTCCCTTAGGAATCATCTTACCTAACGCTTCTAATAATACTGTGAAACTAGTGTCACTCCAATTGAACTTTGACTTAATGTTGAAAATTGTCAACACGGCTGTTAGTTTGGTAAACTTTGTACATTCAGGGTACAAAGGCTTTTGAGAAGCCTCTGTCAACAAGTCAAAAACACGAGGACGTTTTCCTAACTCATCCTCGACTCCCTTCGTCATCTCATCAACACGGTCTACATCCTCATCGACATTCTTTTCATCTGTCTTAAACCCATCAACACGATCTACTACATCGTCATTGACATCCACATTATTGACATCCTCAACAACACTTTTTTCTTTGTAAACTCCCTCTTCACCATGCCAAACCCAAACATGATATTGAGGCCTAAACCCACATCGAAATATGTGCTCCTTAAGGATATCAACACTATCTACCTTTAATACATTGACACACTTGACACATGGGCAATAAAAACAACTTCTCCCCCGTCCTAACTTGATGTTCAACAGCAATACTACAAAATTCTAATACGCCATCAATAAATTCTGATGATTCAATGCTTCCATACGTCCAAGAACGATCTTTTGTCATCCTAAGTGTGATTAATTAATTCAAAACAAAATTAATACACATATATATACTTATTTATACCAAATATATTTAATTTATACTTATTTATACTAAATATATTAACCCTAAATATATATAAGCACTACATTGTGTTTTAAAATAAAATCACTCTGAATAATTAACATTGTATACTTTATACTTCATACTTCATATTCTAATTCTATATAACCAAACATATATTCTATACTTCATACTTCAATATAAAATCATATTCAAAATATAAATAATAAAATAAAATCATTTAACCCTAAAAATATATATATTCTAATTCTAATAATTAAAAACATATGTACAACAACAAACCACATTTAACAAAATACACATAAATAAAAATAAATAACAAATTAATAACATAACTTTGAAAAATATCAAACTCATTTAAAAAATATAAATAATAATGTAAAACTCCCTAAACCCTAAAAATATGAAAAACAATAAAAATCATTATCAATAGAAATTACCTTGTGTATCTAGATGAAAAACAATTACAATGTGACCTACAATAAGAAAAACAAAATTACTACACATAACCATTTTTTCCAAACAGAAGTAAAAATAAACTTAAAAAACACCATTAAGCAAAAAATGTACCTTGAAAAGAGACCAGATTCGTGGGTTTATGATGGAAATTCGTGGGTTTCAAAGTTTAATGAACAAAATGCGTGGGTTTATGAAGAACAGAGTATGGAACAAAATTTGTGGCCTTGAAGAGAGAGGAAGAATAAGAGAGCAATGAAGAAGAAGAATTTCGCGGGTAATGAAGTTTTAAAGAAGAAGAGCAAGTTTTGAAGAAGAATTTCGTGAGTGAAGAAGAAGAGCAATGAAGCAAATGTCATGGCTGGTTATGAGGAAAATGAAGAAGAAAGACTTAGCTTCTACAATAAGAATGAATAAACCAGTAGGGCGTGTTTTTTTTTTGAAAAAAATATAGAAATTGTTATGTGTTGCGGTTCGCAAAAAACCGCAGCATATGTTAACTTAAATGCTGCGATTTGTTCAGAACCGCAACATATACTCTATATTTTTTCTAACTCGTTTTTTATTTCCATTTTATGCTGCTTCTATGATGAACCGTAGTATTTTTTGCACAGCATATGAACTTTTTTCCACTAGTGGATGCATGTACTGAGTTGGGAAACTCAATTGAAAAGGCATCCTAGTTGTTACCATAGCTACCATAAGATTTGTCGATTGAATCTTAACTCAAGTATAACCTTTGTTCTCCAAGATAAAGTGACAATACATGTTCCTTAATTTTATCAACAATCTCATTCATTGGTGCTAGTATTGCCCTCTCGTGAAAATATGAATTGTCAATCAAACCCTCATGAATTCCAAGGTAAGTGCAATCAATAATTACAACTATTGGATCAGGTGCATCCTTGATTAATAAATCTTCTAGTATATCGATTGTAGCCTCTCTGTCATTAGGCCCTCTAAGCCTTCCATCCCTAACTTTGAGAATCCAATCAGCAAATTCTCGCAGCTCTTCAACATTGGCTAATACGGGTCGCAATCTCATGTTTTTCGTAAGTCGTAACACCTTGCAATCATTCCAGATCTTTGAAAAGTTAAGTGTCGCAAAGACAGTGTCTTGTCTTGTACCTTTTGGGATTACTGGCAACACTTGCCTAAAATCACCACCAAAAACAACAACCTTGCTGCCAAAGCTTAAATTAGACGGTTTACCATTAGGACATCGTATTGCATCGCGTAAACTTCTATCTAAGGCTTCAGAGAAATGCTTGTGAGTCAATGGAGCCTCATCCCAAATAATAAGTTTAGTTCTTTTAAGGAGGCCTGCCAATTGACTATTAGGTTCTACACCCCTACAAATAGACTCTTCGGTAACACTTATAGGTATCCCAAATCTTGAATGGGCAGTCCTTCCCTTAGGAAATAACAAAGCTGCTATACCACTTGAGGCAACAGGAAGGACTATTTCACACTTTGATCTTAGACATGCACATAAGATCTTCCACATAAATGTGTTCCCAGCCCCACCCTATCCATATTGAAAAAACACACCTCCCGTACCTCTTTCAATTACTCTGGTAATTTCATTGTATATCAAAGTTTGCTCTTCAATCATCAATGGAAGTAACTCTTGCAAATCAGATTTCAAAAAATCTCTATCATAGTTAAGCTCCTCCATAATTAGTTTATTATGACCATCTTTGATGATAATATCACTCGGGCACATCTCGGGGCGTATATTCATCAACCAATTTCCATTGTTTTTTAGTATATCCTGAATATCACGCAGAGAATAATTCTTCAATTGATCATCGGTGAGGTTTAAATCTGCAATATATACATAAAAATTTTAAACATTGTCTATACCACAATTAACTCTTATGTACTTAAATAGTAAGCATTTGAGATCAAAAAAAATTAAATTACCTGGCATTTGGAATATTCTTCTTTGTTTATATAACACATCTTCAGACAACATCTTCCATGTGTTATCCCATACATATTATGGCCTTGATATGCTACCCGACATCAACAACATTGAAAATAATTTCCTCATAAAGAATGTTGATCCCCAAGAACCCGCTTCAGTAATACCATCAATATATTCCTTATCATCGTCAAGTAGGCCCATAGAATAGCAAGCATCCTTAAGTGTTGGATGTAACACACCATCAATAGTCCAAATGTCTTCATATGATGTCGGTCCCTTAATGAATTCGAGTAGGATCCTCAATTAATATCGTTCGCCACAGCCCGGTGCAACGTGATATAATTTGCCTATTGAGAATCCTCTTTTTCGTGGAGTCCAAATTTTCTCTTTCTTTTGCCAAACATAACTTTCTGGGAATTCACTATATAAAAGATTTTTAGCATCATCATATACTTTGTGACATTGCGTCCAAGCTTTGAACAATGATCTCTCATTCATCGGCCTAAACCTGACATCGCCGATAGTGTCTTCGTCATTGAACACAACAGTATGTTCACCTGGAAAATGAAAACTAAGCCCTCCACTGGTGGAGTCCGATGATGAATCTCAAGTCCTAAGATGCCCCAAGAAGCTTCACTTTCTAACACATATCTACAATTATAGTATTCTTGAATTTCATCAACGTCCTCACCATCTTCGTTTTCCCCCTTGCCCTGGACAAACCTGCAGTAATTCTATCTTGTCCCTTATTGATGTACATGAAGAGGTATTTAATAGCTCGAGATTGATTACACAATTCAACATTAATATGCACATTGTATTTCAAAATTAAAGATGGATTGTACGGGACAACATTTTTGTTGTCTAGTTCAGTACCGCTTTTTATTACAGTTACACCACTATCCTTTCTCATGTAACATGGATAACCATCTCCATCAGCATATGTTTCATCATTGAACCTCTTAGAAAAAAAATTTTGAACACTCTCTATCTCGCATGCAAGGTGATCTTGGGTTTGATGATCCACACGGGCCATGAATCGTTAAATCGATTACCAATGAATACAGTAAAGGGTTTTCTTCCTTGTCAGGCAACTAAGCAGATATGAATTTGTCTATTTCGACTGGATCTTGAATCTTATCTTCTCGATGTAGGAACAATACTATATGTGCATGTGTAAGCCCTCTCTTTTGGAATTCAATACTATACACCACTGCATAAATTCAAAAATTATAAATTAGTGTATATATAATATGTATAGAATTAAAATTTAAATATAAAGAGAAAGTATGAATTAATACGAACATGTAATTACTCTTCCGAAAATATTTTCCTTCTTTAGATCTCTAACCAAACTATCTAATTTCATTTTGAAAACCCACTCCAATATATCTTGTCGATCTACTGGACGCAAACCTCTTGACTTAACAAAACGTGTAATCTCTTTCCATTTTGAGTTACATGTAAATGTAATAAATACATTTGGAAATCCATATATCTTGCAAATACCCATTGCATCATGATATATCTTCGTCATAAATTGTGGACTCCCAAAGAATATTGATGGTAAAATTATGCGTCTACTGGCTATGTTTAATGAACGATCTGATACCGAGACAAAACCTTGTAGATTCACATATTTATCTGTTCTAAGAACATTCTGATTTCTCCGTATGAAGTGAAGCATTTCAGACTCTATCATTGTCCACCCATCGAATAAAAACTGATGAAACAATTTACTAGACCACAAAATCGTGTCAGCTTCATTTGTTCTATCCATTATTCTATAAGAAAACCATTCCCTCATTTTCAACTTCACCCGCTTCTTTACATTTGTTTGTATCAGTGCAGTACTAAGACCAAGCACGTCCAGTTCAACCTTTTTATAAGATATGACTAATCTAAAACCATCCTCTCCATGTGGAAACAATAAGGGGTATTGTAGTGTCAGATAACATGGATGAAGTTCACTGATGCGCTTTAATCTACCATCACGCCCTTCAACAATTATGTCTCACTCTTCAGCGACACTTCCTATGTCCCCAACAATTAAAGCAGCAACTTTGGATGCAAAAGGAATATTATGAGTCCTTCTATCATGAGTTCTCTTACTAATAAGTTTCAAATGCACATCAATGATTTCTACATAACGTATATTGTCACGTGCCATTCTCCATGTCTTCACATAAGGATTAGTTGAATCTAAAAGGTCCTTCAACTTTACAACAATTGAATCATCAAAATTCTCTTGATTCCCCGGCTGAACTTCAAACACAACACATTAATAATTTTGAAAGATTTTATCAAAAAATTAATAAATTTATATTATATAAAAAACAACACAATATTTTAAATTTTCATATACTTTACGGCACTTTTCCTGTTTGATATCTCATTATCTGTGTCGACTATATATAATTGCTGAAATTTTGCTAAACTCGATCCTTGGAGAAGTAAGCTACCGATTTGATGACATGTTTGCCCTCGCACTCGAAATACATATGGACCCCGACCCATGTTCAATGTTTTGTCAACTTGACCCCCCCATTGAAGTAAAAGCAAACATCATGAAATACCCCTTTATGCGTTCCATGAAATGCTTACCTCGTGAATCTTGACCATGTAAAAGAGATGAAAGTAACGCAGGAGGATCTTGTAGCATTGGAAGTGCAATCTTCCCTTTTCATCAACATAATGAAAAGGTGTAATCCTTATTTTTATCTCTCTTGTCCACCCTTTCAAGGCTCAACATATTAGCACCACAATCTCTACTCAGGGGGTTGGATCTCCAATATCCATATAACCCTTAAATAAAAAAAAAAAACATCTAATTATTTGTAGAAATGAATGAGATATAGTAAAAGATTTATAATTTGTAATTTGTAAATATTACTAAACGAAGAACAAACTTAAATAGAATTAATACTAACCTTCGATGTGATTGTGCTCATCGACATCTATAAGATTTAAAATTTAATAAGAAAATATTTTAATAACAACAGTAATTGTTAAAAAGTTAATCAAACCAACTACAATATTATAATTAGTATACCTGTATCTTGTTGTATGTTTTCAGCATTTTGAGACATTTCAGTCATATTTGTATTTTACAATTAATTAAAAAAAATTGTTATATTCATTTCATTGTATATATATATATATATATATATATATGTGTGTGTGTGTGTGTGTGTGTGTATATATATATAAAATATATATATATATATGTATATATATATATATATATGTATATGTATATATATATATATATATATATATATATATATATATATATATATATATATATATATATATATATATGTATATACATATATATATATATATATATATATATATATATATATATATATATATATATATATGTATATACATATATATATATATGTATATGTATATATTTATGTATATACATGTATATATATATATGAATATACATGTATATATATATATATATATATATATATATATATATATATATATATATATATATATATATATATATATATATATATACATATATATATATATATATATATATATATATATATATATATATATATATATATACATATATATATATATATATATATATATATATATATATATATATATATATATATATATATATATATATATATATATGCATATATGTATATATACATATATATATATATAGATATGTATATATACATATATATATATATATATGTATATATACATATATATATATATATATATATATATATATATATATATATATATATATATATATATATATATATATATATATATATATATATATATATATATATATATATAGGCACTGATATAAGTCATAAACGAGCACTTATATAAGTGTGAGAACTAACCAGAATGGTCGATTATCTTACAAAGGTTCTGTAATAACGAGAAGTGCAAATAAAACAGTCATTGATAATAGAGTTTACTTGGGAGTAGTTTCCGATTGGCAGGTTGGCAAGCATTCAACAAGACATTCAAGATTTGGCTCCAAGAAAAAGCAATCTGCATCCAAGAAAATAGAAGTTCAGCATGAAATTGCTTTCAAAGAACACTTGCTACGCATACAGGTGACCTGAAATTCAACCAAACTTGTAACGGACTCGATTTGACCCGACTTAAAAAATGGATTTACAATTGTTTATGATGAAATGACAAATTAATTTTTGAAGAATACTGGAATTAGAAGATAGAGAGAATTACAGAGAGTATGAACTAATAATATCATCTGTACTATACAGTCAGGACATAAGACTATATATAGCAATTTACAGCAGAAAATAAAACAAACCGAGTTGATTAAAATATCAACTCCAACACCCCCCCCCCCCCCCTCAAGATGGAGTGGTATTAACAACTCCTAACTTGGACAGAAGCTTACTGAATTGAGGTGATGGCAAGGCCTTTGTAAATACATCTGCTAGTTGACTTTGAGTAGGGAGATATGTAAGCTGAAGAAGCCCTTCAAGAACCTTATTTCTAGTAAATTGACAGTCCACTTCTATGTGTTTGGTTCTTTCATGAAAGACTGGATTTTTTGCAATGTGTATGGCTGACATGTTGTCACAATGCAGAATGACAGGCCTCAAATTGTCCACGCCAAGGTCTTGTAATAGCTGAATCAGCCAAGTAATTTCTGATGCAGCAGAAGCCATGGCTCTGTATTCTGTTTCAGAGGAACTTCTGGAAACTGTGGCTTGCTTCTTAGACTTCCAAGATATAGGAGAGTTACCAAGCAACATCACATACCTAGTGACAGACCTTCTAGAATTAGGACAAGCTGCCCAGTCACTGTCTGAGAACGCCTGTAGGGTTAGTTGATTAGAACCATGTAGTAAAAGTCCTTGTCCTGCAGTTCCATGGACATACCTCAATACATGTTGTAGGGCTGTGACATGTGGCTGCCTTGGAGTGTGCATGAACTGACTTAAAGTTTGGACATAAAACGACAAGTCTGGTCTTGTGTGAGTCAAAAAATTTAGCTTCCCTATCAGTGATCTATAATGATCAGGGTGATCATATAAATCACTTGAGTTTGCCAGAAGCTTGGTGTTTAATGACAAGGGAGCAGGAGCAGACTTTGAAAGATCAAAACCACAATTGTCAAGAAGTGATTTTGTAAACTTCTTCTGAGTGAGGATAATACCTGCTTTTGAGTAAGAGACCTCTAGTCCAAGAAAATAATGCAATATTCCTAAATCCTTTATGCTGAAGGCTGTATCTAGATGAACTTTCAAGGCTTGTATTTCACTTTGATTTGTACCTGTCAACAAGATATCATCAAAATATACAGCAACAATTGTGATGTCAGATCCCATTCTTTTGATGAAAAGAGAATAGTCGTGCTTAGACTGTATAAATCCTTGCTGCAATAATGCAGTTTGCAGCTTATAAAACCATTGTCTACTAGCCTGTTTTAGCCCATATAGTGACTTTCTGAGTTTGCAGACCTTGTTCCCAAGATTTTCAATTCCTTTTGGCATTCTCATGTAGACTTCTTCATTAAGATCACCATGAAGAAAGGCATTGTTAACATCTAGTTGAAAAATATCCCAACCTTTGCTTGCAGCTACTGCAATTAAGGCTCTTATGGTTGTCATTTTGACAACTGGGGAAAAAGTTTCCTCATAATCCACCCCAAATTTCTGTGTATACCCTTGAGCAACTAACCTTGCTTTGCATCTTTCCAGAGTCCCATCAGGTCTTAGCTTTACCTTGTAAACCCATTTGCAGCCTATAGGCTTCTTTCCAAGAGGCAGATCAACTGTGTCCCAGGTGTTGTTCTTGTTCAGAGCATGTATTTCTTTTTTCATGGCTTCAACCCAGACTGACTGTTTCGAAGCTTCGTTATAACTTGTAGGCTTAGTGATGTTGCAAATATTTGACACCAATGCAATATGAGATAAGGGAAGTTCAGAAAAAGATACTAAATTACACCAATGTTTGATTGAAGAACACTCATATTCACTGAGGTAATAAGGTGGTTTGGAAGGTCTGGAAGATTTTCTGGGAATAGGATTAGAGATTGATGTCATTTCTGAAATATCAATTAGGTTAGTATTTGAGGAAGAAGAGTCAGAGACAGGTGAATTAGAAGAGTGTACAGTATTAGTTGGAGAAAGAGGAATATCAGCATTGGTGTTATAGGTGAATATGTCTGGAATGTCATCTGGTGGAATGGATGTAAAAGGTGTGTGTGTGGGTAGGTATATAGCAGAAGGGAAGTCAGTGGAAGGTGATGGAATAGAAGAAGATACAGGACATTGCTAATGAAAAGGGAAATGATGTTCATGGAAATGAACATCTCTTGAAACTGAGATTTTATGGGTGACTAAATTCAGGATTTTTTAGCCCTTTTGTGTGGGTGAGTATCCAATGAATACTGATGGTGATGCTCTGGGATCAAATTTATTTCTGTGAGTGGTGGGAGTAGAAACAAAGCAAAGACATCCAAAGGTTTTTAGATGATCATAGGATGGTTTGTGTTCATATAATTTTTCAAAGGGTGTGATGAAATTGAGGCTTTTAAGAGACATTCTGTTTATGAGATAAGTTGCACAAAGGATACATTCTCCCCAATATTTAATAGGAAGTTAGGATTGAAAATGTAAGGCTCTTGCTGTCTCCAAGAGGTGTTTATGTTTTCTTTCAACTACACCATTTTGCTGAGGTGTGTTACTGCAACTGGTTTGGTGTAAAATACCAAGATTGAGGTAAAGCTTTTTGATTGGTCCTTCAGTCAATTCTAAGGCATTATCAGTCCTTATAAACTCAACCTTTAAATGAAAATGAGTATTTAAAAACTTCAAGAATTGATCAATGATATTTACAATATTAGTTCTAGACTTCAAAAGAAACACCCAAGTTGATCTAGTAAAATCATCAACTATAGTAAGAAAAGAATTACAACCATTATAGGTGCAGTGTTTATAAGGACCCCAAACATCTAATTGCAACATTTGAAACTTCCTAGTAGTCTTTATACTACTTATTGGAAAAGAACATCTAGTCTATGTAGCTGCAGGACAGATTATAAATATGGAATCACATTTATTAGGACTCAACTGTATATTAGGTTGAACAAGCTTCAAGTGATCAAAAGGAACATGTCCTAATCTTAAATGCCAAAGCTTAGCAGAATCTATAACAGAGATGCAAGCAGTAGACTGAAGAGGCAAAACAGTCTGAACATTGTAGAGACCAGCTTCTACTCTACCAAGAACCTGTGGCACACTCATTGAATGGCCCTGTACAAAGCATTTATCAGCAGTGAATGCTATTGTACACTTCTTGTCTACACATAACTTGTTCACAGAAATCAAGTTGTAATGAAAATCAGGGACATGTAGCACATTATATAGAGTGATGTGTTCATTTAATACTACTGTACCAGTGTTATGAACTAGGACTTGTCTACCATCAGGAATAGTAATGTAAGATCTTGTATGCAAAATTGAATCATAGGTTGAGAATAAACTCAAATCAGAACACATATGATCAGATGCTCCACTGTTCAATATCCAGGTTATGTTAGAACAGGTTAAAAAACAATAGGATGTACCTGCCATGAGAGCCTGAGCAGCATTCACATGCTGATTAGCAGTTTGTGTATTAACTTCAGTATCATTTGGAGCTTTATTCAAAAGATTGAGTAAATATGTTCTGAGTTGTTGTTCTGCATCAGTTCTAGAGGATCCAGCTGCAGACTGAATTTTCTGATCTGCTTGATATCCATCTGCATTAGCATGTGTTGCAAATCTCTTTCCCTTGTCCTTGAAAACAGTGAAACCTAGTGGATATCCATGAAGCTCAAAACATCTTTCTGTGCTGTGACCAGGTATCTTACAGTGATCACAAAAATAGCTACTAGCAGGCCTCTTGCTACCGCTTCCATGTGCAAACCTTCCTCCTGTAGCTTTGGTCTGTGAGAAGTTTCTTGAGTATCAAGGATTATGTGAGTACTGTTTGTGATCATTGTTCCTTCCTTTGTTTCCTGCCAAAGCAACTGACTCAACAACTGAATTATTGTTTGCAGTTGTGAGTGCTTTGTGTCTTTCTTCCTGCATCAGTAACCTGTAGGCTTGTGTGAGGTTTGGTAAAGGATTCACCATCAGTATATTTCCTCTCACAGATCCGAACTCATCATTTAATTTCATGAGAAATTGCATTAGCCTAAGATCTTGCTGCTGCTTGAAGATCTTTTGAGTCAAATTGCAGATGCATTGATTACATGTACAAGTAGGTAAAGAACATGCCTCACTTATCTTATCCCATATTCCTTTAATTTCAGTAAAAGTAATACTTTTTGATCCTTGCACAAACTCAGATACCTGTTGTTGCAGAGAGTAGAGCTGAGGTGCTGATACATAGCCATACCTTTCTTCAAGATCGTCCCAAATCTCTTTGGCTGTTGGCAGATACAACACACTTTTGGCAATGGTAGGATCAAGATTGAACAAAATCCAGGATATCATAAGGTCATTGCACCTTTTCCAAGCTGAAAAGAATTTTTCATCTGCTGTTGGTTCCGGAATACTACCATCAATGAAACCGAGTTTGTTCTTGGATGAAATAGAGATCAGCATGCATCTTTTCCAGTCTCCAAAACCTTCTCCATTGAATTTGACAGATAGTAATTGACTTGCTGTGTTGTCAGTAGGATGTAAGTAGTATGGACTGGTGAGATCTTGATTTGGAGGAAGGGTTTGTGATGAATGTGCAGCCATTATCAGATGATTAAACTTCAAATCTCAGATTAATCTTGATTATCAAGAGAGAAGAATCAATCGAACAAAAAATTAAAAGAAATTCTAAAAGAAATGCTAAAATCTCAGACTGATTTTGCTAATCAAGAAGGAAAAATCAATCAAACAGTAGATTGAATCGGATATACAGAAAAAGAAAAAAAAAACTTCAGAATCTTGATGTATTGATCAAGAATTTCAAATGGCAAGCATCAGATCATGAACTGATGAAATGATGATTGGATTTCGTATTTCAGAGAAAAAGAAAGAAAAGAATATCAGGTTATCAGAATTTGAAGAAGAACAAGATTGGAAGAAGAGATCAACAAGTTTCTGCATGCTCTGATACCATGATGAAATGACAAAAGAATTTTTGAAGAATACTGGAATTAGAAGATAGAGAGAATTACAGAGAGTATGAACTAATAATATCATCTGTACTATACAGTCAGGACATAAGACTATATATAGCAATTTACAGCAGAATATAAAACAAACTGAGTTGATTAAAATATCAACTCCAACAGTTTAAAAGCAAATGTGGACACAAAACCTGGGTTTGAACCGACCCGAAACACCAAACCCGAAATCAACCCGATGACTCGAATGAACACCTCTAGCTACGCATCGCACAGTTTTTTTCCAATCACTTTCTGTGGTTAGGTAGTCCATCGTAAATCCTTTAACAGAAAATTTCATTAAAAGGGAAAGTCACAACTTGCAACAGCATAAGGAAGAAACAGTTTTTCTCTTAAAACTTTAGGACAAAAGAGGGGGCGGGGAGGATGATGAAGGCCTTATAGAGTATCTGTGTTGACCGTTCCCTATAACTCTGTGCAAGGTGGATCTGCAAATTACAACACATGAGAGTTATACAGTTTGCTTGCTAAGTAAAGCCATAAAACGAGGAGTGATCCTAACAGGCTGAAGTTCTGACTGCTATAACAAAAATCAATCGGAAACTACCTCTTTATTATCACTAACAAGTATATAACAAAGGATAGATGGAGTTAGAAGACCCAATCTTAACATTTATAAAATATTTTCAAAACTCATTATGTGTCTGCTAAGAATTTAAAAGTTCTTGAAAACTACTAAACTCAATCAAACACCATTTATATTGTAGCAAACATCCCTATTCTCAGGGACGGAGCAAAATTCGAAAAATTATTTAAAGGCCCTATGCAATATTAAAAATTATAATATTTTTGTAATAACTTTGTATTTTAAAACACTTAACATATACTACGTAATTCAATATTGAGGCCCCTAATATTTCGGGGCCCTGTGCAGTCGAATAGTTGAACATACTCAAAACCTCCCATGCCTATTCTACGATATCAAGGAAAAAAAAAATACGATGCCCTTTACTTGAAAACACAATTGCTCCAGCGCTCCAGCATGTCATCGATATTCACAATAAAAGCCCTGAAACGAAAAAGAGATCAAAAATTGGATATGAACAGCCAGTAGATGTGCCTCCAAATTTCAAAGACCAAGGAAGGGGTTGTGATGAAGCAAAATGCAAAAATGTGAAGTCCTCATATGGTAATACCAAGCTTTTAAGACACTTATCCATATGATTTTGCAAGTAAAGGGTTGGACTTAAAACTCACCCTTTCACAGGTAGTACATCTTTCCATACCTGTGGTTTAGCATCTTTATCCTTGCATATCTGCAACAAGTAAAATGGTAACCGTGAAAACAAAAGTATCCTCGAGAAAAGTATGATACTAATGGTCGACAATTGTCAGTACCGTTCATACTTGCAAACCAGCTACATTATCTGTGACCAAGAGTGTGATCAGACCAAAGTCGGTATGTGGCCCAGCACCATATGTTCCATTTGATGAATCAGATATTTGACCTAAACAATCATAATCCATAACTCATATTATAAAATGAGGATAATAGAGATAAGTACATGATGAATGAACAATTTGAGTTCCACCACCATAGTGTAATGGGCGTAAGATAGCAATAGGGTTTCCCAATATCTCCGGCTTATCAAAGTAATCTGCATTTAGATCAAGTGCAAGAGCTATAATCCTTTAAATCTTCCGTGCTACCTCCCTGTATACAAAACAGAACACAAAATATATTATTATTGTGTATAACCATGTGTCTATGAGTCATAAAATCACCAAAAAGGGAGTAAATTTGAGCCCAAAGTATAAAGTATAACTTGCAAAGCATAATAAAGCGTAGTTCGTGCAATTGGGTGTCACCATTGTTTGAGAGAGGGTGGTGGTAGCTCATCGACAGGAAAATATCTGCTTATATACAGTGCGCAAATGTATTTCAAGGATGGGAAGATAAAAAATTGAAGCACACAAACACAAGTATTTGATGATCATGTAAGTACTTACAGCGCTTGGTTGTGGTATTTCTCCATAGTCTGCCTCCAACCAGGCAAGAGATCTAGTATACAATGCAAACAGAAGCCAGAAATATATGATGGTAAATCAATAATAAGTAAAACCTCATTTCAATATATCCGAATGACTTACCAGAAGCAGGCCAAACATTTGGGCCATGGAATGGCTAATCAGCATCAGGATCATCCTTAGGCACTTCAACACCAATATAATAACCCTCCTTGTAATCTCCAACATATAGATAAGAGACAATCAGTACCAATTCTTAACTTACAGAAGTCATTGTTCTATTCACTTCATTCCCAATGACATCAAAAAGTAAATCCTTGCACATGTGTTTATAGAACTTTGGTTCAGATTATAAATGAAATATATAAAATGATTTATTAAATCATGTTCTTTTTTTTCTAAATTACTTGAAGTTGCACATGATGTTTGCTATCAAGGGTCATCTGAAAACTTCTTTGTTATACTAACAAGAGTAAGGTTGTACACATCCAAGTATCTGACCAAAGTTTTGCCTAAATGGAAGCCACTAATGAAATTGGAGTAATATAATGTTGTAATTTTTCTTGTTTCCTAGCAAAAATTGAATAGTTCAAGAATTCATACCCATTTGGAGTATCAATTGTTAGATCAGAAATGAATATAAATGATACGGGTGAAATAAGAAGACTCAAAATAACTAATCCGGATGATCTTACAAGTTGTTGGGTATGGATTATTGCTCAAACTCATGGAATATACTTCCTTCATGGTATCAGACTTGTTTCGTTCCTAAACATCTTTCTCTTCTTTCTTATTATCTTCTTCTCCACCTCCATGGCTGAAACACCAAAATTTCATCCAGCTCTTACCATTACTAATGTGAAATCTCTCATTCCTATCACACTAGACAATGAAAAATCTCTTTATCACTCTTGGGCTACCCTATTTACAAATCTTGTTAGGGTCCATGATTTGTATGAACATTTGGTTCCCCCTACGGAAGAAATAGCAAAAGTTGCATTTCAGGCTAACAAATCGGCCGACCTTGCTTTCTGGAATCGTCTTGATGCGGTGGTGTTGCAATGGATATATGGTACGGTATCCAAAGACCTCCTTAATGCTATTCTCCGTCGTAATGACACGGCCGAAGGAGCATGGAAAAGACTTGAAGCTTTATTCCAAGATAACAAGGCTTCTCGTGCTACTCATCTTGAAGAAGATTTTGCTAATGCTGATTTTGAGTCTTTCGACTCCATTGATAATTTCTGTAACCACCTTCAATCTCTCGCGGATCGGCTCGCGGATGTTGATGCTCCCGTTACAAATGGTCGACTTGTCCTTCGACTCACTGGGTCTTTACCAGAGGCTTATAGTGGTACGGTGGATTATATTCAAAATCAAGACCCCTTACCATCGTTCGAGAATTGTCGATCTCGATTGAAAATGGCCGAGCGCACCATTAAAGCACGGCTTGCTCGTGAGGCAGGAGGTTCTCGGGGTTCCTCGGCGATGATGGCTGCTTCTGAATCAACTACTGACCACTATCCCTCTAAACGCGGCTCCTCTAACAAAATCCGTAATTCAAGGTTCAAAGCAAAAGGCAAGGATCACGGTGATATTTCTGGTATCGGGGTTTATGCCACGCCACAGCCACGTAAGCAGGTACACCAGCCACACAGGCAACCACGTGGCCAGCAACATCCTAAGTGGCATTCTACTTGGCAGCAATATCCATGGGGTGGCTGGGCTGTACCACCTTGCCCATATCCTAATTATCCATGGCAGCCCAGACCTCCATACCAGGCCCAGCAAAGCAAGCCCAACAGTCAACCTACAAGCATACTCGGCCCACGACCAGTCCAACAGCCGGTGCAATCATACAATGCTATGTCGGATGCGGGTTCGCCTATCTACACTCCAACCGATATTGAGGCCGCTATGCATGCTCTGTCTGTTTCTCAACCGGATGGAAATTACTATATAGATACCGGTGCTACATCTCACATGACCTCGGAATCAGGTATACTCTCTCCTTATTTCAATTCTAGCAATAAACATCGTAACATTGTTGTTGGAAGTGGTGATTTAATTCCTATACTTGGTCACGGTAGCACTATTGTACCTTCACCCCACCCACCTTTTCGCCTCAATAATGTATTACATGCTCCTAAAATCATCAAAAACCTAATTTCCGTTAGAAAATTTACAACTGATAATATGGTATCTGTTGAATTTGACCCATTTGGTTTCTCTATTAATGACTTATAGACGGGGGACAAAATAATGAGATGTGACAGCACGGGGGATCTTTATCCACTCTTCTCCCACAACCAAGCCATGTCATCAATCAATCATTCTGCCTTTTCCGCTGTTTCTCCTGATATTTGGCATCATCGTCTAGGCCACCCCGGCGATGCAGTTCTACATAATCTTCATAGTCAAAAGTTTATTAATTGTAATAAATCTTGTATTAGTTTTTGTTCTTCTTGTTCTATTGGGAAACATTCTAAATTGCCCTTTTATGAATCTTTATCTTATACTCATCTTCCATTTGATATTATACATAGTGACGTGTGGACTTCTCCAATCGTTAGTTCATTAGGCCATCGTTATTATGTTCTGTTTTTGGATGATTATAGTAAATTTTTATGGGCTTTTCCTATTGCAAAGAAATCTCAAGTAAAACATCTCTTCCTCTCTTTTCATGCTTTTGTTAAAACCCAATTTGAACGGAACATTAAAACTTTTCAATGTGACAACGGTACCGAATATATCAATGGTACTTTTGACCAATTTTTTAATCAACATGGCATGGTTTTCCGTCTATCTTGTCCTCATACTTCTCCTCAAAATGGTAAGGCCGAGAGACATATCAAATCCATCAACAATATCATACGGACTCTACTCCTTCATGCCTCCATGCCACCCACATTTTGGCATCATGCACTCTCTATGGCAATCTATCTTCTAAATATTCTTCCATCTAAAGTGTTAGATTATTTGTCTCCCACTCAAATTCTATACCATTGCAATCCAAATTATTCCAACTTGCGTGTTTTTGGATGCCTATGTTTTCCACTGTTTCCATCCACTAGTGAATCACAAACTTCAAGAGCGTTCCACACCATGTGTATATCTTGGTCCCGCTCCTAATCATCGTGGCTCTAAATGTTATAATATGTCAAGTGGAAAAATTATTATATGTCGTCATGTTCGTTTCATTGAAAATATATTCCCTTTTTCCAAAATAAAAAATGTAGATAAATCCACTTATGATTTTTTGGATGACAATAGCTCATTAAATCATTTTCTTTCACACAATCCTAACATTGTACAGTCTACTACTCCTCCTTCCTCAATTGAACGACCCAGTCCACATTTTGGGCCCAACTCTCTTGCTAGCCCAAACTCTCTCCAGATAACTATTCCCCATTCTATATCTCAAGGATTGGGCTTTCCATCTCAGCCCAATCCCTCTGTCACACCTTCCAGCCTAATTCCCCACGCTGTCACACCTCCAAGACCAGAACATCTACTGGAATCAGAAAATCCCACGCCAACCAGCCCAACACCACAAATCCACTCATCCTCAACGCAACAACACATACCAGCCACCATGCAAAGAACCCATCACATGACAACTAGATCAATAAATGGGATTTTTAAACCTAACCCAACATTTCACACCAATTTAACTGTTGACACTACTCCCGAAATTTCCCCTATCCCAAAAAATCCGGTTAGTGCTCTTCGTGATAAAAATTGGAAAACTGCAATGTGGGATGAGTTTATTGCTTTAATTGATAATAACACTTGGGAGTTAGTACCTAAGCCGTCTAATGTGAATGTCATTCGGTCTATGTGGATTTTCCGTCATAAATATAAATCTGATGGTTCATTTGAGCGTTACAAAGCGCGTCTTGTAGGTAATGGCAACACACAGCAGCAGGGCGTGGATTGTGATGAAACTTTTAGCCCGGTGGTCAAACCTGCAACCATTCGAGCTGTTCTTAGCATTGCCTTATCTAAATCATGGTCCATTCATCAAATGGATGTCAAGAATGCCTTTTTGCACGGTCAGTTGCAGGAAACAGTCTATATGCATCAACCTCTTGGTTTTCGTGACAAAAATTATCCGGATCATGTTTGCCTGCTAAAGAAGTCTTTGTACGGTCTCAAGCAGGCTCCACGAGCTTGGTATCAGCGATTTTCTGATTTTGTAGGTACCATTGGTTTTTGCCACAGTAAGTCAGATCATTCCTTATTCATTTACAGAAATGGCTCTAACATTGCTTATATTTTGTTGTATGTTGATGATATTATACTCTCGGCGTCGTCTGCTTGTCTCCGAAAAAATATTATGACTCTTTTGAGTTCTGAGTTTGCTATGAAAGATCTTGGTCGTCTCAGTTATTTTTTAGGCATTGCAGTTACACATATTTCCAATGGCCTGTTCTTGTCACAAAAACAATACGCAACCAGTATCATTGCTCGTGCCGGTATGTCAAACTGTAGCTCTTGTCCTACACCGGTTGATACGAAGTCTAAACTCAGTGGTTCTGCAGTTGCTCCTTATGATGATCCAACTAAGTTTCGTAGTCTTGCAGGAGAACTCCAATATCTGACTTTTACCAGACCAGATATTTCTTATGCAGTTCAGCAGATATGTCTCCATATGCATGCTCCAACAACTGAGCACATAGGTGCTCTCAAGCGTATAATACGCTATCTATAGGGTACCTTGTCCTACGGTCTGCACTTGTACAAGTCTACAGTTGATCGTATTCTTTCTTATACGGATGCAGATTGAGGTGGATGTCCTGACACCCGTCTTTCTACCTCTGGATACTGTGTATTTCTTGGTGACAATTTGATTTCTTGGTCATCTAAACGACAACCCACTCTTTCTCGTAGCAGTGCCGAGGCAGAATACAGGGGTGTTGCCAATGTGGTTTCAGAATCCTGTTGGATCCGAAATTTGTTACTTGAATTACAATGTCCGGTTCACAAGGCTACTTTAATTTACTGTGACAATGTGAGTGCCATTTAATTATCCGGCAATCCTGTTCAACACCAACGAACTAAACACATTGAAATGGATATTCATTTTGTTCGTGAAAAGGTTGCTCGTGGTGAAGTACGCGTACTTCATGTACCGTCCCGATATCAGATTGCAGATATATTTACTAAAGGACTTCCACGCATATTGTTTAATGATTTCAGGGACAGTCTCAGCGTCCGAAAGCCTCCCGCTTCAACTGTGGGGGAGTGTTAGAATATATTAAAATATATTGATTTATATTTTAATAATATTCTAATTATAGTGTATATATGTAACTTTAGTAATTACCTTATATGTGATACAATTAGCATATTCTTAGGTGTAAATTGATCTTGATAGACTAGCATTATTCTAGGCTTAATTATAGCTTTGACCATCTTGTAATAGGCAGATATAAGGCCTACTTTTCGATTGCTCAAACTCATGGAATATACTTCCTTCACTGTTTGATCTTACAAATTGTTAGGTATTGATTATTTTGCAGTCAAAGGTCTCAAACTACACAAGTCTCAAACTAAATAACGTGGTGGACATTATTTTTTGCAAGCATTTCAATACATAAAATTTAAAGACACTTGTCAGTTTTGGAAAAACAAATAAATTGTAACTATTTTCCAATTCCCAACCGTTAAATACAACGCTATCATTTTTAGAGCTATTGGTGACTTGAGTGTACCAGTCAAGACTATGTATTAGTATGAGTGCATAGAAGTGAAATCTTTTGGGTGTTTAAGTTAGTCACTTAATGTGTAGTTAAGTTGGTGGATTAATTTGTGTGTTAATGATGGTGTTTAATTTGGTGATCAATGCATGGAGTAAATGGTGTGTTGATGGAGGCACTTAAACATGAATATTATGATGGTAATTAAGGCATGATAAGTGATAGTTAATGAGAAGAATAAAGGGTGAAAATTCTTGTACGAGGCATCCAAGTAATAAAGCATTGCCTTGATCGAGCATTGGTTTCAGTTTTTGACTCTTGATGTCCCTTGAAGTTGCTTATTGTGCATTAATCCTTAGCCTTAATTATGTAATACGCATTAATGTACAAGCCTTTATAAATAGAGATCTCATATGCCATTGTAATACCCCCAAGCCTAAACACAGTCATATCTCTTCTCTATTATAATTCTCCATATTTGAGAGTTCTTTGAACTCCTTTGCGATAATATAAGTGAGATACTACACAACGGAGGACGTAGCCTTAATTGGATGAACCTCGTTAAATCTTTGCGTCATTTTATTTCATTGTTTTCTCTTACAAACATTAATTCATTGAAATTGTAATTTATTCATCAAAAAATCTCATACCCTCGATCTTAGTGATATTGGAGTTTGAAACACGTGGTTTGAACTCTAATAATGTCATTTTTAACTACAACAAAACTTTTGTTTGAACATTAGAGATTGTATATTTGTTTATTAAAACAAATAAGTTTTTTAAACAAACAAAATTGATATAAATTATTAAACTATGCGCAAAATATTTTTTGCAAGCATTTCTGTAACACCCCGATATTTTCCCGATATATTATTTTTATTATTATTATTCTTTTAGAAAAAAAAATATATATTTCTTTTATTATTTATTTTGTTAGTAGGTTAAATCATGAGAATCCAACTTTTAAGGCAAATAAAATCATTTTAAGTCCAAATCTTTTCCTAATCTATCTTTAATTTAAAAAAAAAAAAAAATAAAAAAATAAATAAAATATAAGGGAATATGAATAGTGGCCGGCCATGGCAAGTATTATGGGAAGATTGTAACTTCCATTTTGGATTAATGAATGATTATGGCAATAAAATCTCATAAATCCCTTAATCAATTCTTTTCCTTATTCCTTTCCTTAACCTTTTACCTTACTCCTTTTCATTTTCACATTTCAATTTGCAAGTAAGAAAAAAAAAACACACTCCTTTTCCCTCACATTCTCACGCCTAGCATTCCTTAATTCATCAATTTTGGTTCATAAAATTTTGGTGTTAATCTTGAGCAATTGTAAGTAATTCTTAAACTAGTTTTATTTTTAAGTTTTAATTTAAATTTCTATGTTTTCATATGTGTGATTTTATAGTTATGATTTTGTTCATGAATTAAAAATTTATGTTTAGATGTATGATGTTTTTTCTATTTAAATTTAATGTATGGTTTTAGGGTTTTAGATTTGTGCACATGTGTGTGTAGAATTGTTTGATGAATGATTGAAATATATATATATATATAAATATATATATATACATTAAAAAAAAAAAATGGTTGTTCATAAAAAAAAATGTGTATGTGGTGATGGAAATTTATTTTTATTGATTAATAAAAGAGAAGTATAAGGTTGATAGAAGAAAAATTTGCATGTATATATATGTGATGTGTTTGTGTTTGAACATTGGAGTAAAAAGAATTATTTTTAAGAAAAATATAGATAATTAATTAAAATTTATTTTTGTATGTGATCATGGAAATTATGTAAATTTTATTGTTTAGATTTATTAAAGAATAAAGCATTGAAATTTTATATTTTGGTGATAAAAAAATGGAATCCCGTAGGTTTTGAAATAGTGGAAAATTTGTGTTTTTGGAGCATTTTTGGCTTTGAAATTAAGTTAAAAATACTTATACTATGTTATAAATTATGAAATTTGGTACCCGGGGGTTTTGACGCCTTCCGGACGCAACGGTGAAGTCGGATTTTCAGTTTGACAGTATTAAGATGAGTTTCTGGACAGAATGTATAAGCTGTCCAGTTTTGTGTTTATACCATGTTGTAGTATGTGATGGATGTTCATGTTGTGTGTAGCATTCTAGGTATGGATGTGATTGTATATGTGTGTTATGTGTGATTTGAGGAAAATGTGTATGTGTGCTTATTTCCCGAATACGATTGAACCTTGTAGGAAGTCGATTCGTGACCGGGAATTGATTGAGACGTTTGCGAGTTGGTTATTTTTGCTTAAGGTATGTACACGCAGCGTGGTTCGCAATAGATCGATGTATCATGTATTAATGATACCCAAAAGTAAGGCATGGGTATATAGAACGAATAATGCTATCGTTCGAATCAATAATTCTATACATTGTTATGATAAGTAGAGGTAGTATGTCCTCAATAACTTAAGTAGAGGTAGTATGTCCTCACTAACTCAAAAGTGGACGTAGTATGACGTCAATCTTTATATATTGTTTTGAAAGTAGAGGTAGTATGACCTCACTAACTTAAAAAGTGGACGTAGTATGTCGTCAATTGGTGGAAAAGAATTACTCGCGGCATATGAGGGCTTTATGAGCCACCGCGGGGGTATGCATACTTAACTATAGACACCGAAGTAAGGCGAGTGTCTATGGTAGAGGCTTGCTTAGGGGTTAGCTCCCCCTAATGTATTGTCTCACTTATGGAGTTTGGAGTGTACCGGCAGTATGGCTGGATAGTACCGGCAGTATGGCTGGATAGTACAGCAGTATGGCTGACTAACTTTTTACATGAAACAAATATTTTTTTTAATAAAGCAAGATCAAGCGTACGGTTTCTGTGATTTGTTAACTAATTAATTAAACTTTCTCTTATGTTATTAATTATTGATATGCGACGTTCGCTGACGTGTGCTTTTGGTCTTAACGACCCTGCGATGATGTTGTGTCCTATCTGGGCAATGACTAGCAGTAAGTTAAGTTGCAGGTCTGGGGAGTGAGGATTGTCCCTTGAAGAAATAAATTATTAAAGTAAAGAAGTCTTAAAAAGAACTTCAAAGTTTAGTTAAAGAGCATTTGGTTTTTATGAGGCGACTTTCGCTCTCAAGTTGTAATAAGTAGATTTGACTTTTCGTTTCTTATCCGCTGCTAAGTATTTCTTATTATCTAATAGTTTTAAATAACGCTAATAGAACTCGATCCGCACGTTTCCTTAACTTCAAAACCGTTTTAAACTGTTCCTAACGTTTCGGTTTGACTCGGGTTTTAGTTGTTTTGTTTTAAAAGATCATTTTCTTTTCTTTTCAAAGACCCGAGTTATTCCGAGATGTTACAACTGGTATCAGAGCGGGAGTTTTATTTAGTGTTATTTATCTATATCGATAGACTAACGTTAAAAAAAAAAAAAAAAATTAACGAGAGTAAAAGGGGTAGACATTAAGGGGATATGACGTGTTATGCTTTGTGTCTTTAAGCATGATATCATGGATAACTTGATGTGTGCATGATAGGACCTTTGTGTCTATATCTCTGATGATTTGAAATATCTACCCTTGTCTTATCTTAGAAATTGATTGTTTTGTTTTCTCTCCTTGTGAGTCAGGAAGTTCGATCATTATCTTCTCTCATGGATAAAGGAAAAAGACCGGCCGATGAGGGAATTAATACCCGAGATGAACCCTGGAGAGTTTTAGATAATGCCCCAATTTGGGCAGAAATAGAGGCTCAGGGAATTTGGGATAGAAAAGAGGGAGAATGTGATTTGGATTACGCCCGACGTATGGAAATGATTTTCAAAAAGTCCAAACAGGTGTATGAAGGGATAATGGAAAAGGAAACTAATACATTGATGGGGATGATTGACGAGTTTCACCTAGAGTTTGACAGGAGGGTAAGAACATTGCAATCTGAGGGTCGGAACGGAGTTGACGTTCCAGGGTCTAGTGGGGCAAGGAGAGATAATAGGGAGGAGGATGTTCACATAGTAGACCCTGACCCAATGCCATTTATAATCTTTGAGGGGTTGGACTTCGAGAGGGATCCAGAGGAGGACCCAGAGGAGGATCCAGAAGAGGATCCAGAAGAGGACCCAGAGGAGGATCCAGAAGAGGATCCAGAAGAGGACCCGGAGGAGGAGGACCCCGATGAGGATCCAGAAGAGGAATTTGAGGAGCAGGGAGAATTCATGGAGGAGGATCCTTTAGGAGTGGTAGAAGATCCTGATGAGGGGGAACTAGCTTATAGAGCTGGAATGATGAGTGATGATGATAGTGAGCATATTATTTTAGGGGGTTGGCCGGTGAGACGAGAGGATCTTATGAGTGAGGAAGAGAGTGAAATTATGATGTGGGAAGAGGAACCACCCGAATCAATAATTGTAGAGCTTTCTGATTCTGAAGAACGACTTTCTATGAGTGATTCCTTATCTGTGGGAACCCCTTCTGATTCCGATAGTGCGTCTAGCGATGACTCTGATGATGCTGATTTTGACCCTGATCAATACATGGAGGATCGGGACCGCATGGATGCATCACCTTTATTTGCCTGATTGTTTTTCCTTTATTTGACTATGCATGTGTTTGAGTTCGTATGTCTTGTCCCTTAGTAGAATAAATTGCGAAAAATTTTGTTGATTTGATGATTTGGTTGATTATCTCGGACTTTTGTAGTTTTGAACAATGGCTATGTGGGAAATTATACCCAAGTATTCTTTCTAGATTGGAAGTATATGGTTTATTTGTTTTGAATTTGAATTTTGATTCCCTTTTATTTGATAATATAAACATTTGAAAGTAGAATCGATTCAGAGTTGTGTTTATGGAAAATAAATAAATCCGATTTTAGACTTATTGTTCAACCTTTTTTTACCTTTAGGGCTACTACCTTGTATATTTTAGAGCAATAACAGAATGAGTATTTCCTTAAACCTCAAACGCTATAGAAATGTATTTACACACCTTGTTTAAACCTTATGCAGTATACCTGCCATCATGCCACCCTTTTTGAGAAGGTCCGTGCCAAGAGGAAACTCTGATCGCGTACTTCGAAACCTAATCAAGGCCCTAGCTGGCGCAAGGAATCCGAGACCGAAATCCTTGGAGGATAAGGCTTCGTCAATTAGTAAGAGGATAGCCCAAAGTAAACCCTCGACTTATAGTGGGAAAGGGGAACCTTCTGTGTTGGAAACCTGGCTAAGAGAATTTGACAAGCTTTTTAGCGTGGTGAGATGTCCTGCTGAGCTCATGGTTGACCAAGCCGCGTTTTTTCTAGTGGAAGACGCTGACTATTGGTGGACACATAGTAAGATGAGATTGATATCCGAAAACGACGGTGATTTAAGCTGGGAAGAATTTAAGGGGGCGTTGAGGGACCAATTCTATCCGCCTCATGTTAGGAAGGACAAATCAAATGAGTTTGCTAGGTTCGAAATGGGAAATCTAACGGTAGATGAATATTATCAGAAATTTATGGAATACTTGAAGTTTTGCCCTGACGATGTCCCAACTGAGGGAAAGAAAATACAGCGTTTTGAGTTAGGTCTATCGTATGAGATCCAAAAACACATTGAGACCGATAGGTATGATACGTTAGACCAACTTTATAAGAGAGCTGCGCAGATTGGGAACGTTATCAGGAAGGAAAAAGAGAAGTTGGGCCATAGCGGGGAAAAGAGAAAAGAACCTGTGTTTTATAATGATACGAATGCGAGTAACCAAGTCCAAAATCAATTTAAAAAGCACAGACCGTCTGGGGGCTTTCAGGAGAAAGGTTTCCATTCTGGTCAAAGTAGCAAGAGTGGGGGGAGTTTGAGGCTAGAGGCTAGAATGCAGAAGCCTTTGTATGATCGTAATGGGAAAGAGAGAATCTTCAACTGTAGGAGATGCCACAAGAACCACCCAGGAAGGGACTGCAGGGGTGCGTTAGTGGACTGTTCTTACTGTGGTAAGCCGGGCCATAGATTGTACGAGTGTTATACTCGCATAGGACAACAAGAGTGGCAAGGGGGAAATCATAGAGGTTTCCAACAACAAAGAACCGCTAACGGACGGGGTAGTAATGATGCTGGTAGGGGAAATCACAATGGTGGAAGTTTTGGCCGAAACTTGGGAGGTGCCTCAAACCCAAGGTTTTCGGGGAATAACTCCGGTCTTCAGCACCGACCGGAAAATGCTAGAAACGAGAATTTCTTTGCAAGCCAACGTGGGAATCAAGGAGGTGCTACTACTTTTACCCAGAACGACGGCAGGCTTTCAGCAGTTAACTCGAGAGAGGCAGCGCAGACGACGGATGTGGTCATAGGTACGTTCTGTATTAATGAAAAATCCGTTAAAGTACTGTTTGATTCTGGTGCATCATGCTCGTTTGTTTCAAAGTCTAGAGTTAAGGACTTAGAATTGGAAAAACCTGAGGAAACGTCTTTTTCAGTCTCTACTCCTTCCGGGGAGATGTTTCATTGTGATACGTTGTTCCGTGAAGTGCCGGTTAAGATAGGAAAAGTAAAATTTCCAAGTAATTTATTTTCTCTAGAAATGGATGACTTAAATGTAATACTTGGGATGGATTGGCTAAGTAGATATAAAGCGATATTAAATTGTGAAGAACAGTCAGTGACCTTAAGTGGACCTAGGGGGGAGAAGGTTAAATATAGGAGTCTTCCTAAGGGACCGAGGATAAAAATCGTATCATCATTGAAGGTCAAGAAATTGATCAAGCAAGGGCAACCGTGGTTTCTGTGTAGTATAAGTAAAGTAGGGGAGCGGGAGTTGCAGCTTGAGAACATTCCAGTGGTCTGTGATTTTAGAGATGTCTTCCCAGAAGAACTCCCTGGTATGCCGCCAAGAAGGGACGTGGATTTCTCGATTGATTTAATCCTTGGGACAGGACCAATTTCAAAAGCTCCTTACCGAATGGCCCCAAGGGAGATGGAAGAATTGAAAATCCAATTGGAGGAGTTGTTAGAGAAGGGGTATATAAGACCTAGTGTGTCGCCTTGGGGAGCCCCAGTGTTGTTTGTAAGGAAAAAGGACGGAACGATGCGTCTCTGTATTGATTACAGAGAACTTAATAAGGTCACTGTTAAGAATAAGTACCCGTTACCACGGATCGATGATCTTTTTGATCAGTTGCAAGGGGCAGGAGTCTTTTCCAAGATTGATCTGCGGTCCGGGTACCATCAGTTACGTATCAAGGAGGAGGATATTAGTAAATCAGCTTTTAGAACCAGATACGGACACATTGAATTTACGGTGATGCCTTTTGGGTTGACCAATGCACCCGCAGCATTCATGGGGTTGATGAATCGGGTCTTTAACGCATACCTCGATAAGTGTGTGGTGGTGTTCATTGATGATATTTTGGTATATTCCAAAAGTCAAGAAGAACATCGAGAGCATTTAAGGATGGTCTTGCAGATTCTACGAGAGAATCAGTTGTATGCTAAGTTTTCGAAGTGTGAATTTTGGTTAGAACAAGTGGCTTTTCTGGGTCACATTGTTTCTAAGGAGGGAATTTCCGTTGATCCAGCAAAAGTAGCAGCTGTCCGGGATTGGTCTACACCTCGGAATGTTACGGATATCCGGAGTTTCTTAGGATTAGCGGGATACTATCGTCGTTTTGTCAAAGACTTTTCTCGCATCGCTCGTCCACTGACAGCCTTGATGAAGAAGGAAAAGAAGTTCGAATGGACTGAGGATTGCGAGAAAGCATTTCAGTTATTAAAGGAGAGGTTAACTACAGCTCCTGTGTTGACCTTACCTGACCCATCTTTGGAATACTCCGTCTACAGTGACGCTTCCAAACATGGATTAGGTTGTGTTTTAATGCAAGAGAGAAAGGTGGTGGCGTATGCTTCACGTCAACTAAGGACTCATGAGGTGAATTATCCAACACATGACTTGGAGTTAGCGGCTGTGGTTTTTGCATTGAAAATCTGGCGACATTATCTTTATGGTGTCAAATGCAAGGTCTTTACGGATCATAAAAGCTTGCAATTTTTATTCACTCAATCCGAGTTGAATTTGCGCCAACGACGTTGGTTAGAACTTATCAGCGATTATGATTTGGAGATTTCATATCACGAAGGTCGTGCGAATGTAGTCGCCGATGCTTTGAGTAGAAAATCGAGGCATTCCGTTTCAGCGTTAATAACCTCTGAAGAGTTGAGTAAGGAGTTTGGGAGAATGAACTTGGAGATAATCCCAGAAGGGGAATTGGAAGCCAAGTTGAGTGCCTTGTCTATTCAACCTACCTTTTTCGAAGAGATTATGGCTAAGCAACTGGAAGACCCAAAGTTCATTAAACTTCGTGAGCAGATCAGTGAAGGGAAAGCTGAAGGTTTTACAATTCATGAGGACGGTAGTCTTCGTTTTAAAGGACGATGGTGTGTGCCGGATGGGTGTGACTCCTTGAAGGAAAAATTGTTGAACGAAGCTCATTATTCTAGATTTTCGGTTCATCCTGGTGGGGATAAGATGTATCAAGATTTAAAATGCATGTTTTGGTGGTCTGGTATGAAAAAGAATATCGCTGAATTTGTTTCCAAGTGTTTAACGTGTCAAAAGGTTAAGAGTGAACATCGAAGACCAGCTGGGTTACTGCAACCCCTAGAAGTCCCGGTCTGGAAGTGGGATGACATATCTATGGATTTCGTGTTAGGGTTGCCACGAACTAAGACTGGTAATGATACTCTTTGGGTCATCGTAGATAGGCTTACTAAGTCTGCAAGGTTTATTCCGATGAACTGTAAGTGGGATATGGAGCAACTTGCTCGTGCCTATATTCGATACGTTGTTCGATATCACGGAATACCTCGTACTATTGTCTCCGATCGTGATACTCGATACTTGTCACATTTTTGGAAGTCATTACAGCAGGCTTTGGGAACCACTCTTCTTCATAGCACGTCTTTTCACCCTATGACGGATGGTCAGACTGAACGTGTCAATCAGATACTAGAAGATATGTTGAGAGCAATAGCCATGGAATGGCAAGGTTCA
Organism: Amaranthus tricolor; assembly: GCF_026212465.1. Lineage (NCBI taxonomy): Eukaryota > Viridiplantae > Streptophyta > Magnoliopsida > Caryophyllales > Amaranthaceae > Amaranthus > Amaranthus tricolor. Next base: position 18,267,035 of record NC_080052.1, read on the forward strand.
TGGGATGAACATTTGGATTTAGTAGAATTCTCTTATAATAATAGTTATCAGGCAACAATTCAAATGGCTCCGTTTGAAGCACTTTATGGTCGTAAGTGCCGTAGTCCTGTATGTTGGGATGATTTTACTGAATCTGTCACCTTAGGACCTGATATGCTTGTACAAATGACAGAGAAAGTAAAGTTGATTCGCGATAAAATGAAGGCAGCCCAGGATAGACAAAAATCGTACGCCGATCTCCGACGTCGGCCTGATGAGTACGAAGTGGGCGACAAAGTCCTACTCCGGGTATCTCCGATGAGAGGTGTGGTTCGTTTTGGTGCTCGTGGGAAACTGAGCCCGCGTTTCATTGGCCCCTATGATATTGTGGAGCGGATTGGGAAGTTAGCTTACCGGTTAGCGTTACCTAATGCGTTGGGTAAGATTCATGACGTTTTTCATATCTCCCAGTTAAAACGTTATGTTGCGGCGTCTTCGCATGTCTTAGACCCGGAACCGTTAGAACTTGATGAAAGCCTCACCTATGAAGAGCAACCTGTCCAGATTTTAGATAGAAAAGTTCGCAGTACTCGGCGGAAGGATGTTGCAATGGTTAAGGTTTTATGGTCCAATCATCGGTCACAAGAGGCAACTTGGGAAACAGAAGCGTCAATGCGAGAGAAGTATCCGCATCTTTTTCCTCAGGTTAGTAAGTTACGGGGACGTAACTTCTTAAGGGGGTAGGAAGCGATAGGATTTTGCGCGTTTTGAGTTACTTTGATCTTTTTCTTTTGTGGTGTGCTTGCTTTATCGATTTTTTTTTATGTGTGATTGTGCGTGTTTTTGTGTTTGTACGTTGTGGTTTTGGGGTCAAAACCTTTTTAAGGGGGGTAGTCTGTAACACCCCGATATTTTCCCGATATATTATTTTTATTATTATTATTCTTTTAGAAAAAAATATATATATTTCTTTTATTATTTATTTTGTTAGTAGGTTAAATCATGAGAATCCAACTTTTAAGGCAAATAAAATCATTTTAAGTCCAAATCTTTTCCTAATCTATCTTTAATTTAAAAAAAAAAAAAAAAAAAAAATAAATAAATAAAATATAAGGGAATATGAATAGTGGCCGGCCATGGCAAGTATTATGGGAAGATTGTAACTTCCATTTTGGATTAATGAATGATTATGGCAATAAAATCTCATAAATCCCTTAATCAATTCTTTTCCTTATTCCTTTCCTTAACCTTTTACCTTACTCCTTTTCATTTTCACATTTCAATTTGCAAGTAAGAAAAAAAAAACACACTCCTTTTCCCTCACATTCTCACGCCTAGCATTCCTTAATTCATCAATTTTGGTTCATAAAATTTTGGTGTTAATCTTGAGCAATTGTAAGTAATTCTTAAACTAGTTTTATTTTTAAGTTTTAATTTAAATTTCTATGTTTTCATATGTGTGATTTTATAGTTATGATTTTGTTCATGAATTAAAAATTTATGTTTAGATGTATGATGTTTTTTCTATTTAAATTTAATGTATGGTTTTAGGGTTTTAGATTTGTGCACATGTGTGTGTAGAATTGTTTGATGAATGATTGAAATATATATATATATATAAATATATATATATACATTAAAAAAAAAAATGGTTGTTCATACAAAAAATGTGTATGTGGTGATGGAAATTTATTTTTATTGATTAATAAAAGAGAAGTATAAGGTTGATAGAAGAAAAATTTGCATGTATATATATGTGATGTGTTTGTGTTTGAACATTGGAGTAAAAAGAATTATTTTTAAGAAAAATATAGATAATTAATTAAAATTTATTTTTGTATGTGATCATGGAAATTATGTAAATTTTATTGTTTAGATTTATTAAAGAATAAAGCATTGAAATTTTATATTTTGGTGATAAAAAAATGGAATCCCGTAGGTTTTGAAATAGTGGAAAATTTGTGTTTTTGGAGCATTTTTGGCTTTGAAATTAAGTTAAAAATACTTATACTATGTTATAAATTATGAAATTTGGTACCCGGGGGTTTTGACGCCTTCCGGACGCAACGGTGAAGTCGGATTTTCAGTTTGACAGTATTAAGATGAGTTTCTGGACAGAATGTATAAGCTGTCCGGTTTTGTGTTTATACCATGTTGTAGTATGTGATGGATGTTCATGTTGTGTGTAGCATTCTAGGTATGGATGTGATTGTATATGTGTGTTATGTGTGATTTGAGGAAAATGTGTATGTGTGCTTATTTCCCGAATACGATTGAACCTTGTAGGAAGTCGATTCGTGACCGGGAATTGATTGAGACGTTTGCGAGTTGGTTATTTTTGCTTAAGGTATGTACACGCAGCGTGGTTCGCAATAGATCGATGTATCATGTATTAATGATACCCAAAAGTAAGGCATGGGTATATAGAACGAATAATGCTATCGTTCGAATCAATAATTCTATACATTGTTATGATAAGTAGAGGTAGTATGTCCTCAATAACTTAAGTAGAGGTAGTATGTCCTCACTAACTCAAAAGTGGACGTAGTATGACGTCAATCTTTATATATTGTTTTGAAAGTAGAGGTAGTATGACCTCACTAACTTAAAAAGTGGACGTAGTATGTCGTCAATTGGTGGAAAAGAATTACTCGCGGCATATGAGGGCTTTATGAGCCACCGCGGGGGTATGCATACTTAACTATAGACACCGAAGTAAGGCGAGTGTCTATGGTAGAGGCTTGCTTAGGGGTTAGCTCCCCCTAATGTATTGTCTCACTTATGGAGTTTGGAGTGTACCGGCAGTATGGCTGGATAGTACCGGCAGTATGGCTGGATAGTACAGCAGTATGGCTGACTAACTTTTTACATGAAACAAATATTTTTTTTAATAAAGCAAGATCAAGCGTACGGTTTCTGTGATTTGTTAACTAATTAATTAAACTTTCTCTTATGTTATTAATTATTGATATGCGACGTTCGTTGACGTGTGCTTTTGGTCTTAACGACCCTGCGATGATGTTGTGTCCTATCTGGGCAATGACTAGCAGTAAGTTAAGTTGCAGGTCTGGGGAGTGAGGATTGTCCCTTGAAGAAATAAATTATTAAAGTAAAGAAGTCTTAAAAAGAACTTCAAAGTTTAGTTAAAGAGCATTTGGTTTTTATGAGGCGACTTTCGCTCTCAAGTTGTAATAAGTAGATTTGACTTTTCGTTTCTTATCCGCTGCTAAGTATTTCTTATTATCTAATAGTTTTAAATAACGCTAATAGAACTCGATCCGCACGTTTCCTTAACTTCAAAACCGTTTTAAACTGTTCCTAACGTTTCGGTTTGACTCGGGTTTTAGTTGTTTTGTTTTAAAAGATCATTTTCTTTTCTTTTCAAAGACCCGAGTTATTCCGAGATGTTACAATTTCAATGAATAAAATTTAAATACATCTTCAGTTTTACAAAAATAAATAAGTTGTAGCAATGTCCCAACCTTAAGCACGAGCACTACGACTAGAAAACTTTTGTTTCAACAGTAGATATTGTATATTGGTTGATAATAAAAAATTAGTTATTTAAATAGAAAAAATTAAATGTATATTATTTAATTACGTGGACAATATTTTTTGCAAGCATTTCAATACATAAAATTCAAAAACAATCGTCAGTTTTACAAATATATATATATATATATAGTTGAAGTTAAAATGCAATGAATTTTAAATTATTTGAACAAAAGAAATTTGTATAAATCGGTAAGTGTTAGGAATGAGGAATATAATAGCTTCTAAATAATAAAATGAATTTGAGATTATTTGAAGCTAAAAAAATATTGCTAGTCATCTTACATAGGTGTTACAGAGGAAAGCATTCAAAGAGTCATGGAAGGCAATAAGGGCTAAATCGCATGATTTAAAAATCTGTTATCTTGCATATTTCAATTTTTTTTGTCGAAATAAAAACATATATTTCTTAGCATGCATTATAGTTCTCATTCCTATGGAGCTTGATAGAGCTAGAACTTATGGTAGTGCAATTGAACTGCATTCTATAAATATATGATGATCATGTTGAGCTATTGCTAGCTCTTAGTAGTCCAAATCCTTCTAGATGTGGTGCATTTGAGGAACACTTACGACCCTTTTGGTTAGTGGTTAAATGGTTGTAATGAGAATGATTTTTAGTGTAAAATTTCATCAAAAGTTCTATTTCATTCCTATGGTGATGAAACTTTGATCAAAAAAAATTATTTTGTTTAAAACTTTTCATTACCACCTCTCCTAATGGTAATGTATTGGAATAAATTTTAGGAAGAAAATTAGATGATTGAAGTTAGACAAGCATGGCTATTAAGGTAGTCAAGATATTTTACAACTAAAATTACACTAGTTTTCATGCTCATTACCACCGTTTATTATTACTTACTAAACGGGCCGTTAATGGACTAAGTATGTAAATATAAACCTTTGGTTGCATTATAAGAAAATTTGACAGTTTTCTAGAGGATTTATGAGATTAAAATGTTTGCATGCTTGCGTGGTCTTAAAATCACTTGTGATATGTGCATGGTTTTGTACACTATTAAAGATTGGTAGGTATTGTAGAGATTTTGAAAACGATGCTATATTAGAGTTCAAACAATGTGTTTCAAACTCTAATATCACCAAGATTGTGCGTATGAAGTCTTGTGATGAACAAATTACACTATCAATGAAAACAATGTTTGTACGAGAAAATAATGCAATAAAAATGACACAATGATTTAAGGAGGTTCACCTAATTAAGGCTACGTCCTCCAGTGTGTAGTATCTCGCTTATATTATCACAAAGGAATTCAAAGAACTCTCAAATGGAGAATTACAATAGAGAAGAGATTAGAGTTGTGTTTAGGCTAAGGGGATTTTTGTGGATGATTTACAATGGCATATGAGACCTCTATTTACAGAGGTTTATACATTAATGAGTATTACATAATTAAGGCTGAGGATTAATGTACAATAAACAACTTCAAGGAACATCAAGAGTAAAAAACTGAATACAATGCCCGATCAAGGCAATGCTTCATTACATGGATGCGTCATATAAGAATCTTCACCCTTTAATCTTCTCATTAACTATCAGTCATCATGCTATAATTCTTATGTTTAAGTCACTCCTTAATTCCTCCATAACCTCATGAATTAATTCAAACACTTAAACACCATCATCAATCACACATTAAGTTACATACTTAACTCACCCATTTAATCCATTTATGGGATTCCCTCTCTATACACTCACTAATGCATAAATATGATTTGGTAAATTGAAGTCACCATTTAACACCAACAATCTCCACCTTGACTTGAGTTCACCCAAGTCAAAGATATTCTCTAACTCACTCCATAATATAACATCTTACACAACTACATACTCAAAATAAAAACAAAACAAAAACAACTCATGTGCACAAACAATGCACATGCACTAAAATGCCTTCAAAGGGCTCGCAAAAGAGTGCGAAAAATTTAATTACCAATCAAGTCCATACACCCCATGACTTATTGGGGTATGCTGGAATTATTCTCGATGTTTCATTACTCAAAGAAGTATCATCATCATCATGCTTGGAGGAAGTAGTGGACATACAAGCCGAACTAATTAAGGTTGAACCCACAAGCTTATACAAGCCATCATCAATGGATCCTTTCAAGAATAAATTAGGACCCTTGCCAACCTTCAAAATTCCACCTTCACCAATGCATCTAAAACCTTGTTTATCTAAAATACTAAGGGAAATTAAGTGTCTATTCATACCTGGAACATGAAGGACTCTAGTCAATGTTCTCACAACACCATCAAACATGATAAAATTAACATCTCCAACACCAACTATCAAACGTTTTGATAAGTTGAGAAAAAACTAGAGTTAAAAGTCATGTGTCTCGAACATCCCAAACCCAAAATCCAAGAATCACCAACCTTGTATTCACCAGTAACAACAAGAACACCAACATCATAATCCTCATTTTCAACATATCTACCTTCGGCGGAACTAGCTTTCCCGAACTTGCTCTCATCGGATTGTTTGCTTTCAATTTCCTACAACCTTTCTTAAGGTGGCCTTTCTTCTTACAAAAGTTGCAAGTCACGCCTATTTTGTTCCTACTTGACTCCTTAACAAACAAAGTATCATTGGATTCTTTGAACTCTTTTTGAGAAAATTGAGAATCAATAAGGTCTTTTTGAGTCAAGGCCTTTCTAACATCATCGCTACTCAACGTGTCTCTTCCATATAATAAGGTTTCCCTAAAATGCTTATATGAAGGCGGTATTGAAACTATCAATAGAATAGTCAAATCCTCACCATCCACTTTCAATATTGCAAATCCATAATTATTGAGTAAAATTCATCAAGGTGCGGTTTCATGGGCTTTCCTTCTTGCAATCTGAGATCATACAAACGACTCTTTAACAAAAGTCGATTGGTAACACTCTATTCCATATAGAGTGATTCCAACTTTCCCAAATGCCTTTTGATGTTTCCTCCTTTACAACTTCTGTCAAAACTTCATTAGAGAGACAAAGTTGTATGGCGGAAAGAGCCTTCATATCCATTTCTTCCCATTTCATCTCACTCGTACGTTCAGATTTCTTCTCCTCACCATCAAGTGCTTGCACTCCATTTTTTATCAAAATTGCTTTCATTTTGGCTTGCCATAAGCCAAAATTAACGCTCGTACCAAACTTCTCAATATCGAGTTTCATTGTAGCCATGTTGCACCAATATGACCTCTAAATCACGTTAATAATGACTTAGCTCTGATACCAATTGAAAACGATGCTATATTAGAGTTCAAACAACGTGCCTCAAACTCTAATATCACCAAGATTGAGTATATGAAGTCTTGTGAATTGTGATGAAAAAATTGCACTATCAATGAAAACAATGTTTGTAGGAGAAAATAATGCAATAAAAATGACACAATGATTTAAGGAGGTTCACCTAATTAAGGCTACGTCCTCCGGTGTGTAGTGTCTCGCTTATATTATCACAATGGAGTTAAAAGAACTCTCAAATGGAGAATTACAATAGAGAAGAGATTAGGCTTGTGTTTAGGCTTAGAGGATTTTTGTAGATGATTTACAATGGAATATGATACCTCTATTTATAGAGATTTGTATATTAATGAGTATTACATAATTAAGGCTAAGGATTAATGTACAATAAACAACTTCAAGGAACATCCAGAGTCAAAAACTAAATCCAATGCTCGATCAAGACAATGCTTCATTACTTGGATGCCATGTACAAGAATCTTCACCTTTAGTCTTCTCATTAACTATCGCTCATCATGCCATAACTCTTATGTTTAAGTCCCTCCTTAGTTCCTCCATAACTTCATGAATTAATTCTAGCACTTAAACATCATCATCAATCACACATTAAGTTACATCTTTAGCTCACTCATTTGATGCATTCATGGGATTCCCTCTCTAATGCATTCACTGATGCATAGAATTGATTTGGTGAATTTAAGTCACCATTAAACACTAATAGATCTTAACCAAAGTCTAGTCAGTTCGAGATAAATTCACTCATTGGCAAGTAAGACATACCATCATATGTCAATTTAAATAGAAATAAATTAATGTATGTATCTAATATCATCAACATCATTACCTTCTATTTTTTTCTAAATTCACTTATAAGTCATACAAACTACACCACATAGTTAATTTATGACCATATTACCACAATAATAATTTTCTTAACAATCCACTTAATATATATAGTTTTGACATCAGTTGTTAGGAATAAATAAATCAACATTTATGTCATAACATAATCTTGCAATTTTAATGAGTCTTTACCACTCGTATTCATGACCATATAAATCATCCAAAAATTAAATGAGCTCAACTTACAAGAAAATACTTACTTCCCCATTGAGATAATAAGATGATAAATATCAACTTTACTTGTTCATGAAATAATACTCATCATTAAGAATTAAAAACAACTTTCTAAAAGCATTATTAAACTCAATTTAATTAGCTATCAAAAGTAGCCGTTATAACATAGCCATTATGAGCTAATTAACATAACACTCATAATAATCCACCATTTTAATTAATCATCAAAGAGGTCCAAGTAATAAAACTATCATAACCCTCATAATAAATGGCCAAATAATTACCCTCTTAAAAGTAATTTTAACACCCATCATAAAATTAGTCATAATAATGGTCATATAATAAAATGTCATTATTCTTTTCCAAGATCATGATCAAGTAGTAAATCACATTAAATTCAAAAGTTTACTGGCTAGCATGATCATCTTTTCACTAATTTTAAATAACATCAAATGTCTATATATTAATTACAAAATTAAGTATAATAATAATAATAATAATAATAATAATAATAATAGGATTTACACCAAATAGTCATATACTCAAATGTGCTAAGTAACATTCATCATATTGTCATAAACATATACCGGACACAAGGTGAAAATTTGAAAAACATAAGTGAAAAAATAAAAAAAATAACAAAATAAACTAAGAATCAAACTTATTTCAAAAGTAAGCGTAAAATTCTCAAACTTGAGGTTTGGAGCCGTTCGCAATTAGTAACTGCGAACAGCTATTTGACCTAAAAAAAAATAAAATCAAAATAGCTGTTCGCACTTACTAACTGCGAACAGCTATTTGACCTAAAAAAAAATTTTTCTTTTTTTTTTTTGCTGTTCGCAGTTAGTAAGTGCGAACAACTATTTTGTCTGTTTTGACCTGTTCCCCAAACTTCAGATTTGAGAATTTCACGCTTACTTTTAGAATAAGTTTGATTCTTAATTTATTTAATTAATTTTCTTTTTAGCCTACAGATTTCAAATTTCCACACAAGGTTCTAAACTCATACTACAACAATAATTAATATGAAATAAAACATGAAATGCGTCTTTCTAGCACAAAATTTATCCTAAAATAACAAAATTATGTTACCAAAAACTAGACAGAAATAATTAACTTTTTAATATGTACTTTTTAACGTGATTAATTGATTATGTAATTTAAAAAAATTGAGAACGATAAACTCAAGAGAAAAACATAATATTTAAATAAGATTGTCTCATGGTGAAACCAACCTTATTAAATTAACCTAATTTACACTTATTATCTTAAAGTGACCACTTATAATTTAAAAATTCTTGTGAGAGACGTTCTATTTAAGAGACCATTTCTAATTGGGTCGACCCATTATATATTTTTTAAAATATTGTAAGTAGGTATTAGAAATAATGTAAATAGACATTTAAGATATTAAAAGTAGACATTAAGAATAATATAAGTAGACATTAAAAATACGATAAATAATATTAATATTTAATAAGTTGAATTGTGATATATCTCTAAAAAAAAGACCGTCTTTTAAGAGAGTAGCTTAATAAACTTTAAAGTGCATAATGATTGAAAAAAAGTGTTTCGCGACATTTGGCGGTTAAGAAATATCCCCATCCTTTAAGCTGCATCCCCCGCCTAACACTTTTCTTTCTCGCCTTTCCCTGTTAAATTTTGGAATTTTCGGCTAAGTTCTGATTATTCCTCGTTCTTTCATCGGGAACTTTTTATTTTTGCTTAATTCCTACTTATATTTTGATTCCAAAATTTTAAAGTTTTTTGTACAAAATATGACGGAAAAAAACGATAATTCAGATAAAACTTCTCCTTCGATTACAAAGATTACTAATCTGAACTGCATCGATCTTTCCAGCCCTGATATTCATCATTCTGTTTCTCTCCTTAAACAGGTTTTTTTTTTTTTAAATTTTTTTTTCATATAATCATATAAAAAAGCATCATTTATCGTGTGCAATATGATAATTTCGATATGCATATTCATGTTAATTTGTAAAATGAAGAAGTTTTTTAATACTAGTTGGATTTTCTAGTATGAGTCTGTATGATTTATTTATATTAGGTTTTTATATGTTTGTAGGCATGTATGGATTGTGGGTTTTTCTATGTAATAAATCATGGAATAAGCCAAGAATTTATGGACGAGGTTTTTGCACAAAGTAAGAAACTTTTTGATTTACCAGTAAATGAGAAGATGAAGCTTTTAAGAAATGAGAAGCATCGTGGGTATACACCTATTCTTGATGAGCTTTTAGACCCTGAAAATCAAGTACAAGGTGAGCTTATTTCTTTCATTAAATTTGAGAATTTATTATATGGTTAAACCCTTTGCTGTATTTTATTGTTCTAATAAGTAGCTCAATGTAAATTCTGATGGGTTTTTTGAGTATGATCAAAAATTGTTTATGGGTTAGGTATTGTTGGATTATGTTATTGCCAGGGCCCTTCCCGTGGTAGTTTTGAGGTGCAATTCCCGTGGGTAGTTTTGAGGTGCAACTATCCAGGGCCTAAGTTATGAAAGGGTTCAACTGAGTTAATTCTTATTATTAAAGTTTGTATGATCTTAAATTCGTATATTTATTGGACATTGATGTGTTGAGAAAAGAGAAATTATATGATACATAATTGGAGAAAAAAGAACTGAAACTTTACTTATACAAGGGCTTTTTTTTTATGTTTCGCCTAGGGCCTAAAAATTGTCTGGAACGACACTGGTTATTGCTGTATCCCAAAGAGTATTTAATTGATCAATCAATACAGAATGTTTAGTGTGTATTCTGTATCAGTATGATCAACTTAAGGACATCTGTTTTCTTTACATGTTGGATATTTGAAAGTTAAACTCTTTGATTTCAGCCAATAGAAGGGAGAAGGAAAGGGGGAAGACATTTGGTTGATAGTTTTGCAAATATTTACTCAATACATGGTAATTACATGTTTCCTGATCATGATAAGATTGCACAGTCGAAATCGTGTCCTGTCTTTTATGTCAGCCTCTCAGGCGTGACACTTGTGTTTCAGACTCGTATCTGTTAAGAGTTTAAAACATGTTGTGGGTCTCAAATATCATATATGTGTTTAACATGTGAGTATCCTTAGAATTTTATCCAACCAAAAGAGTTGCAAATCGTATTAGAAATGAATATTCACATAAAGGTCCCTGAATCAGTGGTTTTTGATTGAATGGCAAGGCCAAACAACAAATCGAATCTGATACCATGACAAGGAACCAACTTAACCAAAACCTTAATCTGATGGTTGAGGCCCAAGGATATGTTATATACTCTGAAAGGGGAGGCTAAAACCTCACTCAAGGATCACTAGGATATGTTTAAGTGAAGGTTTATGATGTATCAATGTGTGGAAACCAAATAATGCAATATAATGATAAATGCCAATAATAAGAAATAATCAAGACAAGTATTTAAGGTGGTGCACCAATCTTGGGCTACATCTACCATCTAGCCTAGGATTATATTAATGTGTTTAAAGGAGAAATACAAAACTTGAAGGAATTACAATAGAATATAGTGTAAGGGCAGAGGGGAGCTAAAATAGGAGTAAATTACATAAGCAAGAGATTGTGCTCTTAGATGAGACTTTTGGCATCCCATGACTAAGTGTTAAGAGGTGTTATTTATAGGGAGAGTAGTATAAAAAATGGGGCAGCAGTTGTACCCTTTGTATGCCACGACAGAAACATCAAGAAGGGAGGCAGTAGGGTCCGCTCGACCAGGGACTCGGGCGAGCAGCCTTTCCAGCAGAGGGGTCAGCAGCCTCTGTTTCACTCCTTTCCTCTTCCATGCTATACCACGGTCTCTGATGCTTCTTACACTCAATGCTAGGACTGATTTCTTCTCTTTAAACTCTTCACATGTCAAAGATACCACCCATAGAATCTTGTACTAATGATTTCCATACAAACCAAATCACAAACATGTGATACTTTGTCCTCTTATAACCTTCACTAATACACATGATTAATTTCCTTAATCATGTTCTTGATTACTTGGTGAACACAAGTCACCATAATCACAACATACTCCAACACCCCTTTTACACAAGAGCCATTGGGGTTAGAAATGTGGATACAACACTAGTAAACCTGACGTGAAATATTCCCTTTTAAATAGGGAGCGGTTGAGATTCGAACTCGTGACTTCTTATCATGTTAACTGCTGACACCATGTCAAGGAAACAACTCAATGAAAAGCTTCAACTAATGACTGAAGCTCCAAGATATGCCCTATACTATAACAATATTCAAGTCCGAGAATCGTTTTTCAGGGGTGATAGTATGTATTTGCTTAATATGTAATGGAATGCCTTCTTATTGTAGTTACTTTTGTGTTGAATACTATGTTAGTTAAAGCATAGTGACATTTCTAGACATTTAGATTATGTACTTATTATTTTTGTTCTAGCTATAGGAGATCACAAAGAGGGTTATTATGTTGGTATTGAAGTACCCAAGGATGATCCTGAAGCTGAGAAACCATTTTATGGCCCAAATATTTGGCCTGCTTCAGGTACTTTACTTCATTGTATTCATCTCAAATTCTCAACATGTAGTTTGAGTAAATGATTGCACCTTGAAGTCATGTAAAATAAATTTCTTTTAAATGAAATTATTAATATTTCACTCGTAGCACATTAAATAATGCAATTTTAACCCTTATATTTGATGTTGTAACCAGATCTTTTGCCTGGCTGGAGGCAAACCATGGAGAAATATCATCATGAAGCACTGTAAGTATCAGAGCATCATTCTCTTCATTCCTGTTTGTTGGACTTTAATTTTTCTCTTCTGTTTTGTAAAACCTCATTGCTCCTTATTAAGAATCAACTTACCGTATAAGCCTTCTCGTTCAATTTTAGGCCCCAGAGATAAAGATAAAAAGGGCCCTTAAAAACTTAAGGCTTAATTAACTATATAATACTCTTTTGTTTTGTATTGTTGATATTTTAACAATTTTATATAAAAAATTCGTATACCTATATAATTTGTGCCTTATAAAATTTGGGGCCCTGGTCGAAAGCCCGCTTTGCCCTTACTAATCAACAGCTATGTGCATAACTACCATCTGTTTTTGATCTGTTCCTGGCTGAATGACTGCTTCACTAGTATGCACATGATAATACCGAATGGCGTACTCAAAGATACATTTTAAGATATCTGATTTACATACAGGAAGGTAGCCAGGGCAGTTGCAAGGATCATAGCTCTTGCACTTGATCAGGATGCAGATTTCTTTGATAAGCCAGAGATGCTGGGGAAACCTATTGCAAACTTACGCCTGTTACACTATGAAGGTGGATCGAAATCAACTTGTCCATCCAATATTGCCCGCCGATATCTTTATCTGATTTTTTCTTGTAACTCACTTTGTTCAATTTCTGTTAGGTCAAGTTTCGGATCCATCGAAAGGAATATATGGGGCTGGTGCACATTCCGACTACGGTCTGATTACCCTCTTGGCCACAGATGGTGTAGTTGGTCTGCAAGTATGAATGGTGCAAATCCTGTATGATTATCGCCATCATATCTTGCTCTATGTAATTTTATGTTGACGTTTCTCCTTTTCTATTTGAAGATATGCAAGGATAAGGATGCCAAACCGCAGATATGGGAAGATGTACCTCCAGTAAAATGGTAAGCTAATGTCCAAATTTGTACTCGCACCCTGAAATCAGTAAATGACTGTAGGCAAGATATTAGGAATCATGTTTTTCTGCAGATTTGTTTTCTCGTAAGCATATGCTAAGTGTTATGTAACTCGAACTCTTGATTTCACAAGTGTCTATGTTGGGTTTTCAACACTCAACAATGGTATGACACTGTAACTCTTCATTTTTGTGTGAAAATCATGAAATTTTGTACAAAATGTCTGATTCTAGCTCTCGTCTCAAAGTTAGTCTGTTATATTTGCTATTATGCTTAACTAATTTTTTCTACAATTTTTCAGGGCCTTTATTGTGAATCTTGGTGACATGCTGGAGCGCTGGAGCAACTGCGTTTTCAAGTAAAGTACTTCATATCCCTCTAATTTTGACATAGGGATGTATCATGTTGGATGTGATAAATGGTGTCAATTTTACTTCTACAATTGTCATTATATTTTGGCAGGGCTGTCTCAGACATTTTAGAGGCCTGGAGCAAAAATGAAAATATAGGCCTTCATAAGAAATAAATGCTTTTGATTTTTTTAAATATGAAGCTTTGTTGTGAATGTGCTATGACAATGGTGAAGAACAAACAAGAATAAAATGCACAAAGAAACACAATAACAGAGCAAGAACAACAATGGAGACAACACAAGATATATGAGGTATCTACGGATACCTCCCCTTCAAAACAAGTTTCTTATCATTAATATATCAACATACATCAATGACTCAAGTCATACAAGCCTTGAGAACACTCACTCAAAGTAAAGATTGAATCTTTAATGTTAATCTCACACAAACATGCAAATACAAGATGAAGAACTCCTATGGTTGAAACCCTAATTGCCTCACTTGTGTTTGCCTCTCTCAATACCCTAATGATGCTCTAAGACCCTCTTTTATAGGCCCACTACAAACCGAGAACAAAACAGAAACTCGCATTTTTGGGGTGCTGTGGCCCGCTCGACCAGGTCGAGCAAGGGTTCAGAGCCTTTTGTTCTTCGAGTGGGCAGCTGCTGTGATGGTGCGTTGCTTCCCTTACGTCTTCTCTTGTTCAATGCACATCCAAGAGCCATCCTCAAGCACTCCCTTGCCTCCATTGATGCACACTAAGTCGGGCACTTTGATCACTTCATCAAGTGATCCAAACTTCAATCCTCCATATTCCATTGCACTCACATCTTCACTCTTAAGTGTGCAAGATAATGCGTGAGCTATGAGGTGCTCGAAGTCTTCACTAGTGGCATGAGATCTGGGACTTGGCACAACAGTTTTTAAACATTATTTTATAATAATGTCATTCAAATTAAAAAAAAAAAAAAAAAAAGCATTACTCTATACTAATCATAAAGTAAAAAAATGCAAGAAAAATTTATAATGGAAAATCTAGTTTGAGAATAGATTATTATTTATCTTTTTAATTAAATCAATAAAAAATAAATAATTGCAATTTGCAAACTGATACTAAATTTAATTTTCTATTTTTAGCTGAATTATTCATCTCAAAATTGTTATATTTAGAAGAAAAATATTGCAAACTAAAAAAACTCAAATGTATATATCAAGTGAAAAGAAAATGAGAAATGTGATAAAATTTTAAGCTAAAATATCATAAAAGTATAAAAATACGCCTAATAAAAAAGGGAATGAAGAAAGATGGCAAGCAAGCTTTCGAAGTACGCAAAGTGATAATGAGCATGTATATTTCTACTAATAAACTTTAGTAATGAGAGGATGCCCAAGTAGCTACTAACTTAAATTCAATAGTCCAAAGTCATGAACAAAGTATTGCCCAAGTAATACTTTATGTCCAATAGACCCAGTTATTTTAATCCTCTCTGCATACAGACCTGATCATGAATAGAGAATACCAAATTACGTTTCGAACAACCATTAATAGAGAATGCCAAATTACGTCTCAAACAACCATTAATGCTTGATGGTCCAGCTTCTACCGTCTCCTTTTCGTAATCATCAAATGAGGCCCCTCGTAATCGGAGGCCCGGAGCAGTCGCTCCTACTGCTCCTGCTAAGAGCCGAGGCTGTATTTCGGAAAAATTATTTAGAATAGTCCAACCTTTTCATGATTTTCCTACGATAATCCCTCCTATTGATTAATCATGAATGATTCCAACTTCAAGGGGTATTTTCTTAGAATAAAACCGGTAACCGGAGGACTTTCTACAAACAAGTTTTTAAAAAAAAAAAGATAAATTAAAATAAAATCTCAAAAAAATATTTAAAAAAGGGATTTTTTTAATTATTCAGAATTTTATTATGTAAATTTTCACACGTTACATTAATTTTTAGTTTATTTTTTGGTGAATTATCTACTATAGCAGATTATTGGGTTACCCAAGTTTAATCTACGCAAATACCCCTAAAGTTGGGATTATTTATGGTTATTCGATAGGTGGATCATTATAGGGAAATGATGAAAAGATTAGATTATTCTAGGTAATTTTTCCTTATATTTTTTTACTGATTTCTGGATGAATATTGCATCTGAAATAATGCGTAAAAAATGGAGACTAGACAATAAGTTTATAGGTCTTTGTAACTAATGCTATGTTTGAATGAAAAGAAATGGAGGGAAAGCAAGGAGAGGGAAATAGATGGATTGCATTTTCTTCATGTGGATACCAAAAGGGAAAAGAAGGGATATACAAGGAAGGGAAAAAAAAACGAGAAAATAAGAACAAATAAGTGATTAGCATAGGAAAGAGGAGAATTATAGAAGTAAAGTAAGAGCTATAGAAGAAGAACGGAAAATAGGGCAGAGAAGAAGAAATATAAGAGGGGGAATTCAGATCGTATTCATTTCCTGTCCTAACCAATTATTACATCACCATCATATATATAGCGAACAAGCCTAACCGACGTGATGCTTATTACTAGATTGGTTAGAACTTAGAATATTAATTTTCTCGAAGCTTCACTTAATTTGACAATTAAAACGTCTTGTGTGGACATTGATTGATTACAGAATGTTGTGGTGCTTAATTGACACTGTAAAATCAGTGATCACATCCTCAAAAACCTGAAATCTACTAGCCTCTCATCCCATTTGATTTTTGTTCCTGCAGATCCACCTTGCACAGGGTTATAGGGAATGGTCAACACAGATACTCTGTAAGTCCTTTACAATTCCCTAATGTCACGCGATTCGTGATTTGGTTTGATTCGTTGTACAGATTCGGATTCGCAATTCGCTGGTCGGCATATTTGTTGTTCGTTCGCTTAAGTCTGGTTCGATTTTTAGGTTCATGATTCGTGCATTTGATTTGTTAAGAGTTTTTTATTTTATTTATTAGACAAAGTAGAGTATAATCAAATAATATTGATGATTCAATAAGAGCTTCGAAAACGATTTAGATTAAACTTTGCTTAAATCATTACTTGTTAGCATCTTGCAACAATAAGGTTGCCTTATATTATACTGGAATTGCCATTGATTCTCTGGATGCAGATAGCATTTTTTGTGGAACCGAGTCATGAATGTGTTGTCGAGTGCTTGCCGACATGCAAATCAGAAACCAACCCTCCGAAGTAAGTCTGTTTAGTGACTAACTACAGGTAATTTCTGAACTCTCGCGTTTACTACTTACCATTTCTTGCGTAGGTTTCCTCCTATCCGATGTGATGAGTATCTGAGCCAGCGCTACAAGGATACCCATGCAGACCTCAGCACATACAAGAAAGCGTAGCTGTGTTTTCCATTTGAGTTCGAGATACAGGATGACGATGAAGACGAGCATGACACAAAGAAGTAGGGGTTTTCGATGGACTAATTAAACTAGAAAGGATACAACATGATAGTCTATTGGGGCCATCATTGGAAGGTAGTATTGATATAATAACAAATTTCTACTAATGTAGTTCTATATATGGATTATACTTATTGGCTGGAATACGAAGAATATTTGTATTCTTACTAGTTTCATTTCAAAAGGAGATATTTCTTACTAATTTTCTGTAATATTAAATGTGTAGATGAAAATTAATAAAATTTATGAGAAATATAACAAATTTAATAAAATAGATAAAAATGATTTATGAGAAAATAGTAATTTAGCAACCAACACTTGAGAAACACATACATGATTTAAATTTACAAATAAAAGATCTTTGGCTTCTGACATGTCTTACATGTATGTGTGTTGGGCGTTGTAATTTGTTTTATTCACTAATTGGGGTAAATTTAAATGATTTTGTGAAAATATGTCCACACTCTAATTATATTGGATTAAAGTACAATTTTCATGAGTTGATAAATTATTGTGCATGAGGTATAAATGTATAATACTTATGACTAAATTAGTCGGCAAGTGGTTTGATTTGTAAAAACCAAATTCCACTTATTTTGGTGGTTAAGTAGAAAATCTGGATATTATTAATTCTAAGTTGTGTCTTCCATAAATTAATTTGTTGAGTAAAATACATATTTTTCGTATGGTTTAGAGTTTACTCATTATGGTTAAGAGTTTTTTTTTTTTTTGTAAAGGTGAGTTTCTACTCAAAATAATTTATTCTTGATGTTTAAAGACTTGATAGTAGAAGTTTGTGAACTTTATCTGGTCATGTGGAATGAAAGCATCAAGTTTCGTAAGATTTTGAATATGTGGTTTAATGCTTTTATAGCTTGCTTGTGTGTGAATCTTGATTAGTTAAAAATGAGTAGTAATTATTTATGCTTCATAAAATTTGGAGTTGCAAGCAATGTGACTTGTAAATAATATAGAAAAACTTTGAAGATAAGAGGGAAAATAAAACTAGTGACTAGAATTGTGAAATTTATCTCTTAATGAATATTATGTGATCTTTCTTATTCAACTCCTTGAATGTGGGTGTATTATAAATATTCTTTTGTCAAAATAATAATATTTATTTGAGTAATTTTTATGAAAGGTTTAAAAGAGTGTTTACTAAAAGTTATTAGTTATTGTGTTCAAACTTTTTTCAGTATGTGATGTTCTTTGCATTGTGATGTTTCTTATATTTCCTTAAAATATTATTAATAAAAGTGTTGTTAACAATTGGAAAGAAAAATTATGAACTACATTAGGTTTGAAGAACTTGTGAAACTTTTAGTAATTGATGTGTTTCTTTTTGATTTTGTTCATAATTTTAATTAAGTCACTTGTTTGTTATATGAATATTTGTTATTATATTTGAAGAGTTGCAAAGTATTAATAATAGATTGTTCGACTCATATTGTGTTGAACAAATATGGAAAGGGGTTAAACATGGCTATTTAAATTATGCATATGAGTTAAAGGTAGGTGCCTAATCTAAATTTAGACTTTAAGTGTTCAAGTTGTTTTGTTGATTCCTGAGTTGTGCTTTTATAACCATTATGATTTTGGAATACTTATGTGTTTCTTATTGTTTTGAATACAATACTAAGTGGTGCTCATCAAATTATATGTTACTTAAAGACGTGTTTGGGAATGGATATTTGATTTGTAATTTCTAAATTGCCTCAATTCACTTGTTTGGGAGGTTATAAAATTCAATTCTAGAATTTGGCGAAATTCCAATTGAATTCTAATCCTCTTTAAAATACCCCATACTAAAATGACAGCTCAAGGCCTGTCATTTCAATTCTAGAAAATATGCACCACCTTCAAGCTCTAGACTTCCAAGCTTTAGAAACAACGCATTTCGTATATGCTGGAATGGCAGCAGCATGTGTGTTGGGTTTCAGAACATTGTATGGTATTTTATAAGGCTTTGAAGACACTATTAGTTGAATGCCCTTTTCTCCCTTTATTTTTTCAAATAAAAAACTTTTCTTTTTTCTTAAATTTTAGCTTGGCGAATAGCATTGTGACACGATATGCATATAACTAATCTTTATGGGAGGGTCTCTTAGCAGAGTCTCTTATAGTAGCATTGGCAGCGTGTTGTTGTACATGGGAGATGTTGCTTCTAGATATTCAATCGAA
The DNA here is from genome assembly GCF_026212465.1 of Amaranthus tricolor. Taxonomy (NCBI): domain Eukaryota; kingdom Viridiplantae; phylum Streptophyta; class Magnoliopsida; order Caryophyllales; family Amaranthaceae; genus Amaranthus; species Amaranthus tricolor. The sequence goes on from NC_080052.1 coordinate 18,286,520, forward strand.
TTATCAGGTTAATTTTGGGTTAGGTGTTTTTAGTCGGTTCAAAATCGGATCTTGTGTCCACATTAATTTTTACATTATTTTAAATTCATTCAGAAGTCGGGTTAAGTCGGTTCCAAGGTTGGATAAATATCGAGTCATCGGGTTAAATAGCGACTAAATTTTACCAAAAAAAGTTTTTGAACCATTATGTTTAATCGAACGTTAATATCGAAATTTGGAAGTAATTCGTCATTTTTGCCAAATAATGTTAGAATTTGAAATTTAGAAATTGAAAATCTAAATGATTCCAAACATACTTTAGGATTCATAATTATGGAATTGAAAATTCTAAGATTTTCCAAGCAATGAATTTGAATTTGCAATTCATAATTTAGAAATTCAAAATTGAATTTTAAGTTTTCAATTCAATTTTTAATTTCCAAACGCTACCTAAGGTAATTGTATGAATTTGTTTGATGATTTTTCTTTTGAGATAAGTATGATATTGTGATATAAATTCCCGAATGGAGGAAAGTTTTTCTAGGAGGATATCAAGATAAGTAGTTCTTGATATGATTCTTTTCACCGGGAAAAAGAATACCATGATTCTGGGATGAGGGAAAAGTCCTTAATAGGAAATGTGAATACCATACATAACTTTTTCAAAAGGATTATCAAGATAAGTGATTTTTGATGTGTCGATTGGGATAGGGTTAAAGCCCAAATGTGGAAGAGTATGCATGTTACCTATCCCTATGGAATTTGTTGGAACTTGGCGTTACTCTTTATTGAGGGATGAGTCTTTGAGTCTTAATTGATCTTGAAGTGCTATGCGGTGTACTTTTATTTAATATGATCCACCTGTGTAAGGGTGGAGGTTAGCCACCAATTATGTGAATTTCGAGTTAGTATTCCACTAACGCGCTCATGGACATCAAGGTAGGTGCATAGGCCATAAATTATGCATGCACCATATAACTTAAGCGTAGTTTGTACCTCTCTTGGCAAGGCATGTGGTTTGAGGGTCTCAATTCAAATTTTACAAGTTTAAGATTTAGTTCACTTATTTGATCAAAAGTTCTTGGAGTTCACTCACAACGACTTGTGAATGGTTGCCTTATATCACTAAACGACAAGTTTAAGGCTTAGTCCACTTAGTTGCTATGTGCCAAATCCTTCTCTTGCACATGTAATTTTCTTTAAATGGTATTTGTAGGGGATTGTTGGATAAATGATCATTTAAAGCTTATGCCAGCAATTATATTTTCATTCATGAAGTGTTTTAATTCTGTTAAAATAGATTTATGCTCTTAGACTATGTTTTATGATGGTTGAAATAGAGTTGTTGAAATATGCCTATAAACTGTGTTGTTTTATTCGTTTGGAAACATAAAATTTTGATTTTATTCTCTCTTATTCTTCTATTAACTTGTGTAAGAGTGGTATTGCTCCACACCTCAAGTACTAAGTGTACGTTGCTTTAAGTTGGTGTGTTAACCTTAGGGAAGTTCCCACTAATTACACTTGGGATAATCGGGAATTAACTTTCTTAATGCAACGAAAAGTTCGTGTCACACCCTACTTATCCTTATCAAACACATCCTAATTATTATTACCAATGTGTATTGATAATTGTTAAAAGTATTCCTGTTAATCCATAAAAGTTGAAGTCAAATTAATCTTTATTTATAACTTAAAACTTAAAAATGAACTAATATGAACAAATATGTCTAATGGTTAATGATACTATAGCATATCAAATACAATTGTAGGATCTTATGATCTTATGATTGGATTCCATTGATTTTAATCCTATCCCTTATCTATCCAAGGTAGGATCCCGACTCTAACAACCTTGATACTAAACATATTTACGCTCACTAGCACTCGTCTTTTAAGTTTAAGGGGTTGAAGCTTCTATTTTGGAAGGCAGCCAAAGTGTACAATACGTCTGATTACAAAGACCTTTTAGTGGAGATTAGAACATATTGTCACTAGTTGTGTATCATTTACAGAACCACAACACTTTCACTTTTTTATGGCATTTATGCCTGCCGAAAGCAAAGTTGATATTATGGTAAATAATATAATACATAAACATTTAATGTGTTAAAAAGGAAAAATTTAGTAAGTGGAAAGGTGATTATGGTCCTAAGGTTATAGCTAGACTAGAAAAGGAGAAAGAAAATGCTAAGAATTATGATGTTATCCCTTCAACTGATACAATCTTTAACTGTAGTCATTATTAGGGTGACATTATGAGTATCCATTTAGAGAGTAGGACATGCACATGTCGAAAGTGGGATTTGACTAGGATTCCATAATAACACGCTATTGCATGTCTCTCTTTTGCCCGTAAAACTCTTAAATATTACATTGATCCTTAGGATAACTACTTGGCCACAATGCCTCTATTTTGGCCAAGAACTAAGCTTACCTTAACACCTCCACCTATCAAAATAGGGTATGGTTGACCTCCTTTAAATTGAAGTAATGATCCCTATGAATGTCGGAAAAAGTTTGGAAGACTAGGTAGGCACAGTAAGGGAATGCTTTGTAGTATTTGCAAGGTTAAGGCCTTATGAATCATAACTCATAACAAAAGAAAATGAGCAAAAAAGGGTAATATGCCAGTTGATGATGAACCACCACAACTTTCACGAAGGCATGGCATAACAAGAAAGGTAGGGATCCTTCATTAACCTCCATAACCACAATCCTTGAGAATGCATAACAAAGAGGATCTCAACTAACAAGAATAGGGAGAAATAGAAGATATATACATAGTGGTGCAGGGTCTAGAATGGGAAGATATGGGAAAGTAGGATGATGTGCTCGTTTTTAGAGCACATTTATCTCCTCATTGTAGTGTCAAGTCTCGCATTTCATAATGGTTTTTACACACCTTACGCATGATTTTACCTTGTTCTTGTCTCCATGGTGTTTTGAGGTAATTTCAGGTATTTTCGGAGATTTCAAGGTATTTTACGTTGCGTATGAGACTTAGATGCTTTGATCGAAGATTAGCCACGCATACCAAAGCTTTCCCAAGCATTCCAAGTCTTCCTCAAGGTCCCCGCAAAGTCCGAAAGGCATCTAAAGCTTCAAAAGACGAAAACAGGCTAAGAAGAAAAGCATTCGGCTGAATGCTTGCTCCATTCGGGCGTGTGGAAGCTGATTCAGGCGAACCATACGCGCATTCGGGCGAATAGGACTTGGAATGCTACATAATGTGCTTGGACTTGCTGGAAACCCCGAATGCAGCCCCATTCGGTCGAATGGGTGCCTATTCGGGCGAATGCCCCTTCAGTTCGGCCGAATTCAAGCCCCAGACTGCGCGATTTTGTTTCTTCGCAAACCAAACTCCGAGGGCTTTTAGGGCATTTTACCCCATTTTTTTCTTAGCTTATAAATACCCCTCTTTTCTGTAAAACCTGAAGGCTTGGAGGGGGATGCCTAGTATGAGTGTCTTTGTGCCTCACTCTAGAACATCATTCTTTCATTGCTCTTCTTTACTTTTTGCCCTAGTGTAGATTTACTGTTCTTCATTTATGCTTCTATCTATTTTCATGTCACTTCTTTTATGTAAGTTTATTTCTTTAATGCTTTGATGTCTTTATTGATTTCCTCTATTGCTTCTTTCTATTTCTTTTCTTTAATGCTTTCATTTAATGCTTTCTTAGTTTAGATTTAATGCTTTCATGTTCTTCAATTCATCTAATGCTTTTATTATTTATTGCTTTTATCTCTAGTATGTTAGAGTAGTTTCTTTAGGGGTTTTAGGTTAGAGAAACCCTAGGTTTGGTCTTGTCTTTAATGTTTAGGATTAGGGTTGAGGTTGATGATGGTTGTTGATAAATATTCGATTCGAATCTTATCCTGCCACTCCTAGAGAGACATAGGGCGATTATAGGTCGTTCGTGTGGCTTATAGGGTCACCAACTTCCTCTTGATATCTAGAGTGTCTTGATTGATTATCGTTCGAACTCCCTTGACCTAGCTTATCTTTATTTCCAATAGACCATCCTAGGGTGGACATAGTCTACTCCCCACTTGTCTTTCATTGTTGAGTTTCGCTTTTTATTCTTGTTATTAGTTAAGTTCACCCACCAACCAACCTTCCATGTAACCTTCCCACACCAAGTCTTTAGTCTAGCATCCCTTGTCCTTGTGGTTCGACCCCCGACTTACCATTACACTTGTTATAGTAGTATCAGGATGATTATAAATATTGTTTGCATAGCCAAGGCTTTTAGTATTGACGACGTGCTAGAAGCCCGGTTATCATAGGAGGACCACGGTCAACCACTCACACCTTCCCAGAATATGAATCTCTGCCAACTCAAGCATCAACTGCAAATAATTTAATTAGTTAGCTAATTAGTAAAGTACAACAATGTTAAAACAATTAAGGAATTTAGCCTAGTATTTTGCTATTGATATTCGATATTAGTGTCACTTTTACTATGATATTAGTGTTGCTTTTACTATTGATATTGGTTGAATGAAATAAATTACAAAGGAAGTAATGAAAATACATAATAACGCAAATTGTATTAATTGACTGATTGCTACATAGAAAAGTGCAATCTCTGCATCGCAAGCACATCTGTTGCTTCCTAGCGAATTACCTTAACAGTTGCATGTTAACAAAATTGCAAAAGCTACAAAATTCTTAGCTCTATAATTCCCCCAAAAAATGTACATTTTTGAAAACGTTATGGCAAACATAGCTTATGAAACCAACAAAGCAAATAAAAAATGCTATTCACTAAAATAGCCTTTACAAATCCATTTTTACAATGCATTTTCTTTATCAAGTTCGGCCTTTTATTATTTTTCTTTCCTCAAAGCAGACTTTACACTCTTCATTTTATCAATGTTTGCAATGAATTTTCTTATATTTTCATTCAACACACCATATGCCATTAAATCTACCAATTTGCCGAACATAATATGTAAATTTTCTAGATATTTGAATTTTTTTTACTACTCAAAGAAGAAACAGTCACCATTTTATAAAACAAAACATAATCAAATTTAACACTGTGATACTAGAACAACAACAACTAAAGAAAGAAAAATTATCAACTTATGGGGTAATTTGGGCATGATTAGAACTTCTTTCCTATGTTTGGTCCCCTACAAATAGTCTTTAATTTTGCATCCAATTTTTTAAAGCATCGAATACTACCTGAGTTTGTGCTATGTCCACGAGAAAAAGAACCACATCCACTTATTTGCAAACGAACATGGGCAAATTAGTTGAATGTAAGAGACAAAGAGAGAGAGAGAGAGAGAGAGAGAGAGAGAATAGACTAGGTAGAATGAAGAAACATAGAGGGAGAGTAAAGAGTTTACTAGGTTAAAGATATTAATTTTTCTTTCTCTTTTTAAAATGACTAGGGGTGACCGACTACTTTAGCTAGGTAACAATTACCTAAAAGCTCTTTATTTGCAAAATAAGCATAAAGTTGGTTTATTAAAGAATGAACAAATCCTTAGCTCCTTATCTACAGACAGCTAAAATGATGACTTTATGGAAACGTGTTTCCTATTATCATAGTTTATAAAAAAAATCATATTAATAATTTTAATTTATTAATAAAAATAGTAAATTATAAATACATCTAAAATAATTTTATATTAAAAAATAAGGCTACCGACCAAGCGCTTGGTAGCCATAGGCGGATCTATTAAGGGGCCCAAGAAGGCACGTGCCCCTAGGCGGCTAAAAAAACATTAAAATCTATATTTTTTTAAAGAAATAATAAACGCGTACTCTTTCCCCCTTCCATAAGCGTGTTTCGGTTTAGAATTCTTAAAATTCCAAACCTCAAAACTAAGCCCAATCCATCCGACCACCCCACACAAGATGCCGACGGCCGGTCAGACCGCCCTCAACTAGCGGCCTCTACTTTTGCGCCTTCAACACCAGTTAAAACTCCTTAGAATCTTAAGCTTGCCGGTCAAAACAAACGCCTCAAGAGTGACGCCTGGTCGCCTACTGCTGCTGCCCGCCTGACGCCTACACCGGCTCTCCGGCCACCTTCACTTGCTGTTACTTGCCGACTGCTTCCTTCTAGACACCAAGACCACCTGCTATAGATAAAATTTGAATTTGTCAAAATCCCCAAAAGTTAGGGTATTTTATTTGTGATTTGTGAATTGTGATTTGTGAATTAGTAGGTTATTGTGATTTTGAGGAATGTTAGTATATTATTGACTTATTGTGATTTGTGAATGTGTGTCTTTGGTATATTGGTAATGAGAAACTTAGATAAAGTGAGGATAACTTTACTCCAAGCTCCATTCCACTTCCCCAAAATCAAGCACAATCAAATAATCCTCCTCCATCATCTATGCCTTCCATTGATGTTTTGAATCTTCCTCAAGAGAAAGAAAGTGAAACTACTTCAAATTTCAAAACCTCGACCACAAAAAGATTAACTTCTATTGATGTTTTGAATCTTCCTCAAGACCCCGGAAAAAGAAGATGGATGTCTCAATTTCACCCAAGTGATCGAGATATTGTTATACGAGAATATTGTTCAAGAGATTTTTGTCAAACATATAAACATGAATTCAAACTCACAAAGTTTGGGGAAAAAACCATTAATTTAATTGGAAATGGTTTGATGAATACAAAACATGGCTTGAGTATAGTGTTGACAAAGATGTAGCCTTTTGTTTTGCTTGTTATTTATTCAAGGATGATAATGTTAGGCATGATTCTTTTGTGAATGATGGATTTCGTAATTGGAAAAAGCCAAATTATTTTGATGTACATGTTGGTGAAATTATGAGTGCTCATCGAATAGCAATGAAAAGACTTAAAGATTTCAAGAATCAAAATAGTTCAATTCTAGCTGCTTTATATAAGCAGATGAAGAATCTTGTTGACAGCGTTAGAGATGGGAACGACAACAAGAGGGGGGTGAATTGTTGTTTTAATAAGTTTAAGTATTTTAGCCTTGTTTTTGCGGAATTAGATTGAAGAATTAAAACTTAAACTTAGTGCGAAAAAGTAAAAGAGACAACACAATTTTACGTGGAAACCTTCTAGGCTTAAATAGAAGAAAAAACCACGACCCCTCGGGATTTCAAAACTCTCCAATATGTTTTAGGCAATTCGTTACAATTACATAAAACAACTTCCTTCACTCGAAGCTTCTCTAACTAGGCCAACTTCTCTTTCTCTTTCTCTTTCTCTTGCTTCGCTTGAAGCTTCTCTCTTAGCTTTACTCAAAGCTATTCTCTTCTCTAACTTCACTAGAAGCTTTCTAATTCTCCCCTAGACTTACCCAAGTCTAGTTACAACAATTCTCTCAAAAACCCTTTACAAGGATAAATTCTCTAAAGATAAGATTAAAGAGTTGCACAAGAAAATATTATAAGTTAATTAGCAATTTTTGAATAAAATATTTCTTGTTAAATTTTTCAAACTCACGTATGATTTTCAAGGCTCATACAAAGGCTATTTTGGAGGAACAAACAAGTCACATATTTATAGAGTTTATTTAGCTAATAAAAAGGAAGTAACTACCCATTATTCCCTTATCCCTAATAATATGGATCTTGAATTACAAGGTCAAAACCCATGGTTAACACTTGTACCTTTTCTCATAAATAAGGGAGAAATAAGTGGAAGCTTGATGCTTAAGCAAAAGCTACGGTTCCCTTTTACTAATAATAGGTAGATTAGTTACGGTTTCCCTTTTCTAATAATAGGTAAGTTAGGTACGGTTCTCCTTTTCTAATAATAGGTAAATTAGTTAATCACTAAATTTAAATCCAAAATAAAAGCCTTTTTAAAAGGAGAAAACTATTCTATATTTAGAAAATCACACGGTTATATTTTTAGGTGGTTTAAAAAAATATTTTGCCAATTAACTTAATTATTAAATAATTCAACAAATTAATTTTAACTAATACATCAACTAAAAATCCAGAATATAACTTAATCAGAATTTTCCAGCAGACGTATCTTCTCCAGACTCCAGTCTGGGAACAATGCACTGTTTCCATTTTCCAGTAACGTTAGATCATCAAACTTGGGAACAGTAGACCTCCTGTCTACATTTGACATCCTAAACGATATACCTTATCTAACTTCTTTAGATTCTTTTGACTAATACACGTTCATAGACAAAGTCCTAGGTACTATCAACGATCTTAATCACGACCGGATATCGACCTGCATACAATCTCTAAAACTACATTTATTTATATAAAGTGCAGTCACCATCAAAACCTAAGAGTGCCAACAAAACTAAAATAAAATATCAGAGGAGATTGGAAGCTTCTATTAAGAGCTTGAGATGGCTTATACATCAAGGCATACCGTGTCGGGGTCATGATGAAAAACAAGAATCATTAAATATGGGCAATTTCATTGAACTTTTAAAATTTTATGCGGAAGGTAGACTTAATGTTGAAGATTTTGTGTTGGATATTTCTCCTAACAATTGTCAAATGACATCTCCTTCCATTCAAAAAGATATCATTAATGCTTGTGCAAAAGAGACCACCAAAGCATTTGTAACAGGCGCAAATATGATTTACGCTAATAATTATGTTTACTATAAATAATGTGAAAGTCTTAAATTCTAAACTACTAAAATCCATTGAAATTTAAAATCGTTTAAAAACATAGGTTTTTAGAATATTACAATTGAGAGAATAACACTTATTTTTTTCTCAAAACATGATAAAAGCATAAATACACCATGATCATCAAAGTTACCAATACGTTTTAATAAAACGCGGCTAAATCCTTGATAAAGAAATTAAATATTGCGTCTTGGATCGAAACTTGAAGCTAAACCTTCCTGCAAAATACTGTCATCCATGATACGAATGACAGCTGTTTGAATCGAAATCAGCGCCTAATGCCGAGTACAAACTCCTCAACAATATAATACTATGACAATCATAATATATACACAAGATATGCAAAGTACATTTCAGAACTTGAATTTAAGTTCCTTGGTTCTCATTTCTCATTTTCAATTCTCAAATAATTTTAACAATTTTTTACAATCATTACATGAATGTTAATAAATATCTTTGCTATAGTCACCTACACTTGGTAACTATATGGTTTATCCAATTAATGGACCTACTTAGATTCAAAATTATATTTGCATAACACACCTAATAATGACTTTCTGATATATCTAAGGGTCTGACTAGAGGAGGAATATATTCCGAACTCTAATTGTGATGGGAGCCGTCTCTCCATCTATTTTTATGCTCGAGCTTCTACAGGATAGGACTCTCTCGGTCCCCCTGGCTAACCCCGCATTTCTACAAGCCGGGAAACACGGACGCCGGATTAGACACCGGTCCGTGGTTCGACATTTCCTTACTATCAGAGTCATTCATCCAAGTACACATAAGTTCAAAAAAGACTCCATGTTATCTATTTCACATTGCTATAAGTCGACCCTAGTCTAGTCAAACTCTAAGTCAACATCCTCTTAGGGAAAACTCGACATATTTGCCAATTCAATAATAAAGAGATTATAAATAATAAAATTTCAGGAATTATAAAAAGGTTCTAGAGGCTATATAAGTTCTCTACAAGACTATACAAACTTATAAAACTAAAGAAAAATATTTCATAATATTTATTAAGGAATTTCCATCGATTAAACATGTAAATTAATTAAAAAAATTCATAATAACCAATAAAAAAATTCTAAACATATATTAGAGGTCCAAAAGCTATATGAAGTTAGTTTTAGATAATAAATCTAAAGAAAAACAAGCCTACGAATTCTAACTAAATTGTTTGGCCAATTTACCGATAGATCGACATAACATTATTAATGTCCTCAAATGTCAACGAAAAGGATCCTCATATGATCCTACTGTATATGGGAGTGTCTCATAAAAATTTCAAGTCCAAAATAGATGATTTAGTATTTATTTCATATTTTATTATTTTTGGAGTTACCATTTTATTTAAAATTCATAAGGGTCTATAGATGGTAATATAAAATTATCTAATAATCAAATTTGAAACCTACTACCTATATAAGAGTCTCATAAAAACTTATATCTCTAAATAACTTAATTTAGTAATTATTTCATATTTTAGCATTCTATGTTTTACTGGTAAGTAGTAAAACGTACACTTAGTAAAAATTTATAGAAAAATGCCAAAAGTTTATATTCTGGTCCAAACTTATATTAAACATAATAAGATGATTTTATAAATTTTTTTATCCACTAAAATTATATTTAACCCCCTATTATATATTTGAACATATTTTATTACTTAAAATTCCATAAATAACCATTTTAATGAAATAACTTTAAGGAAAGGAACCTAAATGATTTTTAAAATTTTATCCACTGTGTAGTTTATATAAAATACATTTCTAAAGTTATTAAGCTCACACAAAATTTATTCACAACAAAAACTTCACAAAAACATCACAAACACCGTTTTTACACATTTGTACATAATAGAAATTCATAAAATTTACATGCATGAACATTAAAGTGAAAATACACATAGTAAAACATATATCCTTCAATAATATCATATAAATCAAAAATTTTCAGATTTATATATTTTTCTTTTGTGACTTTAATTTAATACCGATTTCGGGTAATAATCCCAATATTTGAAAATTTATAATATAAACATATAAATAACATTTCTATGCATGAACATTAAAGTGAAAATACACATAGTAAAACATATATCCTTCAATAATATCATATAAATCAAAATTTTTCAGATTTATATATTTTTCTTTTGTGACTTTAATTTAATACCGATTTCGGGTAATAATCCCAATATTTGAAAATTTGTAATATAAACATATAAATAACATTTCTAATATTATTATATATAAAAATATCATAATTTTTTCAATTTATAACATGCATATACTTAAACTTATTATCAACACTTTATTTTTACTTTTAACACAAAAAATGTGTTATTCTTACTTTAAGTGAACATGCAAGATAAAATTTAATCAATCTAACATATTATCATATATTTTACATACTCATGTAAATATAATATAAATGTCACATAGTAAGAAAGTTAAGAAGTGTGTACCATAAGCCACTAAAGATGCAAGAGAAATGATAAGAAATAAGAACTCCAACATAAGAGAAAATAAGTTCCAAGAATAATCTTTTAAGTTTCAAGAATAATAATTCAAGCTCCCAAAATAATAATACTAGAACCTTACAAAAGTTGATGATTTTGGCTTATGAAATGATAACATTATTTTCTATCTTCATCACTAAGTCTAATTATAAATTCCACATTCAACTTAAATTTCAAATCTCTCACCATTATAAGTCCCTTTTCGGCAGGTGAAGATGGTCGAAAATTCATAAAACTGAAGGTGCTCGAAATTAGCTTATTCTTAGTTGTCCGGAATGTTTGAGGGAAAAACATAATCTTTCATACTCCAATTAATGTAATTCTTGGGTCTAAAATATGTGGAATTTTTTATACTAGATGACCATAAGGTTTATTTATACATGCATGAAGAGGAATATGAGCAAACACTTCAAATTGTGTTCATGTATACAGCTGAGCAAAAAAGAACAACAAATCATGAATGTTTTCCTGAAGATGAGGGGCTTATATAGCTTGTATATGTGTGTGTGAGGCATCAATGGAAAGCTTAGGATGTCTATAATATTATATTATAAAATTATGAGGCAATAATTAATAGAATTTGGGAGAAAAAGAATGATTTGTTGAAGGTATATAAGTTTCCAGAAACTGTTGAAATGAAGGGGTAGAAAGATGGGGATAAATCTCTGATTTCTGGAGTGATATAAGGTCGTGTAAGGTATCTATCGAAAGCGTAGAGTGTTAGAAAAAGTTTTCAAGTGGTAGCACTCAATTATGTAGGGTATAGCTTAGGTAAATTAGAGTATCTTTCAAACCCTGCAAAATTGTCACTGAACCTGACCTTTGTACAAATCTACACTCTTTTCTTTAATTATACCACCAGCTACCTCAATATAATGGTTTGGTATCTTTAATAATGCATGTGGATGGTATGGTAAAATATGAGGTCAAAATATACTCATTTACTATTTTAAAACAATTTTAGAAGTCACCTAATAGTTTCAAGCAAAATTCTGTAATTCTTGTTTTTAGGAAATGATATATTTTCTTTAAAACTAATGTAAAACCATAACCAAAACTTATTTTTAAATGCCAAAAAGACTATAATATAATTATAAAAGAGTTTTTCTCATAATCTTTTCTCTTTAGATAAATATATTTTCTTTAGATTTAAATATAAGTACTTTTATTAAAGAACTTAAAATAAGCTGTATAGTTTGTGAAGTCAGTTACATATAGTATAAAGTTTTCTAATAATAAACCAAACTAATATATTTATCAAATCAACCACGTTTAGAAGGAAATTTATGTTATTATAGTACATTTAATTAACTTTGATAAAATTAAGTACATTGAAATCTTTACTTTAAATATAATAATAACATTTAACAAAACAAGACTAAGTTTATTCAAACTTAAAAGTTTTAAAAAATTTAAACTCTCATTATGTTTGGCACTCAAGGATAAATAACTAGATAATTTACTAGCATTAATCCATACTCAAGGCTATTTAAGCTATGATTAAAAGAGGTTTAAAAATAGGGTTATTATAGCAATTATCGCAGAAATCGGTGTTCAATGTTTTGTTATTCTGGCTGATGAGTCTACAGATATATCTGATAAAGGAGTTCTTGGTTTGTTTGCGGTATGTTAGCAAAAGTGGTGGATGGTGGAACGCTTTCTTGGCATTGTACATCTTCCCTAACACTACCTCTCTGCCTATTAAAAATGCAATTGAATCCATGCTTATGAACATTCTTTAACACTTTCTAAAGTTCGGGGTCAAGCCTATGACAGTGCTAGCAACATGTGAGGCTCAATTGGTGGCCTCAAAACTTTAATCTTGAATGAATGCTCATCTGCACATTATATTCATTGCGTTGCTCATCAACTTCAATTGACATTAATAGCAACTTCCAAAAAAATAATGAGTGTCGGTGGCTATTTGATGAAGTTATTCCACTTCTTTTGAATTTTGTTGGTCGCTCACCCAAAAGAAAAGATAGTTTCTTTGTGAAAAATAATTAGTTCGTACTGCTGAAGCATTCTCATTAGGTAAACTTGAGTTAGAAAGTGGTTTGAATCAAGAGTTTATCTTAATCCGACTGGGTGATGCTCATTCGAGTACTCACTTCAAATGCATTAAAATGTGCTTGGTTTGTTTTGCCCAATCTTAGAGTCCCTTGAATCCATTGTAGATGCTCATGAGCCTAATAGGATAAAAGCATATTCAATCATAGCTATGTTGATGTCATTTGAGTTTGTTTTTGTAGCACATTTGGTGTGGTCTATATTTGGGTTGACAAATTCATTGAATTTGAGCTTGAAAAAAAAAGATCAAGATATAGTCAATGCAATGATTTTGGTTGATCGAATTAAAGCGGATTTGCAAGAACTACGATATAATGGTTGGGAAGATCACTTGACATTCATGGCTGAGTATGATTGTGATATTCCAAATATGGAAGACTTGTATGTTAGTCACATGAATCGTGGAAGGAGGATGGTTCGTTGAAAAGCTCCTCGAGTGACAAATCTTCATCATTATCGAGTTGAAGTTTTTCTAATTGTAATTGATGCACAGTTACATAAACTTGAAAAACGATTCAATGAGAGAACCAAATATTTGCTTATTTGAATGTCTTGTTTTAATCTTAGTAATAAATTCTCATCTTTTGATACAAAAACTTGCTTCAACTTGCTAATTTTATCCAAACGAGTTTTCTAATGAAGATTTCATATTTTTTGAAGAATCACTTAAAAGTTTCATCGGTGATGTGAGAAATGATGAGCTGTTTTCGGATGTGAAGACTCTCAATGAACTATCCATAAAACTTATTGACACAGGGAAGCGTGAAACACATGTGGATGTCTACTTTTTGCTGAAACTATTCTTGCTTCTTCCCGTGGCGACTGCAACTGTTGAAAGATCATTTTCAGGAATAAATCATGTTGAAGTAAAGTGTGAAATAGTATAGGAGAACAATTGTTGAATGATTGCTTAGTTACTTAGAGAAGGATTTGTTTTCCAGTGTTAGTACTGATGGTATTGTACAACGATTTCAAAATATGAAAACTAGGCGAGAACAATTGTAGTAGGTTCGTTATTTTAATATTTTGGATTTTTTTTGTAGCACTTTGTTTTATTATAAGCTTTTATATTAGTTTGGTCTTAGCTTGAAATTATTGTGTGTTTGCATGTCATTTGGAGGAATGAAAAAATTTTAATTGTTCATTTTACAAACGAAACTTTGTAGAAACTTTCGCAAAATTCCATCGATGTGTTGGTGCCCCTAAGGAGATTAAATACTGGATCCGCCTATGACGTTGTTAGCTAATTAGTCGGTTGGACCAGCCAAGCAGCCGCAAAATCTCTTGGTTGACAAAAGCAAGTAGATACCCATCAAGTTTGTTTGGTCCGTACAATCTACAAGGTAGCAACCAAGTAGATTTTGCCGACGACCAGGAATCATGGTGGGTACGAGGTGGCTTGAATTATTAACCCGACTACGAGTCGCCAACTATTTTTCCTAGTGCAACACTTTTCACCAAACAAGAATTTGACTTGTTGAAAAAGCAGAGCAATTAATAAAGTAGGCACATTTATATTGATAACTTGGAAAAGGTTAATTAATATAAAATGACCTCTGCGGACGACAAAAACTTGGTCAGCAATATTCATGATGTAAACATGATTGGATGAGTTTCAAATTATGTATGGTAAGCAAGCTTTGATTAAGTGGCACACTTCATGATAGCTACGTAGTTAACATTCTTCTCAAATCAATTAGTGGGTGCATTAAATCAACAAAGAAAAAATGAGTGCATTCAGCATCACGCATTCATCGTGTCTCTTTTCGCAACTCATCTTGTTTGAGTATATAAAATATCATCCACTTCAACTATTAGAAGTTTAGCTTTTGGGTTGAATTGAATTTTTTAATTATGATTTTAGAAGTTAATTATTACATAAGATTTATGTGATTGAGTCTAATCAATCCCTCAATCTAAGTGGAATATGTAGCATCATATAAAAACAAGACATATACAATTCTAGCACAAATAACTCTCGCTGCTTTAAGTGTCATGTTAGATTATATATAACAGATTTAAAAGTTTTAACTATCCTGCTTAAATATTTGGTTGAATTTTTTATTGGAAAAATTACCGTGAATAGTACCACCTTTCGTTAATTTCCCTACAATAATATCACCTTTTGATTAATCATGAATAACACCAACTTAGGGGGTTTCTTCCTTGAATAATATCAACTTTAGTTTATTAGCTAATTTACCATTTTTTTTTGTCATATAATCTCCTATAGTTTGATTTTTAACATGTTAGGGATATTCTAGGAAAACAACCCCTGTAGTTGATATTATTCATGGTTAATAAAAAAATGGTATTATTGTATAAAAATAAGCAAAATGTTATATTATTCATTGGTAATTTATTTTTATTTAACAATCAAGTACAATCCAAAAACCTATCAAATACAACTTAACAAAGAAAATATGTTCTCTAAATTCTAGAATCTAGTTAGAATCGTTAGAATCGCAACTAAAATCATACAATTCTACCTATTCGACATTATTTTAAAAATACTCCACAAAAATGCTAAAGTGGACCTTAGCCAACCCAAATAAACTATATCCTTGTACCCCAATTCTATTTTTTTTCTTTCTAATGATTAGATTGAGACTGTTAACCATTATGAGATTATTTTATGAATAGCACTTGTGGGAATTAGGACTCTTAGTTTTTTTAATTAAAATTCTTTCTACCTTAGAGATATTTATTTATCTAAATTACCAATTGAGACTTTTTTTCATTTTGTGTTACGATCATATAAATGATTGAATTGGTGTTCATAATAATTAGGACTTTAAAAAATGTTACTATATAAATGTGGCTTTGATAAACCTATTACAAGATCACTCTCCTTGGCATTGCTTAATTTAACAATCATTGTTACTTTATCTAATTGGTGTGTTTGTTTTACTAAATTATTGGTTAGTGTATAGTATACTCTCTCTGTCTTGTTAAGATTGAAGCAAAGAGAAAGTGGTTATGTTTTAAGAAAAAAATGAATAATGAAAATAAATGAAGAGAAAAAATAAACGAATTGTATAGATGAAATTGAAAAAGAGTTAAAATAAATGGATGCCATTAAAAGGAAGTGGTGGGCCATTGTTCAAAAATAGAATTTATGCAAATTAAGTGGGAATGACCAAAATGACAAATGATGCAAATCGCGTTGGACGAAGGGATTATCTTTTATTTTTGTCATTCATTAAAATAACAGAAAAAAGAAAATAAATAAAAAGTATATATGTATGTTTTAAATAATAACAAAGTTTTTAATTATTAAATGATTTTTAAGTATTCTTTTACAATAAAAAGGCTAAAGAATATACATAAGCAATTATAACTTATTTTTTAAAAGTTTTGAAACATTCGATTCTACGATTCTATTCCATGATCCAATTCAGAGAGTTGTTTTTGATTTGAGTTAAATTTACGCTTTTAACAACCTTGACTATAATTTACCTGATCTCTCTTTAAATATTCAATTATGAAAAAAAACATTGTGTTTAAAACTTTGAGTATTACAATTATATTCCATTTGGAGTCGGGTCCGGTCAAATCGGAGTCGGATCGAATTCGAAGTAGGGTCGGAGTATCATATTTTTTAAGAGGTCTAACTTCGGTCTGTCTGTAACACCCCGTAATTTATTACGTCAATATTATATATTAAATGATTTGAATATATTTATTATCGAATAATTGAATTAGCCTTTAGATATATACATTTTTTTCTTTCTTTTATTTGAGTAGTCAATAATAATAATAATAATAATAATAATAATAATAATAATAATAATAATAATAATTATTATTATTATTATTATTATTATTATTATTATTATTATTATTATTATTATTATTATTATTATTATTATTATTATAATTATTATTATTATTATTATTATTATTATTATTATTAGTATTATTATTATTATTATTGTTATTATTAAAATAAATCAAAGTTAGTATGGGTGAGGTTTTAAAATTTAATTACTCCTCACATTCCCTCCTTTAGTGTATCCCCCTTACTCATTCTTTCTCTACCTCTCTCCACTCTCTTCTTCTCCCGTAAACCCTTACTATCCCTCAAAACATTCAACCACCACCACAACCTTCAAACCGGCCGCCAGCAGCCATCCTCCTCTACGTGATTCTTCTCTCTTTCCTCCTTTTTTTGTGAACTTCTTCATCCTTATTTTAAATTAGTGCTTTTAATCTTTAAAGTTTTAGGTAAATTCATGAATCTTAGTATAAATTAGTTATATCTTTATAAAATGTATAAGTGTTAGAGGTGAGATTTGAAAAGGAATAAGTTAGGGTTTGTGTTGGGGATGAAATTGAAGGTAGTATGTACTACTTTTATGTATTTTGGTGATTTTGTGATATCGAGACAAATTTATAGAAGCTTTTGACAAGTATTATTTTTGAGTAATAATGGTGGTTTTGATGATTAGAAATAGTTAGGATTGTTGGTCACTTTTAATAGTTAAATATAATATAATTATGCTAATGGTGATGAATGTGATTATTGTTGTTGGTTTAGTGGTGATAAAATTACTAATAAAGAATTATTGATAAAATTATACATAAAGAACTATTGTATAAAATTACTAATAAATAATTTTTGTATCATGTGTCGCTAGCGGTGATTAAGTGTCGTCATTGTAATTGTCGAAACATGGTTGATGTGTAATTGATGTGGTAAGTATGCAATTGTTGCCAAACTAAATTCTTGTATGGTTTTGAGATGTCTAAGCTACTAATTGCTTTGTTTTGTCTTGATGAATGGAACAAATTTGATCGAAAATCATTATCAGCATGCATTGAAATCGACTATAATACACTACATTATATGATTGAAGGCTACGTAGTCTTTTCTTATAGCAAAAGTGTGTAAATTGAATCTTTCCCCTTGAACATGCCTTGTCGTAGAATTTAATGGAAACTAATGTTATAGTTAGATTGAGTGATGGAATTGTTTATGAGTAAACATGTTGTGTGTATGATTAGATTTCATATTCATATGAGTTGTGTCTTGTAAGGATCGAAGTAGGGTACTCCATAGAGCAAGTAGCCCCTAAATGAAGTCAAATAGACTTACTAGTCTTACTTAAACGTGTATAGGTCCTCAGTTCATAAGAGGAGCGTAAGAACCTCTTTCGAAGTGATTATTGCGACTTGTTATCTTCCAACTGCAGGTAAGTATACGCAATAGCTAACTCTTGCATGCATCTTGAATATGTTTTCTTTGCATAACAATATTATATGAGTTATGTTGACTATGATTAATATTAAACATTATTAATTTATTGTTTCAAGTGTGTAATGGGTTTTGATGTCGCTATAGTGGAATTTTTTATTATATGAGATGGAATGGAATGATTCCTTATTGATAAGTTTTGAATTATGTTTATGAATGGGAATGAGTCCCTTATTGATGAGATATTAAGTTGGTTGTTTATTGTAACTCCACTGGATTTGTACCCTAGTTGGTTTAGTTCCCGGAGGCATGGATCGTCTGTATAAGGTCACTTTACGGGGGTATGATCATACTTTACCATTGGACGCCGGCATGGCCGTCACCGTCCTTGGCTGAGGTTTTTCCATGTGGTTCTTGCAAACCCCAATATAGTGGCCTCTTGTCATATAAGAGAATATATGAAATCAAAGAAGAGAAGGAAAATGGTGAAGGCATTGAGAAGTACATCGAAATAAGTAATAGTTGGAATTGATACTTATATAGTGGAATGCCTCCTTTATCTCGTTATGTGGATATTGATTGTTGGTTATGTATATAACATGTTGTTACCTACTGACATGTACTGTTTGGTTTCATTGTTGATGGCTCGTCTTTGATGGCCCTGCTATGATGCGTTGGTCTATGATCTTACATTGAGCAACGGAGACATCATAGATAGACACTA
This sequence comes from Amaranthus tricolor, assembly GCF_026212465.1. NCBI lineage: Eukaryota > Viridiplantae > Streptophyta > Magnoliopsida > Caryophyllales > Amaranthaceae > Amaranthus > Amaranthus tricolor. The sequence goes on from NC_080052.1 coordinate 18,305,627, forward strand.
CAGGTGATGGAGCTTCCACGCATTGCATACGGGGGGAATGAGTAGGAGTCTTAAAGTGTGCAATAATCTTATTGTTTTGACTTTACCTGTAGTATATTTTTATTCAGGTTGTTTATGTTTTGAGTTTGAGGCACATGTCCTCCTTTTTGTATAAGTTATCTCCGTTACGTTGTTTCTGTGGTTTGTATGATTTAAATTGTTACCGTTCTTTTTCTTTCTTCAAACTCAAGCGTTTACTTTGGAACCACGATCCATTCTTAGCATGTCAACAGTGAATTAGGCGATGAACATTCCGCCGTGATATTTTGTTAAAAGGCTGATATTGCCTCTTCTTGATTAAGTTTTAGTGCGCGTTTATTTTCTTTTGGTGCGGCCAATTTAAAGGCAAACGCTGCCGAAATTTCTGCATGATTTTGTTTGGAAGTTTTTCTATAATCCCTATAATTAAATCTATCAAACTTTACCTATTTTTCTTTTTCTTTTCTTTATTTTTCTTTTTATTTTATTTTAAATATAACACCTGAATTTCCTCTGTTCCCTTGCGATTTTGGTTCCTTTTAGAGGGTTGGAAACTTAGGGTTGTTACACCATCTCTAAATCGATCTCGAACTATATAATCGGATTTTAATTAAGTCGAATACTATTTTTATCGGACTCGAATCGAATTAATTCCTCGGATTAGATCGGATCAGGGGCGGATTTGGACTGAATTACTATCGCTAATGGTCACGGGTGCAGGATCCTAATGGACTCGTCCTAGACCCACCCCTTTTTAAGGATTTAGGTCTCATTTTTTGAGTCCCATCGGATTCAGTTGGTCAGATTTGGAATATAGTTTGAGCTCGGCTTCGGACCCTTAAACCCTTAAACCCAAACCCAGATTCAGACCCTAGATCCGTCCTGTAGAGCTTAGACCCTAAGTTTTATATAAACTCTATAATATATTTAATTTCACAATTCTTATAAAATATTTTTAATAAACCCTAAATAATCCCATTTGCATTCTGACCATCCCTCTCCCTCATTTCGTTCCCTTTGTCTCTCTTCCACATTTCGCTGAATAACAGAAGAAGCGTTAATAAAATCTTATCTCTCTTTCATCTTCTATCAAATTGACAAACCCTAAATCTATTAATTTTCTCCAATTTCTATTACTGTCTTCTTCAATCCACCTCCATTTTTGATATGAAATCTAATTGTTTTATTTTTTTAGTTTTTGTTATACTTTAGTATTATTTTGGTATTAATTTGTACTTATTTTGGTTTTTTTTTTGTATGAAATTAATTTGATGCTTTTAATTATTTTGTTCTATTTTTTTATTAATTTCGTATCATTTTGCTCTACTCTAATTCCATTATTTATACCCTAATTTGATTTTTTTTTTTGTTCTCATTATTTTGTTGACACGTATTAATTTGTGTAAGTATTTTGTTCTTGATATTTGATTATTTTGTTCTAGTCTAGAACATTATAATTGGGGACCATGTTCTTGATTTCTTGGAACAAATTTTCTAGATGAAAATGATATGAAAGCACCTATTGACTTTTACTTGCAGGCTGCAACAAATAATTTCTTGGAACAAATTTTCTTTGATAATTTTTTTAGACTCATTAAGAACCTTAGATTCAGTAGATCCAATGTTTTATAATTGTAGGAAACTGAATATGTAAATATTTAGGAAATCTCTTATTCTAGGCAACAGATTATTCTAGGCTGATTGTTAGCCATATTTACTGTTCTTCCATAATTAACTTAGTAATTAAACATGTATATATAGGGGACCTATTCATTGATTAATGATATGAAAAACACAGAAAAACCCTAATCAGAATTCTAAATTATCTTCTTATGAATTTTATCATGGTATTAGAGCCATAAGGTGTTTTCCGGGGACCGGCGACACTGTTGGCTATCATCATTTACCTACGAAACACAATCCCCAAATATGTCTGAATCAGAATCGAAGTCAGACGCAAACCAGCAATTGATGAACATGGAACAATTGGAACAAATGTTCCAACTGTTTCAAAAAATGCAAAAACTCAATACAGCCAGTGAACAATCAACCTCAGATCTGAGGGTCACTGAAAAATTGAATTACCAGAATTACTCTAAATGGTGCCGTTTAATGAAAATTGCACTCGAAGGAAGAGGGCGTATCAAACACATCATCGACACCCCTCCTTCATCAACTGATGCAAATTACCTGAAATGGAAACAACAGGACTCAATGGTTTTGTCCTGGATCATATCAAACATCGAATCAGAACTCATAAACCAATTTCTTGATTACACAACAGCGTATGACTTATGGAATGGGATTACAATCCTTTTGGCTAGTGGTCATGACGAACTTCAGATCTTCGATCTAAGTTCAAAAGCAAGTTCAGTTAAACAAAATCAAGGGTCCATAGAAGAATATTATGGCTGTCTAGACACTTTGTGGAAAGAAATCGACCGTCGTATGCCGAACCCTATGAAATGTGCTGAAGACATAACCATATTCAATACCTTTATACAAAAACAAAGGTTATTTCAATTCCTGGCCGAAGTTAACGATACATTCGACAAAGAAAGGAGAGATTTACTCAACTAAGATCCACTACCAAGCGTGGAAGCAGCCTACGCCGCCATCCGGAGAGAAATCAACAGACGTGGGATCATGACCCACGCTTCATCACTGGGACTGGGTCCCTCAGAAATAGGTAGTGGGCTAGTGGCAAGAAACCGGTCCGGTAGACCGTCATACCGGCAGGAAGAAGACAAATCTCACCTCAGATGCAGTCACTGTGGTGGAACAAGACACACAAAGGAGGGTTGCTTTAAACTTATAGGCTTTCCGGAGTGGTGGGACGAACACAAGCAGAGGAAGGCCGCCACCAAGGCCCAACCACGAACCGGCGGCAAGGCACACGCAACTACTGGCGTCTCCACCACCTCGGCGCCTGACACTACCCACTACCCTAAGGGAGAAAAGGCCATGGAAGGTAACACAGGTGAAACAACAATGGAGAAAACAGGAAGAAAAACAGAAGAAAGAGAAATAGTAACCGGGACGGAAGAGAGAGGAACATGGGAGGGAGGGTTTCAATACTTGCCAAAAGTGAGTATTTATACTCACCAAACCCTAAAAATACCCACCCACGAAAAGACTCAACCCAATATCCCAAGCCCAACTGGTTTTGGGCTCCTTTGTAACCCCCCGTCATCACAATGGATATTCGATTGCGGGGCAACAGACACAATGACATTTGATCCTCACGATCTTGTATCTATTGGGGACAAAACCCGAACTCATATACAAACTGCTAATGGGGAGAGAGTAGAAGTCCACCATGCCGGCCCGGTTCATGTTTCATCATCCTTAAATTTAAAGAATTGTCTCCTAATCCCGAGTTTATCTCATAAATTATTATCGATTACTCAATTAACAAAAGAACTTGATTGTACTGTTCTTATGACATCTACTGCTTGTATTGCGCAGGACGCTCGGACAGGGAAGATCCTTGGGCGTGGTACTGAGCGAGGAGGCTTGTATTATGTGGACGAGGAGACTCACAAGGGTCATACTTTGCTTACTCATGGGTCGAATGAACAGCAAATGTGGATGTGGCATAGGCGTCTAGGTCATCCCTCACTAGGGTACTTAAAACGTCTTTTTCCATTGTTTAATAATTCTAATCAAACTTTGAATTGTGAAGCCTGTGTGCTAGCTAAAAGTCACAAATAGTCGTATTTTCCCAGTATGTCTCGTAGTAGTAAACCTTTTGATTTGATCCATTCTGATGTTTGGGGCCCAGCTCCTACTTTTCATACTCATGGTTTGTCTTATTTTATTACGTTTGTGGATGATTGCACTCGTATGTGTTGGGTTTATTTTCTTAAACATAAAACTGAAGTTTTTGATACCTTTGTCATTTTTTTTAATATGCTTCAAACCTAATTCCAAACACAGCCAAAGATTCTTCGATCAGATAATGGGAGGGAGTACATGCACCAAAAATTTCAGGTTTTTTTTCCACACATGGGCTTATCCACCAATCTTCCTGCCCGTACACTCCACAACAAAACGGAGTTGCGGAACGGAAGAACCGTACCCTTCTTGAAATTTCCCGAGCCTTAATGTTCGAGGCCAAAACCCCTGCACATGTTTGGCCCGAAGCTATCTCCACTGCCGCTTACATCACCAATCGTCTCCCTACCAAAATCCTCCAGTTCAAAACTCCCCTTGAAACCCTTCGATCCCATACTACCATTCCCCCTTCTCATTCCCTTCCTCCTCGCATTTTCGGATGTGTTGTGTATGTGCACTTACCTACTCATACTCGACACAAACTCGAACCACGAGCAATCAAATGTGTTTTCCTTGGGTACGGGGCTACACAAAAGGGATATCGATGTTTTGACCCCATCCATAACAAAATGTGTACCACCCTTGATTGTGACTTCTTTGAAGACTCCTATTACTATTCCCAGTTTAGTCTTCAGGGGGAGACTAAGGGTGAAGACCTAAGCTGGTTAATACGTCCTTTTGCTATAGACTACAAAGAGGAAGTAGGTAATCCCACCGATGTCTCCACTGACACAATAATACCACCTTCTCCTCCTATCATTCCTGTCCTGTCTGAGCCTTCCCGAGATTCTCCCGAGATAGAGGTAAATTCTGATCCACCAATCTGTGATCGTCCTATTGTTACTAATGACAATATACCTTCCTCTAGTGGGCCTTCCTCCAGTGAGAATTGTAAATATGAACTTCCTCCCAGGAGAACCAGGGGAGTTCCTCCCAAAAGATATGAACCTGAGTATGAGGCACACCACTCCCGATATCCAGTAAGTCAAAGTGAAGATGGAATTTTGTCAGAATCTGCCGTTGCCTTTAAAGCTTCCCTCTACTACAATACAATTCCCCGAAACGTTGATGAAGCTCTCCAAGATCCAAAGTGGCGAAAAGCCATGGAGGATGAAATCACAGCACTTAATAGAAATAATACTTGGGAAAAATGTGTTTTGCCTAGAGGGAAGAACACTGTGGGCTGTAAGTGGGTGTTTTCCATTAAGTATCATGCTGATGGGAAAATTGAAAGATACAAAGCTCGTCTTGTTGCGAAAGGATATACTCAAACATACGGGATAGACTACTCTGAAACCTTCTCTCCGGTTGCGAAGATTGACACTATCAGGGTCTTGTTGTCTATAGCTGCTAACAGAGAATGGCCTTTGTACCAGTTTGATGTAAAGAATGCTTTTCTTCATGGAGAGATTGAGGAAGAAGTTTATATGAGGGCTCCTCCAGGGTTTACAGATGATTTTGGAGAAAATGAGGGGTGCAAACTTAGGAAAGCTTTATATGGTCTAAAACAGTCACCTAAAGCTTGGTTTGGAAGGTTCACGGCTGCAATGAAAAAGTTCGGGTACAAGCAGAGTAATTCAGATCACACCTTGTTCCTCAAAAGAAGAGGAAATCAGATCACTTGTCTCATAATATATGTAGATGATATGGTTATCACAGGGAACGATGAACAGGAGATTAAAATTCTAAAAGGGAGGTTGTTCTTGGAATTTGAAATGAAGGATCTGGGAAACCTAAAATATTTTTTGGGAATTCAAGTCCTAAGATCAAAGAAAGGGATCTTCATTAACCAAAAAAAATATATTCTTGATCTTTTGGCAGAAACTGGAATGATTGACTGCAAGCCAGCAGAAACTCCAATAACAGTCAATCATGGGTTACAAACTGAACTGGGAGGAGAAATGGCAGAAAAAGAACAGTATCAGAAACTTATGGGAAAACTCATATATCTCGCTCACACTCGCCCTGACATCTCATATGCAGTAGGCGTCGTAAGTAGATTCATGCATTGTCCACAAGTCCAACACATGGAAGCTATAATGAGAATTCTCCGATACCTGAAAGGAACAAGTAATCGAGGAGTATTGTTTGGGAATAATGGTAACCTAGATCTCATGGCTTACACTGATGCAGACTGGGCAGGAGACAAAGATAGCAGAAAGTCTACATCTGGTTACTTCACTCTGGTAGGAGGAAACCTGGTTACATGGAGAAGCAAAAAACAAAATGTAGTGGCTCTATCAAGTGCTGAAGCAGAGTTTAGAGGGATAGCTAAAGGGGTAACGGAAATCCTGTGGCTCAGAAAACTCCTATGCGAAGTAGGCTTTCCACCTAAAGGAGCATGCAGATTGATTTGTGATAACCAGGCATCTGTCAGCATTTCCAATAATCCAGTACAACATGATCGAACCAAACATGTTGAGGTCGATCGACACTTTATCAAAGAGAAACTTGAAAATCAGATCATCAGCCTACCTCTGGTTCGATCCAAAGATCAACTTGCAGATATCCTCACAAAAGCTGTTACAGCTGAAGCATTTGAAGAAACTCTATGCAAGTTAGGCATTGGAGACCCTATGACCTAACTTGAGGGGGAGTGTAGGAAACTGAATATGTAAATATTTAGGAAATCTCTTATTCTAGGCAACAGATTATTCTAGGCTGATTGTTAGCCATATTTACTGTTCTTCCATAATTAACTTAGTAATTAAACATGTATATATAGGGGACCTATTCATTGATTAATGATATGAAAAACACAGAAAAACCCTAATCAGAATTCTAAATTATCTTCTTATGAATTTTATCAATAATAAAATTATATCATATAAAAATTTATATTTAACCTAATATTTATGCAAATTATAAAAGGACAATCACACTGAATTGAAGAGAATACTATTTATGGTAGCCGTTCACTAAAGTTCTAGTCTCTATAAACGTCACTGGCAAACACGTGATAAGGAAGAATCTTAACATGAGCTAAGACTTATTGATGGAGTATATTAATAGGAAATTACGCAATATTGTTTCACTCTTTCTTATGTATTGTACATTTAATTAAGTTCTGTTCGTAATGAATCCACGTACGTCACAATATTTATTGTTGACAATATATGTGTTGTGTGGTCTGTGGAGTATTTTTGTGGACGGGAAAACTACTTTATCTAGGCCATGATGATTGAAATGCACGGGTTTTGAATTTTGATGAAGAATAAATGGATTAACAAAATACAAAAATAAAGCACAATAATCAAAGAAGAGTAACAAAGATTAATAACGCATTTAAGGAGACTTTCCCCTCAAAATAAGTTTCTTATTATTTGTATATTCAACAGTACAACAATGACAAACCTCACAAACTTTAAGAACGCTCTCTCAAAATAAAGATTGAACCTTTAATGTCAATTCCTTTCAAATGCACTAATACAAGATTTAATGAACTCTCTTCGTAAAATCCTAGTTGATTCTAAGTATTAGGCTCTCTACTATGTTCTAATGATGTTCTAAAACCCTCTTACATAGTCCTACAACATATTAAAAACTTAGGACAATTGCTTTGCTCCTCAAGACAATATAATCGCAACAATAGTAGTATTGGTCTAATAATAGTTTAGTATAATATTTCTTTTAATCATACTGATATTCTCGTTGCAGCTATAAATTTAAGCCTTTTCTCTAAGTCATAATATTTTTATCAATATCTTTGTTATTCCTTATGAAACTAATCAAAGATACTAAAAACACTAATTTTGAGCTGAGTTTTTTTGTATCTAACTTTACAATACATATATACTATGATCATCTGTGTCAAAAATACTTTTAGGGGTCGGTTGTTAGGTATAATCTTTTTATGGCATGATAACGGAATCAGAACAATGAATCCGTGTGATTTTTTTGTTTGATGAAGCTTTCTTAACTCAGTTTACATTACTTTTCGTAATTAGAATCTTTCATTTTGTTACTGGCCTCAACACAATGGTAACACATTAGAATAAAGGAAAACAAAAATTGCACCCATTTTTGCTTAATAATCCTAGAACTTTCAACTCCATTTCCACAAAAACTATCACACAGCAGCATCTTCACCAACATGAAAAAGTCAAAGGAGAAATTACTGTTTGATAAGTCTTAATATTTGTTTTGTGCATATAATTATTCTTTACTTTTTATAACGCAAGATAGGTTTACTAGATACTTCAAATTTAATTAATATATCAAAATCATGTTATATTTCAGTTAAAAGTTTTAATTTAATTAATTATCCTCTCTCCCTTATCCTTTCAAACCTTTTTTGTCCCCTCATTTTTTAGGGTATCATAAACTTTTCCGTTAAACAAAAGATTAATGATAATCCAACAATTGATTCATTGATAAATATCTTTGAGACGTCAAGGAAAATATCATATTAAATTAAATTTGTTATAATTTTTTATGATGCCGATTGAAAATTCTCTCGTGAATAGTTGAATCAAACAACAATGTGAAAAAATATATGCAAAAGTGTTAGAAAATTTTATTGATTTAGACTATTATTTAATCTAAAACTCTATATAATTACTTCATCTTAATTCTAATGTAGATATCATATGACTTTTTGATCAATATATTAATCTTCGTTTTAAAAAAACTAATAAATTTTAAAAAACTAATGAATTTAAAAAAAACCAACAATCCAATCACTCCATCTAATAATGTTTTTTTTCTAATGCCAATTTAATTGATCTCAATCACCCAACTAGTTGAAATGTGTCTTGATCATGTTTTTTCAAATGCCAATTTTTAAACTATACAAAATCAAATGATTACTAAATTCTAACATGTGAAATTGTGGATTGTGTTATGTCACTGACACGTGGTCACGTGGGATATTTGTTTTTCCGTCAAAAATAAAACAAACAAAAATTCAACAAGTATTTGATTTCATTATTATCTCTCACTATGGTATGTTTAGAAATATTATATTCAGCTCAATTTGCCATAATATATTTACAACAAATATGTATCATAATAACTAAAATAATTAAATTTATTGATAAAATAATTAAATTTGCCATAGTATATTAATGCATATTTTGTAGAGAAAAAGTGAAAAAGAAAGTTGTTTGGAACGAGTACAAGGGATTTAATCACAAAGTAATCGATGAACTTACAAATGAATCATATAAATTTGTCTCAGTTTGAAAAAAAAATTTCTTTGTGTATAATTATGTTGCGTTTTTCGCAATCAAAAAGCCTATAGGCAACTTAATTAAATAAAAGAAGATATATTTTAAGGAGGTTTACTATTAAAATAATTGATGATAGTATAAGTCGTTGTTGTATGTTGTAAAGTGAAGTATATTTTTCTCTTTCTCTAATGTGGGATTATTTACATATGAGGAATAAACTTATTGTAAAATTAAATATTCAGTTATAAATGTCTAATAAGAAATCGAGTTTCGATAACATGATAAAATTTAGAAAATTAGTCTGTGCAATCCATACAAGAGGAAGAAATCATAACCCACATACACTCTCAAATCATGTTCACTACTGAAAATCAATTGATAATTGTAAAGGTCGGCTTGGATTGAATGTGAATAATTTATGGGTAAATAAAAATTAAAGTAGGAAAATAAAGTTAGTTAGATAGATGAGTAAAGAAATTTGATTATTAGAGAGGTGAAAAAATTGGTTAGAAAGTAATAAAAAAGATAAAATAACAATTATCTAGTTCCCTCTTTTTGGAGTATAAATTTACTCTAAGGAAGGGTGACATAATTCTTTTCCTCCAAATAAGGGAAATAATCCTCTATTTTATTCATCTTCTTTTAATTTACTCTCATTTTATTTCTTTTATAATTATTTCAACTATTAAATTTATTTGCATCTCTAATTACCTTTATTTCATTAGTTAAACTTTTTTAATTCATTAAATATTTACTCACAATCCAATTATCCAAACAGTAATAAGAGTCAGTGAAATAATTTATTAAGTGTGGTAGACTGTCATATTGTATAACTATTAATTTCCATATTAATAGTATTATCATAGGAGTAGTTATAATTAATGTTTTTTCCAATTTCCAAAATTTACGATCCTTCAATAATGAAGTCTTATATAATAATACATTTCAAAAAAAAAAAAGTATTATATAATAATACAACAACAAAGCTAAATCAAAAGAAGTTTACAAAATTCATAGTATGATAAAAGAAAAGGCAATACTAAAAAAGAGAAGTCAATAATAGTACTACAAGTTGCTTTTAGTTAGCAGCTGAGGATGCAACATATCTGATATGATCATCGTGACCGTGATGATCATGGAGGATCAAAATCTGGCGGCAAAGAGGACAAGAATGATGAGAAGACGAAAGCCAAGTCAGAATACAATCAGGATGATACACGTGTCGGCATGGGAGCTGTTTTGCAGAATCATTATGATGAGGAGACTGGAATCCTTCCATACAGACGCAGCACACCGAATCAGCACCCACACTCACAGTTGTTAACTCCATGTAAACTTTAGAGATAAAGTTATTACCATTTTTATAATTATGTGATGATGATGATGGTTTGGTGATGATGGTTGGGGAAGAATAACATACAAGAGCTTCATCAAGGTCAAATAGTTGTAAATTATTAATAGAATAGTTAGAGAAGGACATGGCTGCTATATTTTTATAAGAAGATTAAAGGGAACTTTCTTTTTGAATGTGAATGTGTAGATTGTCTTTGTGTTGTAGCCTTCGCCTTTTTATAGAGAAATGAAAGTTGTTGGAAAGATGAATTTTGGGTTAACCAACCCACTCAAATATTGGCAACATTATACTTAGCTTTTAGTCAAACTTATCCTTAAGTCATTGAATTGGTTTTGGTGATTTTTTTTATGAGTATTATTACTTTTCATTTTCTTTTTATCACCAAGTCTCATAAGAGATCGCTTTATTGTGAGACCATTCACATGAGAGTAGCCCCAATCATCCTAATTTCTGTTTTTTGCTGATACACAATTACTAAATTGATCACTTTAATTTCATAATTAATATCTTCAAGGATGAAATTAAAATCTTTAGTTAATCACTTATAATGTATTACTTAAAGATCAGAATTGACTACTTTAACATTATAATTGATCTTTTTAAGGTTGTAATGGATTTGTTTAAGATTATAACATATAATTGATCGCTATGTAGGTGATGACTTAGAATTTAACACTAGAAGTTTGTAATTGATCATTTTTAAACTTATTAGTTAATTATCAAGGTGTATTTGTTCGATCTAATGTTATATAATTGATTAATTTTTATATAATTAATCACTTTAAGGTCTGAATTAATTACTTCAAAGTAAGAATTAAAGGATATATATTTGAAGTTGAAATTAATCAATTTAAGGTTTGAATTGATCATTCAAACTAAAAAAGGAAAGCTTGTGTTTGGTATCATTTTGAGATAGTATCTTTTGATAGTTTGTATTTTTTTTTTTTGGCATAGACATTTCATTTTATTTTTTGTTTCTAATTATATTTTTGGATTCTAATAACGGATCGATGACACATGGATAAAAAAATAGCCAAAATGTAGCATAAAAAAAAAGGTTTTTCATCCAGGTGAAAATACATAGTTCATGCGTTTCAGCCTAGATGAAAAAGAAGAATTTGATAGACAAATTTGGGTAATCAATTAATTATCATTAGTATGTTAATTACACTATTTCACAAACCTTGGATACATACACAAGTATACTAGAATAATGCCTATAACGGTGGAGAGAAATCCTACGTAATCTTCTAAATATAATACTTTCCTAATTAAAAGATAACAATACTAATTTACCATGAATAAGTCAAAGCTAATTTTGTATTGACTTTTCAACACTCTCTCTCAAGTTGGGCATTAGATGGGATTGCAAATGCCCAACTTAAAAATGACTTTTTCAAAGGTTTCGACTTTGACTGCTTTAGTAAGAATGTCAGCAAGTTGATCTTCTGAGCGAACATGTGGAAGGCTAATGATTTAGGCTTCTAGATTACTTTTATAAACTGTCGATCGATTTCCACATGTTTAGTTCTATCATGTTGCATAGGATTTTCTGATGTGCTTATTTTAGCGTTATTGTCACAGTAAAGTTTATAGCTTTTCCGTGGAGGAAAACCAATTTCCGTAGCAGTTTTTGGAGCCGAAGGACTTATGCTACTCTTTTAGCAATTCGTTTGGATTCAGCTTCACCACTGGATAGTATAGTAACTTTTTGTTTCTTACTTTTCCCGGTTACTAGATTCCCTCCTACCAAGGTGAAATATCCTAAGGTGGATTTTCTGCTATCTCGATCTCCAGCCCAATCATCATCTGTGTAGGCAATGAGGTCCAACTGATTATTCTTCCTACAGAAGATTCCACGTCCAGGAGCATGAATCGGCTCAACATTCCCACTACATAGGCCATATCTGGTCGAGTGTGAGACAAATAGATTAGTCTCCCCACTAAACTTTCGTATCTATGTCGATCCTCCACAAGCTCTTCGATTAAGATACGCAACCCATGATTTGTAACAATCAAAGTGTCAGCTGGTTTGTAATCCAACATTCCTGTCTCGGACAGTAGTTCAAGTATGTACTTCTTTTGCGAGATGAAGATGCCTTGTTGAGATTGGTGGACTTCAATTCCCAAGATGTTTTTTAGTCTCCCTAGGTCTTTCATTTCAAATTCCTTAAAGAGTTGGCCTTTGAGTGATGTCACTTCACCTGCATCATTTCCTATAATAATCATGTCATCTACATATATAATAAGACAGGTTAGTTTGTCACCCCTTTGTTTTAGGAACAGAGTGTGATCAACATTGATTTGCCAATATCAAAACTTTTTCATTATAGTGGTGAACGGGCAAAACCATGCCCTAGGGGACTGTTTCAAGCCATAGAGAGCTTTGTTTAATCTTCATCCTTCCCCTTTAGAGAATCCCTGAGAAATTCCCAAAGGAGCTTCCATATATACTTCTTCTTCTAGATTAACCTGAAGAAAGGCATTTTTGACATCGAGTTGGTGCAAGGGCCAATTTCTATTGGTAGTGAGGGAGAGCAAGACTCCGATAGTGTCAATTTTGGCTATAAGAGAAAAGGTTTCAGAGTAATCTACCCCATAAATTTAGGTATAGCCCTTTGCCACCAATCAAGCTTTATACCTTTCGAGAGTACCATCAGCCTTATACTTGATTATAAACACCCAAAGACACCCTACCATTTTTTTCCTTCCGGTATTACACACTTACTCCATATCTTGTTTTTCTCAAGTGCCCTAATTTCCTCTTCCATTGCCTGTTTTCATTTTGGGTGATTTAGAGCTTTCTATAGGTTGTTTGGAATTTGTGTGGAGTAGATTGAGGTTGTGAAGGCTTTGCCTATTTAGGAGAGATTTTGATTTTTTTTTTTTTTTTGTTTAGTGATAGGGTATTTTGATCTTTGAGCTTTGAATTCAGGGTTATACCTTCAAGGAGGAATTCCCCAACTATTTCTAAGGGGGGTTGGTGGATTTTGCAGTGGTTCAACTTCTTCCTGTATAGTAGGAATAGCATTAAGAGTTTCAATTGAGGGAGTATTGGGTTCTGAGTTAATTACCTCATCGTGTTCAATCTCAGAAGGAGTTTTAGTGATAGGAATGACAATTTGGCATGGTACTTGAGGAGTTGAGCTCGTTCTTAGCCCTTCAGTTTGGTCCTTTGTGATCCCGTCATCAAGCTTGGTGGAACTAGGAAAACTTTGATTGGGATAAGTTAACAAACTAAGATTGTTAATACGACTCTCCCCCTGACGATCAGGCTGGTAATAAAAAGTGTTTTCAAAGAAATCACTATCAAGAGTGATGGTGATTTTTTTTGAATAAGGGTCATAACATCGATACCCTTTGTGATTAGTTTCATACCCATCAAAAATAAATTTAGTAGCACGGGCTTCAAGTTTGTGACATTGGGGTTCTGGAAGGTGGATAAACACGGTGCTCTAAAAGATTTAGGGCGGTAAGGAATGGGTTGATGGTATGGACTTGAACTATTGAAGGTGGGCTAGAGGAGTTGTATGGTTAAATTTTTTGTGTGGGAGACGGTTACTGAGATAGTAGGCAGTTGTAATAGTCTCAGGCCAGAAAAAACGTGGAACCTTGGCTTCAAACATTATGGCTCGGGTCATTTCGAGGAGAGTTTTCTTTTTGTGTTCAACTACCCCGTGTTGTTAAGGGGTATCACGACATGTGTTTTGTTAGATCATCCTTTGGTCTAAGAATAAATGTCTAAGGTTTTATCAATGTATTCCCCACCCCCATCAGATCGGAGAATTTTAATCTTGGTTTGGAATTGTGTGTGAATCATTTTATAAAAGGTGATGAATGTGTTTAGAACTTTCGATTCTTATTTCAGAAAATACACCCAGCATATACGAGTACAATAATCAATAAAAGTCACAAAATAAGCATAGCCAAGGGGGTTATTAAAAGGAGAGGACCCCAAACATCAGTATGAATAAGAGCAAAAGGTTCCTTATTATGACTGGTACTAGACAAATAAGAATGTTTGTGGCTTTTTGACAATACACAGGATTCACAATCAAAACTGGAAATATTTTTAGTTAAAGAAGGAAATAAAAGCTTTAAATAACTAAGAGATGGTGACCTTGCCGGTGAAGCAGCACCCAACGCTGATGCTCTGATGATTGGCAAGCAAGTGTTGCATTTCCTTGATAAGGTCCTTGCTGAAGATAGTAGAGACCCTCTCGCTCAGTACCATTGCAACTCCTGTACATGACACAAACTAGAGGTAATTAGCACAGAGTATGGAAGGAATTTAGTGAGATGGCTAATGGAAAGTAATTTGTAGTTTAATTCGGGAATAAATAGGCAATTAGGAAGCTCAATTTTGCCAATTTGAATTATCTCAGATCCCTTAACTGCCATAAGAGCACCATTAGCAGTTTGAATAAATTTTTTCGGGATGGGTTGATTTTAATAAAGTACGTAGGGTCAAAGGATATAGAGTCGCTGGCTCTACAATCAAAAATCTATTTATTTTCATTTTTACATATTTAGGCCATATCAATATTAAAGACCGCATTAACACAATAAGAATTTTTAATAGGGTTAGTATAATTTAAGGGTGAGAAAGAATTAAAAAGGGGAATGCCTCTCCCTTTAATCACCGGACCAAAATGCGTTGTATTAACAGTGGGCTTTTCCTTTTTTGAGAAATCACCTAAAAAGTCTTCTCTTTCCTTTGCTTCTGTGAATGACAGCACTGACATTTTTGCCTCACCTTTAAGGATCTCACCTGATTTTTGTGGGTACATTACTTCTTCTGATTTTATTAATATTTCGGTTTCATTCACGACCACAGCTATCTTGCCTTTGTCACTTTCCCGTCGTGGCTCTCTCCTCTTTGGTTGATCCGACCACCACTTTGGGAACCCTATAATCTTGAAGTACCTTCCTTTTTGTGTCTAGAGCCTCCACAATGGATCAGTTAAGTTTGGCTCTCTCATACCTCCGTGATGAAGGTTTATTTGCATATTTTTCACCAACCCACTTCCGATCTGGGTATGTTCCTCCTTGTCGCCACTTGTCATTGCTACATAAGCCTCCTCTGTTGTGAGACGTTTGTTGCAATTCAAGAGTTCTCCTCTGTCTTTGTCATATGTGTCATTGAGCCCTGAAAAAAATTGGTATATCCGATTTTTTGCTGGATCTCATTGTAGGTGGTGATTTCGGTAGGGGAAGTCATAGGGTTCAGGATGCGACGATCCAATTCTTGCCAAATTGTCGTCAATTTACTAAAAAAACGCATCAATTGGATCTTTATTTTGTTTTAAATTGCTGGCTTTGACCGTTAGGTCACTGGTCTGGAGCTTATCTTGTCCGCTGCTATATTGAGTCCAAACCTTCCCATAAGGCTTTAGCTGAGGAATAGTCAAGGAATTGTGAGACAAGTTCCGGGGTAATGTTGCTCAGAATTTTGGTAGTGAGACCGTAGTCATCCTGAGCCTATTTTGCAAACTTGACTGAGTCTTTTGATGGGGGGGAAGCGGTGATATAATTGAGCTTTCCCACTCCGTTGATTGAGAGGTGCATGAGACGAGCCTATGTTGTGTAGTTATTATGTGACTGTTTTTCCAGGAAGTTGATAGTGGTGTTGGCTTGGTTGGTTTCAGTTGGTTTTGTTTCTGTGGTAATTTTTTTGAATAATTCAAAAGGTGTTTCTACAGTTAATGGAGGAGTATTTGCAATGGTGGGTTTGGTAAATGATGTTTGGCCGGTTAAGGTTTACCAGTCACCGGATTACCGTCAATCTCTGATACCAAGAAGAATTTGATAGAAAGATTTGAGTTTTCAATTAATTCTCATTATTGTGTTAATTACATTATTTCACAAACCTTGAATATATACACAAGTTTATTAGAATAATGCCTATAATGGTAGAGAGAAATCCTCCATCATTTTCTAAATATAAATAATACTTCCCTAATTAAAAGATCACAATACTAATACCATGAATAGGTCAAAGCTAACTTTGTACAGACTTTCCAACAGAAATCGCATAAATCATGGATTTTCTTTTCCAAAATTTTTCATTATTATTATTATTATTATTATTATTATTATTATTATTATTATTATTATTATTATTATTATTATTATTATTAAAATACCACTCATTTCGAATTGCATTGAAAGAATTTACAAGAAGTTGATGGGGAGTTGAGCAACAAGCTGAGCACCCACACCCTTTTGAATGCAAAAGGTTAGTCTCTGGAATATGTATGTCCTAGACTTGTTGCTACTAGAGTTACTCAAAGAAAACGATGCGATTCTTGATAACATGTCGAGTGAGTCTTCGTCTAGTTCCTTAAAAGTGGAGAAAGCAAAGGGGATGAATTTGTAACCATTCTCCTCGCACTTGGCAGTGTATTTCTTCCTCTTTCTTTCTGCAACATTGGCTAAAGAGACACCTGAGGCCTATGAGGAGACTCTTGCACCAGCAAAGGACGAAACTCCAATAACATCCACACATGCATCTTTGTAGTGTATCTACACGTTGAAAATTGAAGGACTAATTGATTAATATTTCGTTTTATACACATGAATGTTGGAGTAGTTTATATATTGGAAAATTCCACATGGTAACCCTGAGGTTTTGGGTTTTTTACGTGGTAACCAAAACATTTTAAAAATCCACGTGGTAACTCTGAGGTTTGCCAAAAACATTCGCAAACATTAATGTCGAATTTAAAGGCTGTAATTTTGGTGAAAGAAGTTAGACTTCAGATTTATGATTTAGCGGAAGAGGTTGAAACTGATGAAATTTGTAATGGTTAGTTGCATAAATAGGGGTACAACAGCCGTCAAGCTTCGACATTAACGTTTGCTAATGTTTTCGGTGCAAAAAGGTCACGATGGAATAATTTGGCAAACCTAAGAATTACCGCATGAATTTTTAAAAAGTTTTGGTTACCACGTGGAAAAACCCAAAACTTTAGGGTTACCACGTGGAATTTCCTTTATATATTTGTACTTAATTAGTATAAAGTATCAAAATATCATTGTCAGTTGAAAATGTTTAAATAAAGGTTTTTGAATGGACGAAAATTGTATTATACATTATATTTATTATAAAGTTCTCCAGGAAAAAGTTGTTTTTAAACCAAATTAAGGCCACCCCCCAAACTCTATGAGTCTGGGTTAGGATTCAAAATTTTCTAACCCGATCAATCTGAATTCGAATTTGATTTCAATAAAAAATTAGATTTGAATTTGAATCTTATTTGACTCATCCGTATCATGTCCATCCCTGGTTAAAAGTGAGTAAATGACCTTTACGAATGAGAAAACTTTGGTGTTCATTATGTAAAGTCTGCAAGCCTAATTAAGTGGCACATTTCAGAATAGATACGTAATTTATTAACATTCGTCTCACTTGAATTTCTGGTCTTAATTAATAAAGTGGACACTACATTTAATTAGTAATTAATAGCGACAAGTAAAGAGAGAAAAAAGAGTGAACCAACTCTAAGCAAACATTTATGATCAGAATATACGTACATCACTATTTCTTATGTGGAATAATTTGTGGACTGAAATTATTTTCTCTCTTATATCATTTAATTTTTACATATTCATCATTAAATATTAATTATCACTAATTTAATTTAATTTATAAAAATAATTAAAAAAGATTTATACTTAGTACATACCGACTAATTTCCAACTAATTTCCTACTAAAGGATAGTCGAAAATCAGTCAAAAATTAGCTAATTTAATGTTTGAAAATTAGCTGAATTCGTGTTTTTTTAATTTCCAACTAATTTCCTACTAAAGGATAGTCGGAAATTTCCAACTAACATTTTGTAGGAAATTAGTCAGAAATTCTAACTAAATTCCTATCATTACAGACAGTCGGAATTTCGACTGATTTCCTACCAATCAAAAGTTAATCGAAATTCTAACTAAAATGCCGACTAAATAAATTTACCAACCATTATCTTTCGACTGTTTTAAAGAGTCGGAAATTGGTCGGTATAGAGCTATATCGACTAATTTCCGACTATTTTTTCTAGTTGGTGTATGCTTGTTTTTTTGTAGGGCTTGTTATTATAATATGGTGGCTTGGCTTGTAGTGCCGACCGGCCATATATACCT
>NC_080052.1:18329140-18404140 GCF_026212465.1 Amaranthus tricolor
ATATATATATATATATATATATATATATATATATTTTTAATTTCGTTTTTATTACCCACCCAATAATACCCCATTTTGTTGGCATCACATTATGCTTGATTCCAAAATATGAAAATATGGTATGGGCATTTGCATTAATTTATTTAATGGTCATTGAAATTTTTTAAAATTATTGACATCATTGTTTGTTTTTTTTTTTGGATTCGCTATTGGTTTTCAGAGAAAGAAAAGGAAAAGGAAGGAGAAAAAAACATAAACAACATATATATGCCAAAAATAATTACTAACATAAATCATAATATTGAAAATAATACAAAAAATATTTTAATGATTGTTTTTTTTTTTTTTTTACTTTACCAAACATATAGTTTTTCATTATATTTTTTGATCATTATTAGTAAAACTTCATGAGATGTTTGATAAAGTAAGGTTGCTGGTGTTAATATTGGTATTAGAATAGAGAAAAGAAAAATATAATCATATCATGCAATTTAATAAATAGTACATTGACAAAATTTAAAATGTCATATCACAAAGCCTCTTCAAATGGATCAACTTATTGGTTGATATTGTATTACGTGACAAATAAAATTTATTAACGAGCAAATTCTAACGAATTTTCCATTTTAAAAAAAGAATGAATTGTATGATCTTCCTTTGATTGAGATATATAAGATAGTTTAATCGTTTAAAATTATCTTCGACCAAAAACTTTCTATCTTTAAAAACTAAATAATTTAAATATTTTAAAAAATAACTAGCCATAAATTTTTGTTGTATAGAGTAATCTAAATAAGGTAAAAAAATGATATGGAATAATTACATCTACTAAAATTTACCTTATCAAGTAATAAATTGGTTTATTTAATTTGAAATGTAAAAGATATCTTTATGTTGTTATTTAAAACGTATAATGGTTATCAGAAATAAAAAATTAATTAAATCAAATAAATTAATAAAATGAATAATTAATTGGAAATATCCCAAAATTGCAAAGTTATTAAAAAAAGAATGAATTTTTTCACTGGTCGCGACTTTCATGTTGGTTTTTACAGCATTCGTTTTATTCGGTTTTATTAACCTACGGTTAATATGGATATATTAATTGAATATATTGGGATGTATTGATTTATGATCGACATTGATTCGTGAATCAATGTTGACATATTACTTCATGAATAGTTGTATGCTCTTCTATAAATATAGAAGGCATGCGTAAGTTATTTCTGACATGAGATATACATGGAATATACATGCATTTTCTGAATTCTTTTCCTCTCTAGCACTTCTTATAGAGAACTTGCAATCCTCAATTGTAAATTTCCGTTTCTTCTTCCATTTAAGTTTTCTCATGTTGTTTTAATTTCCTTGTGCTAGAAATTTAGTGAAATTCTTTGTATCTCAAAATATATTTCCGGTATACATTCCCAAGCATCGTAATAGGGATGAAATGATGTTTTAGGAAGAGAGTCTCGCCTAGATTTTATATCAAGTCACATACAAAATCTTCTTGTTACTATGTTCGATATATGGTGATCCCCGATAATGAAGTACACATTTGGTGTATGTTAAGCAAAGGTTTAAATTTGTCATATGTTTTTGTAATCTACTAAGTTTATGTAACTTTATTTTATAAGTTTGATTAATACTTTAAAGTCACAAATTACAACACTTTATAGATAAGTTGCTGAAGTAATTCCATTATATTAAAAGATTATTTCACATAATTTTTAATTTTGAAAATATTTAAAGCTAAAACTACCATTTCTCAAGTAAAAATTGAACATATTGGAGTTTATATTTGGTTGGTCGTTAGTTAAAAATAAGAACAAAAAAACTAAATGAAGTATATTAATGAGAGATTACGTTACAAATTTATATATTAATTAGTAACAAAATAAACTCGACAACTATAAAAGAAAAAAATCTCAACAAATTAAGAGAAAAAAAAAGAGAAAGTACAATTTCAAATCATAACCTGATTATAAATCTCATTATTTATTCAAAATACTCTCAGTACCTCTCTCAATTAGCATTCTAATTTTCTAATTTAGTTCGTTCTTTGTATTATGCATTATTTTTCGGTTTTTTTTAATGCTCTAACACTCTTTATAATTTCATCCACAAAATTATTCTCTTTTTTAAATACTTATTTCTATTATCAATTTGTTTTTATCATAGTGTTAATTAAAAAGAAGATGAATGAATGCGCTAATTCAATGATAATTAAGTATCAAAAATATAATTGAACAACATTAACAAAAATACAAATCCAATAACTACGGAAACCATGTGAGGTGAGCCACTCCACCCTAACCTGCTTAACTATGAATGTAAAAATTGTCGGCAGTTTTTGCAACCAATAATCTCACCTTCACATAACTGCACATTAGCTAAGCTTTCATTCTGTCGGTGTTTATGATTTTTATTCTACGTTTAGGTGTGTGAGAAGGCACGAGGGAAAACATATATATTTACATAATTTTGACTTTTAAAATGATCTTTTTTAATTTTTAATAGTTCACGGGAAACATAAAATTATAAGTAAAAGTTTATTATCAATAAGTTCTAATAGTCCGTTTTGGTGATTTGTATTAAATAATGCGAATATTAATGGAAAGTTATTGTATTTTTTATAAGAATTTCTCTTAACAAATTTAATGGTCATGTTTATTCTCCTTCAACAATCTCATTTTCTTCATAAAATTCATTCCAATCCATTATCATTTGAACATGTGGTATTAGGTGGCAATAAAAAATAGTAAAAAGAAACTTTTTTATGAGTAATTTTTCATTAACATGAGTATGACATGATACATATCAAGAAAATTTACACTACAAAACATTCACATTACTATCAATTAGTACAAAATCAAACAGGCCATAAGGGTAATAAAATGAGCGACTGGATGCAGTATGCTCTTTTCCATTTTCATACCCATCTAAAATTTTTATATCCACCAAAAAATTTTCCAACTATCCACCACCTAAAGGGTAAAATTTTTATACCTGCGTCTACCTACGGTATGCATTGAAAGTTTAAACTCATCCACACTCACTATAGCCAAGCTTTATTACTCATTATAGGTATACTCGCCTTATACCGGTCTCACATTCAATTCAACAATGCGTTATATGTTTATAAAATTGCAATTATTTATGAATTTAATTGTATATCTAATATTATTCAAATCATGAATTATAATAAAATAAAATTAATATCTTTTAGTTTTTGTCATTAGGTTTTGATAAAAGTATACAAAATTGTTATGAAGTAGTAAGATGTAGATATGGAGTGAGTCAAGTAGGTATGCAGTGGGGTGGGTGGATATGTGGCCGGTAAGTCCTAATACTAACCGCTTATTTTATCCATCACGGGTAGGGCTTTTCACACTCATATTTATCTATTATCCACAAAATTCATAAACATACTGATCCCAATTAAAATAAATACGGTTTGAATCCCGTAGAATTTAACCCACCTATCATTCATATCATTGACATTAAGAATTTTGTTGAAAATCAAAACAAGAACACAAAAAATGGAAGGTCGTTGATGTCTAATATGATAAACTAGTAGAATTTGAACATTTGTTAGGTGTAGAGTTGTTTGGGTATTCAGATGGATTTTAGGTATAATATATTGGGTAAATTGTGGAAAATATAAGCCTATTTAAGGTCTTTTCAAAATCTTCTTATGGCTACAATCATTAACACATGTTAAAATAATAATATGTATAACATTTATATATGAGAAATGTGTTTAGAGCTGTGTTTAGCATGTGTTTGATATTGACATGAACTTGTTGTTGCATTAAGAAAGTTATTTCCCAACTATCCCAAGTGTAAATAGACAGGACTTTCTCAAGGTTAACACACCCACCAAAAGCAATGTACACTTACTACTTGAGGTGTGGAAAAATACCACTCTTGCACATTAAATAGAAAAAGAGATGAGAAATTGAGAATTGTCTGTCTCCAAAAGGATGAAACATCCACTATATATAGACACTTCCTAACGGTCATATTTTAACCTTATTAACCTTAGTCAAATAGTATAAATATGATTTAATAATATTAAATCACCTAATGAATGATAATATAGTTGTTGGAAGCATTAGTATGGAATTAATTGATTAATAGCAAACCAATAAAGTTTCAACGGTAACCACATGAGTTCCTAACCTTTAGAGGTCAATTTATCCAACATGAATTAGTTTTAATTCTTAGGTATAATATGTTAATTTTGGTTAATTGGGTTAATTTTCAACTGCTGTAGATGGTTAGATAAGTGGGTGAGTTGTCATATGGAGTAGATAAACTTTCTTAGAAAGAGCAATACTTAAACCATATTTATCTTTTCCTTTTTTAAACATGTACTCCCTATGTGCCATTAGATTTGAAGTACTAGGAAATTGTGTTTTTTAAGAAATTAGCAATAAATGAAAAGAGAGAATAAATTGTGTGGATGAAAATAAAAAAGAGTTAAAATGTATGGATGAGACCAAAAAAATGAGATGGTCCATTGTACAAAAATAAAAATAATGCAAAATTAGTCGAAAAGACCAAAATGACAATTGGTGCAAAATGAGCGGGGCGGAGAGAGTGTTATAGTCTAAACATATTTATAGTTCTAAAAACGAACTAAAACATTACAAAAAAAAATACACCAAATGGCTACGAGTGCATTCTTTCTCCATCCTGTCACGATCACCCATATGGTCAGCCAAACTAACTATATTCTCGTACAACCTCTTCATACCATACATTTTTAGGTCCTCAAGTAAATCAACACTGGTGCGAGTATGTGGGGCATATCCTTCCTGCTGAACAGCAGGTATGAAATTAACACATATTTCTACTGTTTTTCTGATAAAATGACTTATAATCAGTACCACAATAAGGACATGAATTTTTGTCGTGTGTACTCCAATCTAATAACATCGAAATATGCAGAAAAGTCGCTGATTGTCCACATTAAAGGAGCTGTCAGTAGGGGTGTTCAAAACCGGATACCGGGTCGACCCGGTTCCGAAAAACCGGGTACCCGATTTTCCGGATACTTAAAATTCTGTTCCGGATCCGATCCGGTTTAACCGGGTACCCCGAATTCGGGTACCTGGTTTAAACCGGATCGGATACCGGATACCCGGTTTTGTTAAAAACTTTAATTTTTTTTTTTCCTTATTTCTTTTAACATTTTTTTTATATAATTCAAATACTAAATGGGGTTTTTGCATAATTGAATTACCCAATTGCAATTATTAGCAGATAATTAATTAATTTGAATTGATTCAAGTCATTATCATCAGAAAGTTTCAAGTCAACCTTGAAGATTGATTCAAGCAAAAGATAAACAAGAGGCTTTACTAAAATTAATCACTATAAGTACTATAACAATTAAAGGCTAATCAAGAACAAAATCAAAGAAAATAACAACTTTAATCGATAATTTCATAAATTCCCAACAAAATTAAAACTTTTTTGTTCTAATTAGTGTTAAAATCAATAACAAGTAAGTTTGAATTAAATCAAAGCTTTTGATATTCTATTTACATGAATTAATCATTAAAACAAGTGTAATCAAGAACAAAATCAAAGAAAACTTTAATCATCAATTTCATAAATTCATCACAAAATCAAAACTTTTTGTTGTAATTAGTATCATAATCAATTAGCAAAGTAGGTAAAGATCTACAAACAAAATTGTACAATAATCCACTACCCAATATCGCCAAGTATTGTACAACAATGACACACCATTTGATTTTTCATTCTACCATATTTTAACTGAAGATTACCAGCTAAACCTCTGCGAAAATGGCGAAAACCGCGAACTAAATAAATCTCTGTGACAAAATCGAAAATGGAAAAAAAACATTAAATAAGTACCAAAAAATAAAATTAGGTTTGTTTCGAATTAAGAAGATCTGGGGAAGAAGAAGAAGAAGAAGAATGGTGATGAACTAAAAGAATGGTGATGAACTGAAAGAAACTTACCCAATTGAAAACGGTGAAGAAGAAGAATGGCAGTGGTATAGATTCTTGTCGATGTCTTATCGTGAATGGTGAAGAAGAAGCAAGATGACGGGAGCAAGATTGAAGAAGATGGGAGTCTGCTTGAAGAAGAAGATTCAAGAAGCAAGATGAGTAGAAATGCAGATGACGGCTAGCAACAGTAGCAAGAAGACAGTGATTTCCAAAGGCCCAAGTTAGATTTAGCCAATTTAGGGTTTTCAAACTTTTCAAAATAAATTTATAAAAAATAAAAAAAAAAAACCCGGATACCGGGTACCCGGTTTCCAAAATTCGCGATCCGTATCCGACCCGAATACCCGGTTTTAAAACCGGGTACCTGACCCGAATTATCCGAATTTGGTAAACCGGGTAATTTACCCGGTTTTAAAAATCGGATACCGGGTATTTCGGATCGGGTTTTCCAAACCGGATATTTTTGAACACCCCTAGCTGTCAGACAAAAGTTACTCCTTGTGGACACATCATAAGTAACTATTCCATCCCTCCAAAGCATGTTAAGCTCTTCAATCAAGGGTTGCAGGTAAATGTCGATGTTTTACTTTGGATTTTTAGGGCTAGGAGCAATCACTATTAGGAACATGTGAGGTGTTTGCATGCACATCCATGGAGCGAGGTTGTAAGGTGTCAGAATCATAGGCCATGAAGAGTATTGTCGTCCTGAGTTTCCAAATGGGTTGAAGTCGTCCATACACAGACCGAGCCTTACATTTCTCCTCTCAGCGTCAAATTTTGGATGTTTGGCATTAAAAGTAATCCACGCATCCGAGTCTGATGGATGTTGCCATCTCCCCCTCTTCTTTGTAGTGCTCACCGATCTCATTTCATCAGCAATAACCTATGAGGCGTACAATCTTTGTAACATTAGAACTATGGAAGGTAAAAAAAATACTTCCAAGAGATACATCGATTCCCTTCATCATTCTTAACAAACTTGTTGCCCCACATACCCTGCTTCGTTTTAAATCCATAGTACGACCCAATAGATCATGCAACCTTTAAAACAACAATCAATCCTTTCCACTGGTAATCCAAGAGCCGCTATCTGCTTCTTTATGTCGTAAAACTCAGTTGTCATCAATTTTTGTTGTGATCTAGCCTCCCACAGAATAGCACAAAAGTCATCGTACAATCTTTCCGGACAATGATGATCAGTCTTCAAGTTTGTCATTCTCCAAATCATTAACATTTGAGAATAGGTTTCACACCCGGGATAAAGTGGATTGTTGGTGGCCCTTAAGATTTCAAAAAATGTTTTGCCTGAGGGTTCGAATCTTCAGGTAAATCTACACGTGAATGTTCCTCAAATGGTGAATCATTTTGAGGGATATCATGTTGAGGGAAAAAGTTGTGGTACGCTTTTGGGAATGCACTTGCAGCAGCATCGTGCACCTTACGCTGTATGGATATTCCTCAAGGTTTCTTATAGGGTAAATAATATACTCTTCCTCACAGACAAATGCATTACTGCAACCCTCTCCAACGAGTATATAACAATGGTACCTCCAGTCATAATAATCTCCAACTTTTGCAAAAGATGATCTTTCACTTCATTTGGTTTTTAACAATTAAAGTTTTTATATTTAACACAAGTAGATATAATTTCAACACTTGGACCTTTGCTAATAGCGAATTTCAAAAAAAAATCTTCTACCCCTCGCAAGAATTTTATATTATATGCCCCATCATCAAATTGTCTTTTATACATCCAACTTCTATTGTATAAAAAATATTCATCATCATCCGCCATTATTGCAAATAACCAATGATAATCAATAAATATTATTTAAGAATTCAAACAATATCTACACATTTATGTATTTAAGTAGGAAAAAAATTAAATTTAAACAATAATAAACATAAAAAATTAAAGTAATTAAGTAGAAAAAATTACACCTAGAATTTTCCCGAATATTTTTCTTCATATCAACAAAAACAGTAGTTTTTTGTGGAGAAAAATAAGGGTAAACCCAAACTATACCGATTAACTAACAGCTTACTTCAAATGCAAAACCAAAAGAATTTCATCGCAATATATAGACTAAAGTTCTTTCCTTCTGCGGTTTTGGATCCTCATAGAATATTAATGGCGACAGGATGGAGACAGGAAATGTACGTAGCCAATCTTGGGGACGAAATGGAGACAGGATGGCTACGGGCTATCCTGCTGCCACACTTGGCGACGGGTCTTTCTTGTCGCCATCCCCTAGCCAAGAACGGCGACAGAATATCTCCATCGTATTTTTTTAAGTGAACATGACAAAAAGTTAAGAGTTGAATATCATAATGGCTAATCTCACAATCTGACAAAGCATATCCAAGAGTCTTTCTAATGAAAAATTATAAACAAATTTAATTAGATTTACAATATATTTGGATAGAGAGAAATAAAGAGAATGAAACGAGAAACAATTAGAAGGATGGAGAATCTATTATTTAAATAACAAAATGAGAAGGGAGGGATTTAGGGGGAAAACATGCCTAGATTTTAGTCAGAAAATAATTTTTCTAAAGTGGAATGATTTAAAGGGAAAACACACATTTTTCTTTCTTTTCCATTAGTTCCCTTCCCTTTTAAACAAACAATATGCGCTTTTTCTCCTTACTTCTCCTTTTCCTTAACTTTCCTTCCCTTTATCTCTTAATTTGCCATCTAAACATAGTATTATAGACGAATTTTATTTGATTTGATGGATTCATTAATTGCTATTAGAGCCATTTGAAAAGACTATTCATCTGAAAAGACAAACTCAGCTATAATCGACGACAAATCGAAATCAACGCCATGCACTTTATTAATAGATTATTACAATAAGAATCGAACCTTGTATTAGTTGAGGAATAATTTTGTCTTTTTACAGAAGGCGATGAGTTCGTTTCTATCACTGGGCCCTTGTCTTATCTCTAACATGCCCTAAAATAAAAACAAAATAAAATTCATTACTACAATCTACAAATATGCAAAAAGAAACCATAAAAAAAAAAAGGCCAAATAAACCATTACAGAAGTGGTCTTCACGTCACTGGTTTCTTTGTGAATGATGTGAGATCTAATTCTCTTGAAATGTGGAATATTTTAATTGGTAAGAGAAAGTAGTTAAAACTTAAAAGTGAGAAGTAAAAGTAATCAATGATGATAGAAGTTGGTTTTTTTCCATAGATAAGAACCACTTTCCCTTAAAAGATAGATTTTTTTAATTCGATAAAGGAGAAAATGCACTTAAGAGAACGTACATGTGCTTTTCATTAAAAATAGAGGTGTTAAAAAAAAATTCGATAATCCGATATTTACCCGACTTTATAACTGAATCCGACTTGACTCAAGTTCAAAATAAATTAAAAATTATGTAAAAATTAATGTGAACACAAGACTCGATTTTAAACCTATCCGAAACTCATGACCCAAAAACAACCCAATAAAACCTTTTAGTTATAAAAAATATGTTAGTTTCAAATTATTCACCAACTAGTTTGAATTCCGTGATAAGTACATATTAATTATTATAAATATTTACCAATAAGCATATATATATATATATATATATATATATATATATATATATATATATATATATATATATATATATATATATATATATATATATATATATATATATATATATATATATATATATACATATATATATATATATATACATATATATATATACATATATATATATATATATATATATATATATATATATATATATATATATATACATATATATATATATACATATATATATATATATACATATATATATATATATATACATATATATATATATATATATACATATATATATATATATATACATATATATATATATATACATATATATATATATATACATATATATATATATATATACATATATATATATATATATACATATATATATATATATATATATAATCTACATATATATATATATATATATATATATATATATATATATATATATACATATAATCTATATATATATATATATATATATATATATATATATATATATATATATATATATATATATATATATATATATATATATATATATATATATATATATAACAACACATTTCTGGTTTATTTTCCTATCTATCATAGTATTACCACACATCCACCTCAGCATACGCATTTCTGTTACTTTCATCCTCTATTCGAAAACCTTCTTTACGGGCCAACATTCTGTCCCATATAACAACGCCAGCCTAATTGCAACACAGTAAAATTTACCTTTTAATCTCCTCGGGAACTTTTTATCACACAGCACCCTGGTTGCTGCTCGCCATTTAAGCCAGCCCGCTTGTATACCATTAGTAACGTCTCCATTTATCCCCCCATTACTCTGAATCACTGATCCCAAATATTTAAACTTGGACGTACATGCAATAACTTCTCCCCCTATGTTCACCTTTGGCTCCCCTATCGATTCTATCCGGCTGAAATTGCATCGCAAATATTCTATCTTCGTACGACTTATGCGCAACTGCTTACCGTTCAAGGCTTCCCTCCACTCTTCCAACTGTTAGCCTTCTCCTTGGTTTCTGCGACCAAAATTATATCGTCGGCGAATAGCATACACTATGGTACGATTTCCCAGATGGATTTTGAGATTTCTTCCATAATGACTGTAAAAATGAAAGGATTTAGTGCTGATCCCTTATGTAGTCCCACTTTAATTGAGAAAGACTCTGTCATACCCATTGGTATATGTATGTTATTCGATACTCTGTCATACATGTCCTATATTACCTCAATATACCTTCATGAAATGCCTCAATCATATATCTTAAACAAAACATAATATAATTTATTATCAGTTTTCAATTAATTGGTAAAATATTCTTATTGTGATATTCCCCGTTCCATGGGTTTAATTTCCCCTTGGGATTGTTCAGTAAGTGTAATTGGAATATGTAACAATTAAAAAATTGTTAATTGAGAATTGGATATATAGTCTCCTCTCCATTTTAGCTAAAACGAGATAGTTAATAAGAATTAAGTTGGGTTCCATTTAGAAAAAATTACTTGATGTCAACTGAGATAAGTTCTTACTGAGACGAAACATGACTCTCCATATTATTTGACATTTATAGAGTTGTTCATTCGGAACACCAAGTCAATTTCAGATTAAATATTTTGAATCGGTTCAAAGTTAAATCTTGCACCCTTATTGATTTTTATATTTTACGTAATTGAAAATTCATTTTGAAGTCGGGTCAAAATCGAATCCAGTTACAAGGTCAGATAAATATTAAATAATTGAATTTATTTCGAACACCTCTAACCTTGTTTATCTCTATTTCCTAATATATTTCCTAAAAAATACAGGTTAATAGAATTTCTCTACGGTTACGATAGCCCCCCATATATTAGTTATTTTATTTATTAATATAATTTTATTTTTATTTATTTTGTTTTATTTTAATAATTATTTTTATCAAATTAAATTTATATTTACCAAAATTTTTTAGTCTACGTTGAACAAAATCTTAATTAATTAATAATAACTTATAGATATATTTAATTTGAGGATAATAATATTCGTTGTTACTCACAGTAAACAAGTACTCCCCTATAAATATCTTTGCTAAAATGTGTAATTTAGAATAAATACCCTCTGTTGTTCGCTGTTATGCAATTTTATTTTTTTTTCATTTTAACTTATTACTTCTCCTAATTTGTCCCTATTTTTTAAGATCTTTCATGAAAAATTACAAGAGAGTAGAATTTCTCTAGGGCTACGATAGCCCTACCATATATTATATATTTTATTTTTCTATATAATTTCATTTTTATTTGTTAAATTTTTTTATTAGAAGTAATTATTTTCATCTAAATAATTTTATCTTTAAAAAATTTAATAAGTAGATTATGTTGAACAAAATCTTAATTTGAGAATAACAAAATTAGAAAATTAGTTATAATTATCTGATTTTCATAATATTGCACTTATTTTTTCTCAAATTTTACATGTAGGTTGTGACTGTATTATTGTAGGGGAGAATGTAAATTTTGTTAGGAGAAATATTAGAAAATAAGTACAATTAGAAAAGAAATTAGAAAATAGTGATAAATTAGGAGGAATAACATGTCAAAAATGGAAAAAAAATTGCATTCACTCTTGTATATTGTTACTAACAACGTATTGGGAAAAATATTTCATTACTATTTTTTTTTTAATTATACAATTTAAAAAAATATATATAAGGAATACTTGTTCGCTTTGCTTGACTTTTTATCTAAATTTTCTTGTTCAATGTTACTAACAACATATAGATGCCTAACCTCAATTCTGGAAATTATACGCTTATTTTGGGAATTAAAATTTTCTCAAAGTTAGTATAGGAATTTTAAAAAAAGTATTTATTTCAAATTTTTTGTACCTAGTAAGCCCAATTCCAAGTGTATTGTGACTTTTAACTTAGAGGAACTTTACTAAGGTTTGCTTATGACGTGGGGCCTTAATTAATATTATTGTGTAACAAGAGTAAATGAAGTCACTCAATACAAAGATGATTGATTGCAATAAGTGTTGTTCATTCTCAATAAATGTAACTCGAAGAAGAATATATTCAATAGTGAGTTTAGTAAGAATTTTGATTTCTCGGAAAAGGTGAATAGGAGGATGTTTATATCTCATCATTGACTTGGAGCCCAGGAATTCTATTGGTGGTAAGAAATGTCTCATTTAACCTTTGGAATTACCGTTGTTAATTCCTATACGATTTTCATTAGCTTTTCGTGTAGAATCAACTACACTCTTGTACGTGGCAGCCTCTAGTTGGTTGTGTAAATGAGCATTAAATACAAAGAATGGTTTATACTTGTTTTGGGGAAGCTTCCACGTTTTGTTTGTAAAATATTCTTCAGTCTTGTCATTTAAGTGGATGAGGTGTCATAACAGTATTCTTCTTTTACGACTTTTCATTTAATTTTCTGTCATTTGTGAGATACTCCCTCCAATTCACTACTAATGTCCCATTTGCTTTTTGGATACTATTCATCTCTTACTCTTAATTTGTATTTTATTATTAATCTATAAGTTAAAACATAGTCAAGTGAGATCTTGTTTGATTCGTCTCAATTCAAGGATTATTTATATCAATTTTCCATAATTATTAATTATAAACAATTAGTGATATTAAAAATTAAATAAATACATTGGATAAAGTATATAAAACAAATAGAACATTAGTAGTGAATTGGAGCGAGTACGAAAAACATCTATTCAATTTTCAATTGATGATTGAGATTTTACCTTTAGGACCCTAATGCAGACACATACACATCTAAACAAACACCAAACATATATCATTCTTTACGGTCAATTCTCACCAAACAAGCCATAGAACTTTTAACAAGTCAATATGTCTCACCCATAATTTAACCAAGTGCCTCTACATAATGGAGCCAGCCAACACCTACGACTTGAACGTAGGCATTTTATTAAATGTCACTCATGAGTCATGATTTCAACAAAGTCAATATATGTCGCCGATGCACTACTACTTTTTCTCCTACTACCAACCTTTCTTATCTTTTTTTGATGCTCCAAAGACAAATTAAGTGACCTCATCAGTCAACATGTTTGCTTTAATTGAGTTATAAGAGCCCTACATCACTTACAAGCAACAAAGAAAGAGCAAACTAAGTTCAAAGTGGGGCACCATAAATATCGAACATGCAGAACAACTATATGTGTTTTTTTATCTGAATTTTCGAAAGCTAAGAAAAGAAAGATAATATTGCCTAAAACTCAATTCTCACTAAATAGGTTCATTATCAAATAAGAAAGCTTTTAAAACACAAGTATATTCGCCACTTATACTAGCATAAGAACTTTTGCAAATATAATTCTAATCCAAAAATCATAAAACAACAAAGATTTTGAAATGCAAAGTCTCGATTTTCTTTATATTAGAATTCTCTGCTTTTAAATGATATAAACTAAACTATTTATAGAATAACAAAACATAAGAAAATAATTCTAATAACTTCTAAAAACCCTATATGCACACGGTTTGTGTCAATGCAAATCGATTACAATCTTTCTTCCCATGCTTTCCATATTAAATAACTTCCATGTAGTTGTTATCCTTCATGATCCATAATAAAATAACTTCCAAGTAGTTGGTCTATGGTCTCCATGATCTTGTGTAACTTCCTAGTTTCATTACTCCACTATTAAGGAACGTTAAAGTTAGTTCCAATTTCCACTACTAGTAACTACTAAATAACTTCTTAACTAATAGTAACTACCTAATAACTTATATTACAACAGAATTCGGGATTAAAACTTACACACATGACACACACATGCTTAGACTGAACGCATACAACTAAAAACATACTTGACTAGAATTAAAACACACGACTTAAAATCTTAAATACACACAACATAATAAGCGAAATTAATTAACACTAAAACATCCTAAAAAATTAAGGCTTCGAAAAATAAAAATAAAGAATAATTAAACCAAGGAGACGAAAACTTGTTTATTTATAGATAATTATGGAGGATAAATTAGCATTGCCAATAAGATTCTCCCTTTTGACCTTTTTTAGCAAATGAATTGATTAAGTCAAAACTTTTTAATGATGAATAAATGGGTTTCTATAAATATTCCTAAATAGACTATACTCACCGAAAAAGTTGCATTTATCACAAAATCATATCAATCTACGGAATCATTCGAATTTGAATGTAAAAGATTTATAGATGGATTTAACCATTTAGTTAATATATCTAAATCCATTTCTTCTTTATTAAATGGAATTCCTATGAATCCAATAAAAAAAGTAAATGGAATCAATACTGTAACACCTCGGCCCAATAAACCACCGGTGACTACTCATGGAGACTGTAGACTGGCCCCACAGATCAACACAACTCTTTCCAGCGCACTTTAGCCTCACTCGTGCACGCCCGGAAAACTTCTCAGGAGGTCACCCATCCTAAGATTGCTCCCCACCAAGCACGCTTAATTGTGGAGTTCTTTGCAAATGGGCTCCCCTGAAAAGAAGATGCACCTTGTTGATATGAGTAGTCTATCAATCCCTTGTCAAGCTAAATCTGAGGTATTACAAATACAATCAAAGGAAATAATATAGTATTGTCCGATTCATGAAGATATAAAGAAATATTCATATTGGCAAAATCAGTAATAGTAAGAAGGTCACAAATAATGGTTTGATATAATCCACATAACAGATGCCTTTGTATGATGTTGATGTTTTTGAATAAAACAACACAAATTCTTGTAAGAGATGGTCTCTTTGATATACCATCTCTTTGGGCTGGCCCAAAAAGGAAATTACAGAGTAAGTTTTTCAGTAGGCATTAAAAATATTGTAAATAGGCATTTAGAATATTGTAAGTACTTAAGTACTTACTCGATGGGCATTAAGTATATTGTAAGTAGGCATTAAAGATATTGTAAGTAGGCATTAAGAATATGGCACGTAAGTTAGTAGGCTAAGTTTTTCGGTATGCATTAAGAATATTGTAAGCAGGCAATTGAAGTACTTTTTCGGTGGGCATTAAGTATATTATAAGTAGACATTAAGGATAATATAAGTGGACATTAAGGATAATGCAAATAGGCGTCAAGGATACAATAAGTGGACATTAAGGTTTAATGGGCCGACCTCCTAAGAGATGTCTATCAAAGAGACGGTCTCTCAAGAGACCGGCTGATAAAACAAGCCATTAATAAAAATTTCTCTCAATTTTGAAAATAGATAGACCTTGATTTGCATCAAATTGTGTGTATTATAGTCTAGAGAATATAATTTAATTCAAATAATTGAACCAAAAAACTCTACGAAAGGAAATATTTTCCTCAAGGTGCTTTGAAATGTGTTCAAGGGATACCAAGAAAATTCTGTGTTGATTGCGCAAAATGCCGATTAATACGATCCTCAGTAGTCAAATTTTACTATCTCAAATCTGGATATCAAAATGGACTTGTTATATATATAATCTACTACAAAGTCGAGCTTACAGATAGTATATAGTTTTTCACTGAAAGAAGACTTCGCGATGTAGTTCAAAATCACCAGGTTGCTCCTTTGTAGCGTGGTGTTGTATAATCCATGTGTAAACGAAGGAATAAACATGTTGATCTCTGCGAATAGGTTTCAATAGAAAAAGGCCGGTGCATCACCAAATCTTCTTCTTAACCCAGAAGAGAAGGATCACAACTCCGACTACAATTGCTACCGGAGCCCATTTCCTGATTAACGCCTACAAATCCAAAATGTGATCGCAATTAAGCATACAATCTTAATTTTTAGTGACGTTCAAATGAACCTATCCCAAGAAAATAACAGACTAGCCAAGAATTTTAACAGAAAGTCTGAAGGCCTATTAGGTGGTAAGAGCACAAGCAAAGTGAGTTATAATATCATAGCGATCTTGGGAGTGTAAAGTTTCTCAAATGGATAGACAGACAGTAACGCTCCAAAAGTAGTCGTAAGTTTGTAACTTATAACGGTTCGAAATCTGCAGCAACTATTAGTTTCAGAAAATTAGAGCCCTTTGGTATTTTAAAACTAACCTGTCGATTTAAATCTCTGGCCTTATCAGCATAAATCCGTGATTCTGATGTTAAGCGACTGGACATTTGGCTGACCTCTACAAGATTGAAATAGTAACTAATTACAAAGCTGAATTCTAATTACAACTGCACCAGCAATAAATATTGGTGACAAATGAATAAATAACAACATAATATAAACATTGAAAATCAAGAAGTGAATAGCATCAAAGTAGCAGTATAGTACACTTCATAATACAGCGTTAACTGAAATCTGAAACAAACATAGAGCTCATAGCCCACAGGTGGCGTTATAAGCTCTGAACTAGTGTCTAAAGATACACGACCTAAATTTCACATTTAAAATTGTACTCTCACAAATCTTAGCAGCACTAACAACCACTCTCCAGATAACACGTGCGCATCAAAATAAATTTAATGTCGAAAAATAACTAATTTTCCATGAATCTTCAAGCGAAAACAAATGATAGCAGAAGTGAGAGTATTCGTATTGCTTAGTAGGACAGGATAACAGGTAGCAGATTAGACCAAAAACAGTAGTGATCCAAAACAAACATTGAGGAGTACGAGGGGGAAGCAGAGAGGTGTTCGAATTATACATCAGAACAATCAAGAAATATAAACAAAGATAAATATAATACCATTAACCAAGAGGGAGCAAAAGAAAACGAAATTACAGCATACACGCAAGCTGTCAGTGAAGCAGAACAATACAGAATATTAAGCAAGCTAGCAACACATTAAAAAAGCAGAACATAAGCAAGGCTTGATAGAGCTTGCATATACCAATTTTTAACCATGCAAATGTTGGTAGCATCAAGTCAGAAACATTAAGCAAAGGCTAGAAAGAAAAAACATTTGAAAACTTAAAGAGCACTAGCCAAGGCCAGAAATTCATAACTGAGATTCAGAGAAGTGACCAAAATCAGAAACATTAATCAAAAGCCTTTCAATCTGGATCATTTGACAGTTCAGTCACATGTCTTTCTTACACGAGAAAATAGGAATGCCAAACTGAATTGGCAATGTCACATCGGTTCCTCCCAATTTGAAGGATGTTGTCTGGATCCAAATGGTGTCTGCATCCATCCAACGTCCAGCTTCATCCAGAAATGCTTATAGCAGGAATGCGACTGTGGGTATGCACAGAGATCAGAATAACAAGCAGTCCCACAAACAGAATTCCAGCTTCATTTAAAATGTAATCTCCATTTTACATTATCTCCCTCATGTGTCAACAAGATATCTCACCTATAGGATTTTTTTGCTATAAAACTAACGTCTGGTTCCTACTTCCTAGAATCAATTATGTTCACTGATACATGCAGAAAAAAATGAAAACCTTGAAAAGTTTAGCCAGTGCCCTTCCAAAGACATACATTGTTAATATTTCTTCCCATATGCTTGTAATTATTCTAAAGTTTCAACGCACCCACTAAAAATGTTGAAGGATCCCCATTACAGTTTTGATTTCCCATAGACAATACACAGCTACAGAACAATAATGAATATGCATGATTAAAATTAGCACTAAATAACCGCCATGCAGAGCAAAAAGTTCATTTTCAAACTTTAGATTTCAAATCTATAAATTTACACGGCATAACTCTACATCTGTTGTGACTTGTGATCTTACAGCAGAACAATTAAGACCTAAAAAGACAGCTTTACTTTCTTTTTAATAAGTATTTAGTTTATCTCATAAACAGTGCACCAAACATTTTGTCATGTAAATGTCATTTTCTGCAAAAAGACTTTTTGAACCACTTTCATGGCCAGAATACTTTGTTCACAATTTCACTTAGATCTCAGACAAGATTTCAAAAGAGCAACATCATTCAAACTGGAATGCTACCGAAACACGTCAATGAAATTGCAGTTACCAGGATTAAATTTTTCTAGCCACCAAAAACAAAAACAAAGCAGTCTTGTGTGCTTTTGCATAAAAACCAAAAACCACTACCAAAAAAGTGGATTATGTTCCTACTATTATATCCCTCACCAATTATCTCTTTAAAGCATTCCCATTGCCAAAATTATCCATTATGTCCCGTTTGTCAGCCGGCATTAAATGGTGGAAATGGTAATTCAAATTTAGTATAATTTTGGTAGCAAAATCTCTTAAAAAATTTGATGGCCATTCTTGCTCTCCTATAATCATCTCATTTTCTTCATAAAATTTATTCAAATGGATAACCATTTGGAGAAGTAGTATAAGGTGGTAATAAAAAGTTGTGAACAAAATTGTTTCTATAGCACATCGCAAAGGATAATTCACTCAACTTGGCTACAAAGACCACCTATCTTCTCAATGAGAAGTAAAAAAATTCCACTTAAAAATAAGCTATTTATTAGAGGACTTACGATCCAACTTTTCACCAACACCAAGGACTTCTTGTACATTCCTTGTCATTATTTGGTGCACTTCATAAAGCTCATCATTTAGTTTGGCAATGTTCCTTTGGGTACGAGTGTCCTGGTACAACTTTTTGGTTCTCTGGATGAATGTATCTTCACAGGACAAAAGAATACTATCAATAGAAAAGATGTTCTATGGTACAATTTGTCAAGTAAAGATCCACATGGAAATAGCACATTAACCTACCAAACTTAATAAAAGCATAAGGTCTAGCAGCAGTTTCTATTTGATTATCATTCACACGTTCAAATTCATTTTTGAGATCTTCCAGATACTGAAATGCAAGCTTCTTTGGATAAGCCCGATCACACATTGTCAGGTAACAAACATTACCCTCAATGATATAGCTATTGACTAATGTTAAGGCCTAATGAGACCAAGATAGCATAATGCACATGTCTGATGGCAATATGAAATTGAAAAGGAGCAAACTGACAAAACAAATAGTTAAAAATTAAAATATTGTATAGAGATAAAAACGTGCATCAAAGCACATTAAAGGGCAAATTTAAACATCTAAAACTATTACCTAGGGTGATATACCAACATTTGTGAGCATGAATAAAAATTCCCAAGTACGTAAAATAAGTATGCATGAAAATTTCACGTAGCAGCAAACAACCAAGGCAACAAGTACATATGACCATGATCAAGTGTATAATTAGCATTTGTTTCTCAAAAAAATGGGCTAATATAAAAGCACAACACAACCGCACACACAATTAATGGACCACAAATATCATGGATTGGCCAACTTCACAACAAGCACTTAAACACATAAGGTAATCAACATTCTCCTTTCAAAGTACATTTTAGATTGAGGACAAAAGCTCCATTCGTCTTATACAAATACTAATCCCAGCTTCTTCTCTAAGATGATGACTGAAGCAATAGTTATCATGAGAGTCACTCACACAACTAACATTGTAAACAAAAAAGTCTTCTAAAGACAACTTGTTTCTTTTTTTTTCTAAATAAAAAAAAGAATTTAATCTACATACAATAACATAAATACCACAAGTCGCAAGCCTAACTCAAAAGTCAAAATCAACAACTCCAATAATACCAGCAAAAGTAGTTCTCCCTTATGATTGCATGTCTCAATTGTATCACAAGTTCTGTAAGCTAACTTGTAGGGGACACTAATTTACAAGATCTCAATCATCTTAGTCACCTAATTCTTTCTTTGTCTTAGAGCAAGTCTACAATTGGCACAAGTCTAGACCTAGCTGATCGAAATGGGACGATAGTCTTATTGAAGTTGATTCAATGGTAGCAAGTATATTGAGGAAGGAAAATTTTTTTTCAGTCACTTAACTCAATTAGTCTTGTGAATCTCTAGAGTTTGTTATTCTAATTTGGATTTCTTGCTTATAAAGGCATTGTATTAAAGTTGTATATCAACAAAAAGGAGAGTTCATTTCTATTGTGCTTGTATCCATAGAATAGTGTTCATAGACTTTTGGAAGTTACTGAGCCACATGAAGAGCTCAAAACGAGTACAACTTTGTTTAAAAAGGTATGAGGTGCATCAAGGCATATTAGTGCCTAAGCACAATGCGCAATACGCAAGGCATGCGGTGGAAGCACAAGCATTCATAGGTAAGGCGTATGTTTCTGCTCAAAAGCCTTAAAAAAACTTTAAAACATATTTGATACGGAAAAAAAATATGAAATTCATATTATGTTACATTAAAGATGTTCAACATTTGTTACCATTGCACTAAACCACCATATTTTAAGCCATTATGAGTTATGACTAATTGTTCCTTATCTAATTGTGATTGCATTTGTTACTATAATGTTATTATAGAAGAGCAGAGAAAAGAACACAAGAACATGGAAGAAGAGGAAAATTAAAAATAGAATGGAAAATTTAGAGGAAAGAAAAATCAGAAATTCTAATAAAGAATAAACCTTTGCATACACTTATCTATATACCATTCTACTTTATTAAGACTTGAAGTGAATTCCAAAATAACAGTTAATGGCTAGAGGAGCATCATTTTAAATCCAACTTTTATTCTAAATTTGAAATGAATTTGGAAACGTTTGTTGTAAATTTTTGAGAAGGTGGTGAAGAAAATACGAGGTACATGAAGAAGAAACAAATAGCCACATCAACCTCAAATTAATGATTTTATGTTGCACAGGTTAGGCATCTATAAAATTAATCATAATAGGGTGGAGCAGCCTATAAGAAAGTATTAACCAGAATAAGAAAGTCCTCTTCTCTTATCTGGACCATAGAATTTTTGCGCATATATCCTTTGGATAGGAAAAAGTAATTGCAATGAAAAGCTTAGATAAAATTATCTCCTACCTATCACCCGCAACAACCAACATGAACATGTGCAAATATCATGTGTCTTAGCGTCAACAAACTAAAAGAAGTAATGAAGATTGTCAAGTGTCAACCATCACAAGCTCATCTAACAATTACCACTTCAAACACTCTCTAGTCGATGTCTTTATATGAGAGTAATTGTAAAACCATGACACATTCCATTGCCCTGTAAATATGTTTATGCTAATATATATATATATATATATATATATATATATATATATATATATATATATATATATATAGGGTCAAGTTTCAGTGAGAACAAAGCTTATATGAGAACTGTGAGAACCAATTTGCCAGATAAAAAATTGTTAAATTTTTATAAAAAATGTGTTACTTTTGGACAAAAAATTGTTACTTTTTTAAAAAAAAAAGTTGGAACTTTTTAGCAAAAAAGTGTTACTTTCAGAAAAAAATATATTTTTCACAAAAAAAAAACATAATACAAAGTAACATTTTTTTCAGAAAGTAACACCTTTTACATAAAAAGTAACACCTTTTTGTGAGTATTGTTCAGAATTTTTTTCATAAAGTAACACTTTTTTGCCAAAAAGTATCAATTTTTTTTTTCAAAAAAAAGTAACACTTTATTGCCTAAAAGTAACACCTTTTAGTGAAAAATAACACTTTTTTTCAGGCAGATTGGTTCTCACGGTTCTCATATAAAGATGGTTCTCACTTGAACTTCTTCATATATATATATATATATATATATATATGGCAGACACACAAAAGCATTCTTCAAAAAGCTTAGCTTTGTGCTATGACATCTTAAATTCTACAAAGCACAATACTTTTCCTTCAAATAAGTAGTTATTTCCCAAAATTGAAATTGAAGTCATCAAACAGATAAAGATACCCCAAAATGTATTATACAAGTATAAGTGACAAAATAATTAACAACAATCACAATTTCTCCCCCAAAACATAAGTTGTATTCTTCCTTAGATAATAGAAAACAAAATAAATCGTAACTTTCATATTGAAGCAAAATTTCAATATAACAATACCAATGACACAAAACAACAATTTGAAAGCCTTATACACATTTACAACTACATCGGGTCATGTTCGTGAACCAAAAAAAATTATCATCAAATATCATTGCTAAAATAACAGAGAATACGTTACTTGTCCCCTTTTCTTTGATACTAATGTACAACGACTATCTACATATATTCTCCTCCTACAATTATTCCAATCTATTGCCATATGCT
The DNA here is from genome assembly GCF_026212465.1 of Amaranthus tricolor. Taxonomy (NCBI): domain Eukaryota; kingdom Viridiplantae; phylum Streptophyta; class Magnoliopsida; order Caryophyllales; family Amaranthaceae; genus Amaranthus; species Amaranthus tricolor. The sequence goes on from NC_080052.1 coordinate 18,351,732, forward strand.
CCAACAAATCTCAAATTTTCATCTTATTCATCAATCTTGTTATCCATTTCATCTTAGGCATACCTTTTTCTTCTTAAAACTCCTCAAGTTTTGATCACGTGTACGTAGAACCAAAACAACATAATCAATTTTCTCTCATTTTATCTTCCATAAAAATGACTTCAAAACTTTTTATTATGTTTTACTCTTAAATTCTATCTTTTGGAGTATGTCTACTCAATTAGCTTAAATGCACATCTTAACTACTCCCATTTTTCTATTATAGTTTTTTTTTTAGAAAGTCAAGCATACTGATGATACAGTAGTGTTGGTCCAAATGCAATGTGATATTAATCTTAGTAGCACATCTTTATCATAATATTGCAGCAGCTGCTCTCCATTTAAGTCACTTGCATAGAATGTTATGCTTAATAACTTGATTAATATATTTGTTCTTGTGAAAAATTAAGCCAAAAACCCTTGAAACAGTCACTTGGATTGAGCTCATTTGTTTCTCACTCTAGCATACCAAATCTAGGGTCCTTCATGCCAAAATGGCACTCTATCTTACTTGAACTTAACTCAAATATAGTTTATTATAAGGTCCAGCTCTAAGTCTAACTTACCATTGACCAAATATCTACATTCATTAACTAGTAATGGCCTTGTTATCTAATCTAGAATGCTACAAACAAATAAAACTCAAAGCAAAACTTTGATATAAACTAATCAAGTGAAGAAAATTTGTTATCGTTGCTTCACATGTTCTAACATATGTTCGTATTTCCTCATGCATATCTTGGACTGTATTGATGTACTTACGTGGCATACATTTCTCCATCGAGTACTACCTTGATAATTTGTCATATGACTTCTCCAAATCAATTAAATCATATAAAAATCATTTGTCTTTAACTAGTATTATTTATTTCATATGTTGGCGTACCAAATGAATATATTCTATTAATTATAATCTATCGTTAACCAACTTTTTTAAGTATTGCTAACGCGTTATTCTATCCCATAATTTTACGATGAGACTCCTAAGTTTTATTACTCAATAGGTTAAGAAAAATAACATTATGTCTTATATTTTGTAATATTCTCCCACTCCTACATTTTATTAAAGCTAAATAGCATTATTATTTTTTTATTGCAATATTTACTTCCTAATTTCACCACCTAGAATCTTTCTTTCACTATCATACAACTTGTTCTTTCTCCTAGAATGTCCTTAAGCGTGGAGAGTGATATAATTTGTCCAATTAGCTTCCTAAAAGACTCTAACAAGAATAAGGAGAAATAATGGAAAAAAATGTAAGATAGTCCTTCAGTTTCTTTGAGTTACAAACCCATATTAACCCCATAAAGCAGAATCCTTAAGTTGTTAAAGTTCATATCATGAATAATGTAAGAATCTTGTGCACTAAATTTTGGAACCAAAAGAACACTATTAAAATCCACATATTACATCACATCTACAACGACCATATAAAATATATTGCCTCATAGCCATTAAAGTGTCTTCCAACTATGCCGGTTAGCATGATGCATAATGTACACAGCCTTATCCTTGTTATAAATCAGTATAAATCAGAAAGCAACAGCATTGATAAATACAATCACCATAAAACCTAAAAAAAGTTTCGCACAATTAACATCTGCATTATGAACATGAATGCAATCAAAGAAATGGTATGAAAATCAAAATTGAATATTGTAATTAACAAAAAAAGGATACTGAAAAACATAAGGTCCACTTTCGACTGACATCCTTGAAGCATCATTTTGACCTTTAGAGAGATTTTTAAACAAAGCTTTAATTTGCTGCTTGTAATATTCAACGTCTTGTACATCACGCCCATCATCTAACCCTTCTGCTAATGGTAGACCATCCATAACACGCGCAAGCATTGTTACCTTCACCATTTCCTACTAAATTCTACGTTTTTTCAGCTGCAAATTTAAGCGCGAGAAAATCGAGGAGACAATTGGAATTGATTAGGGTTTCAATTTGGGGAATTTTAAGCAGAATTAAACAGCGGTGGAACAGGAAATTGAAAGACTTTTACCTGAATTGGAATTGTGGTCGACTGTTTTCAGATCGCTGACTTCCGAAATTCGTGAAGATCTTCGAGAAGGGCAAAAACGTGATCGATTTTTTGAGAAGTTGAAATGAAAATTGCTTATATTATTACAAGTGATATTACAATTCTTGCGAATGCATCGGTATGTGGAACGTTATCTTTATAAATAGTAGTTTTATTGTACCATTATAACCATCTTGCATTGTATATATGTGCAAGATTCTTCATTACCAATATACTACAAGGATATAAAAGTTTATCAATTCATTATACTATTTTCTCCTTATATTCTCCTTACTTTTAACAAGTTATCAACACCAATTTTTCGCTTTCAATAAAAATTCAAGAAGGTAATATTTTTTTTCTTCTCAAAACATTATAACACATTTTTTTTTAGCCACAATATGGACCAACAATCAAACGGTATTAATACCGTTCTATACTTTATCCTTGAAGAAAATTATGTATCTGATACTACCAACCAACTAGTAGTCAAACCAACTACGAAGACATAATCCAAATGATACCCATGTAAATGAAAACCCAATGTCAAGTCCCAATAATGCAACTAATCCACCAGCATAACCACCTACTAATCAGCCACCACAACCTACTGATAACCCACCAGTCCAACCTACTAATGATCCTACGGTACCACAAAAAAGTAATAAAAGGAAAAATGACGAAGGCGAAGGAACTAGTAGTAAACGTTTTCAGACTATTAACCCATAAAATAATTTATTTTAATAATGTCGTTTAATCTTTATGTTCGTTTTTACATTTTCAACCACCTATATGGACTGGCTAATATTATTTTGTAATGACCGCCTTTATAGACTGACTAATATAGCATTGTTATCTTCTTTATGGACGGTTTTATCTCTATTTATCTGATCAGGTCGTCATATTATGTGCATATGCATTTGGTTACTTTAGTCTATAAAATTATATACATCAAACTTTTATATATTTATACGTATATAATCGCTTAATAAACTCATAAAATCTAATTTCACCTTAAAAATAATATTTTAAAGAAAAAATAAATATTATATATATATATATATATATATATATATATATATATATATATATATATATATATATATATATATATATATATATATATATATATATATATATATATATATATATATATATATATATATATATATATATATATATATATATATATATATATATATATATATATATATACACACATATTATTAATAAACAAATTTAAAAAAAATTAAGTTATTTGATTCTATTTGGTTAACATTGTAAACTCAATAATAATAAGTTGTCTTAATTTACCAATAACACAGATTATTAGCACACATGATTACATTAGCTCTACATAACATAAAATCCATTTTAATTGTAAAAGTATCACCCTGGGATGAATGCTAGAATGGTCCGAAAATTATAATTTAAGTAAAACGTTAAGGGTTCGATTCTGAACCAAAAATAATCATTAACCAAAAAAACATATATACAAAAAAATAATAATAAAATAAAATAAAATAATTTTTTTATAATTTTTTTTATAATCCCTATTTATTTACCACATTTTTATTAAACTTGGAGATAAAATATGAAAATGGTATTTTTACCCCCTATAAATAGGGTCTTCTACCCATCACAAATACACACACATCACTCACACCTTATCCCAAACATAATAAATAAATTTTTTTTTAACCCATTAAATTCTTTCTTTCTTTTCTTCTTCCTTCAACCATCCATGGCAAACAATATATCTTCAAACTCCCACCTCAATCCAATTGCCGACAATATAAGTAAAATACAAGAAGCATTCATTATCATTGTGGACTTAATTATATTACTCGTAGCGCTAATGCTCTACCTGATTATCCAAAAATAAATTATAAATCTTGTAATTTTGTTTTAGCAATTTGTATTTTGTTTTATCATCTATTAATACTATCTACTTTATTTTTATTTATGATTATATTGTGCTTGTTATATCTGAGATATTAAATCAGGAGAAGATAATACTAATATGCTTTAATATCTCTAATGATACACAAAATCATTAAATAACCTTGTCATTTATTGTAGAAAATAATGGCTGATATCAAAAATAGAGAATTCAATACCTTGGAATTAACAGGAAACAATTTTATACAATGGGTTTCAGATGTCAAATTATATCTAAAAGGAAAATATTTATTATACACAATAATTGAACTTAATCTTGTTGACAAAGGAAAGGGTATTGAAAGAGATCCCATAAAAATTGAGGAAGATAAGGCAAAAGCTGCATCAATTTTGAGACATCATGTAACCGACAGTCTCAAACACGAATACACCAATTATGAGGACCCAAAATTACTTTGGGAAGAGCTAAATGAAAGATTTGGCCATAATAAAAGTGCCCAAAGGCCATCGATGAATGGCGAGAGTTAAGATTTCAAGATTTCAAATCAATTAGTGATTATAATTCAGCCCTTCATCTGATAAAATCAAAACTAGTCTATTGTGGACAACCAATAACAGATGTAGAAATGATAGAAAAAACATCATCAACCTTTCGCGTAAATAGCGTTTTGTTACAACAACAATATCGTGAAAGGCATTTCAAGAAATATCATGAATTGTTGAAAACACTTCTTGTTGTGGAACAAAATAATGAATTATTATTAAAAAATCACAACAGGAGACCTGTAGGGCCTACGCCCTTTAATGAGACAAATATGATTGAGAGGAATGTACGCCATCGAGGTCGTGGGAACTATTTCATAAGAGGTAGAGGTTGTGGAAAATATCACGAAAAGAGCGGCATGAATATTTTTGAACAAGAAAATTTCTATGGCCGTGGTCGTGGTCGTGGTCGTGGTCATGGCCGCGAACATAGCCACATTTATGAAAGACATATATTTGCCCCCAGAAATGATAATTTTAAACAAGTCCAGAAATACAAAAGCACATGTAATAGATGTGGCATGACTGGACATTGGGGCCGAACTTATCGTACCGCCAAACATTTAGTGGATTTATATCAAGCTTCCCAGAAAAACAAAGGAAAAAGGGCAGAAGCAAATTTTGCAAATGAAGCAAGTACATGCCCACCTTAAATGTCTCTGATTTCTTTAATGAGGATGTGAACCTCCACAAACTTGATCCCCAAGAAGAAGATAACTACATCTTTTGAGATGACTAGATGCATTTCCTGTTTCTCTAACTTGTTTTCCATTTTTTTTTAATTTGATAAGTTCTAATTCTCTACTTATGTTTTTGTATTGAGTTGTCTGCCTTTATATTAATAATATAAATTTTTTTCTTCTCTTGTCTTAAAAAAGGAAATGTCAATAAATAGATCAACATTTCATTGCCTCCTGGACAGTGAAGCAACACATACGATAATGAAAAATCGAGAATATTTTTCAAACTTAAAATTGCTTCAGGCAAATGTCAATACTATTCAGGAACAACAAAATTAATTGAAGGCACTGGAAAAGCATGCATCATACTCCCTATGGGGACAAATTAGTAATAAATGATGCACTATACTCGAGTAAATCTCGAAGAAATCTTATCAGTTTCAAGGCAATACGTCAGAATGGTTACCATATGGAAACCAAAACCATAAATGAGAAAGAATTCTTATGCCTTACAACAGAAAGTAATGGCACAAAAATTATCCCTAAAAGGATGCCAGCATATTCATCGGGGTTGTATCTCACTCATATACGCCCGATTGAAATAAATGTGATAAGACTAGACAATAAAGAACTATTTACTCTATGGCATGACCACTTAGGTCATCCTGGTACTGGGATGATGCATAAAATAATAAAAAATTCAGTCGGCCATCCACTAAGAAATATTAAGATTCTCCTGTCAAATGGGCTCTTATGCACCTCTTGTTCTCTTGGAAGATTTATTACTAGACCATCAGTAAATAAAATTGTTACTGAATCTCCTATATTTCTTGAAAGAATTCATGGAGATATATGTGGACCAATTAATCCACCATGTGGACCTTTTAGGTACTTCATGGTCTTAATAGACGTTTCCACAAGATCGTCACATGTAAGCCTTCTATCAAGTAGAAACAATGCATTTGCAAAACTACTTGCACAAATCATCCAATTGAAAAATCATTTTTCTGATTATACAATAAATAGTATTAGATTGGACAATGCCGGCGAATTCACATCTCAAACTTTTAATGATTATTGCATGTCAATTGGAATTAAAGTGGAACACCCTGTGCCACATGTTCACACACAAAATGGTCTTGCTGAATCCTTAATTAAGAGATTGCAATTAATTGCAAGACCACTTCTAATGAAATCAAAACTACCATCATCGGCCTGGGGTTATGCAATATTACATGCAGCATCATTGATTAGGCTGAGACCTACAACTTATCATAAATATTTGCCAATGCTGAAACAGCCCAAACCAGCGTAAACAGTGTAATAATACCGTCTACATGGCACAGCGAAAGACTTATAGAAGTCTGGGTTGAATCCGACCTATGGCTAATAGCCACAGCAAAGCAATATCAGAGTATATAAAAACTTTTTACATAATTAAGTGAATACTATTTACAAAACATTATAAAATTATTACAATTTAATTTACAAATATCTAATTTACATTATGAATTTAAAAAGAAGTCATCTCCTCGCACGTAACACATAATATGAGTATGCATCGTTTCCACAGCAGAGCTAACCTGGAAATTGATCAATCCCCCGAAAGGGATAGGCCCCATCAGAGACTGTCAACAATTGAATTGTTGAGTAATCCAACCAACCATTACATCTATATACAAGTCATTAACAAATGTCTCCAATTTTAACTTTTGCTCATTTAGTATCTCCTTATTAAATATTAATTTATCAAAAGCCAAACTCTTTTAAAAGACCGTTTGGTATCGACATAAATACGACTAAGAACCTTTGGTTCATAGTGAATCAAAATACGGCTATAACTTTACAAGTTAATAGTGAAACAATACGACAAATGAAAACATATGATTTCATTTGTGAAACAAACAAAACTTGATATACCAAACGTATTTATTCAAATTTCATATTAAAACAATGATATAACAACACTTAAAAATGTGGGAATATATGGACCGTCAGGAAGTAGGCTTGATCTAAATCCTGAGAACACGGGTGATCGTCATCACCGAAAATATGGTTCTTGCAAGAACAAAACGAGATCGGGGCTCGAGACTGATCCGAATAACCATTACCTATTATCAAGCTCTAGGATTTCACAATAATCCGGATATAAATATCCGTTACCAATTTCCAAAAATAGACATTTTTCAATGTCGAACATTTTAATATAAAACGAATCAATAAGTCTCTTGATTTTCTTTAAAATCAATAATCATAACTCATTTTCATAGTACAATATTGAAAAGCTCATATCTATAAAATTGTGATCATGCAAAACATAATTTTGACCAACAACTAGAAGCAAGGTCAAAACAAAGTTAAAATCCAAAGCTTCGAACACCAAAAATTATACGATTTTGCTCAAATATCAATAGCAGTAATACCACACCTTATAAACCATTACTTAAACTTTGAAATACTTAAATTAAATTTAAAAGAAAGTAGTGTTTGTAGGATTACCTCTCTATGCCGTGAATAAAAATCAATAATTAAAGTATCAATCAACTCATCATCAACCATCATGTAAGAGCTTGAGTTACTATCGATGGAGTTTAACTAATTTTACACCAATCTTAAATCCCAAATACGCAATTTATATCATACCCAAATACTCATATTAATAAACTAAGAACACAAACCTCAACAACACTAATCAATAAAACCCAATTGGAGGATAAACAATAACCTTAAACACTTGATAAAAGGAGTACTCAATTTGAACCCTATCTTTAATTATGAACAAGTAAATTCGAAATGCTATTTTCGGATTTTCAGGACACCCTGTTAGTATTTTGGACATAACTCTCTCATACGAACTCATTTTGCGGTGATTCAAGTGCCGACGTGACCATGACTCAGAGCTCTACATTTCTTATGTAGACATCAGAACCTAAAAACGAACATAACTGTTCCGAAAATTGCTAAATCAGAATGTTCAGTATATATACTGCATTTTCAAATCAAAAATATTCCAATTCAATATGATGGACCCTAACTTCACTCATACTTTTCTAATTTGAAATCCCAATTCAATAATCAAACTTAATTGATAGAAATCATTATCTCACATGAATTCTAATCTCATAATAATGTTCATGTATTATGGGTATAAGAATGAAGTTGATGATGAAGGGAAGTAAAGAAATGGGTTTTATAGTAAAGTTTCTTAAGAGAAAGGGAAAAAATGCATTGCCATGCTTTTGATGTGGCACAAAACCACAAAACCTCAAACACTTACTCATCTCACAAACGTGAGGTGTTATCTATCATAATTTCGTTTACACAATTTTCATCGTATAACTCACTTTGTTCCCAAATTTAATACGATTAATACCTAAAGGTAATAAAATAATTTACTCAGTCCAAATAAAATAATATGCTTAAGATTTATAATCCATTTACACTTAAATTAATTACAATTAGTTAAGCAGCTAACTTTAGATCTATTTCATTCTCCCCATCTTAAAATAATTTCGTCCTCGAAATTATTCTACACTTCAAATTACATATTAAACTCATACTCTCCCCAACTTAAGGATAAACCTTAAATAGTTCAACGTCCAAGACTTACTTAACTGAAAACCTCAACTCTGACATTCGTTAGTCATTCAAGTTTAAGAACAATGTTTATGATTTAATCACGAATCAAAATAATTTTCAAATTCACAGAACTCATATGATGCAAAAAACATTTGCACATACACAAGTAAACATAGATCATAAAATCGCAAAATTTGTTTTATAAATTTCCATACTTACTAGATTGCGTTACCCTTAGTACTCAAGGGTAAAATATTTGTTGAACACATAGTTAATATGTTCGTATTACTCAAGTTTATTTTTATCCTGTCGGGTAGTTTTTGTGAACAAAATCTTTTAGGCACTACTCAAACTGATACTCATGACTAAAAATCGCGTTAGTAAACATTTTAAACTTTTAAACAAAGATGTTTTATATTTTACGGAAAATTTGTTAGAGTTTCCCTCCAAATAAAGACTATTAAAAATATTTATCTATACAATATATTCTTTATAAAATAATCTTTTTCTTGAATTCATATTATTATAATATAATAACAATATTACTCAGATTAACTTGCTCAAAATCCCATATTAGCTTAATGACATTTAATTAAGCCGAATAAAATAGTGATTGATTCATTCTTCTCAATTTAGAGTGAATCCATCCTCTAACTTGGACACTTATTTCCATCATACATTTCATAACTTACATATCCACGTTCCTCGATATAACTCTAGTCACAACTTTAAATATTCCCAGCTTCGATACAAAATTTAACTTCTAAATCTCCACTTCAACTCTTACGTTATACTCGAATACTTTTTAAAAAACCTTTTACTTGTTTTAATCAATTCAACCATTTTGTATCCTCAATTTGAAAAACTGATTTCCTAATTTACTTGATTTTCCCAAATGACAACAAAACTTCACTTAGAAACTCTTATAACCCCATATATACTTTGAAAGTATCACTTTAAATCACATATTTAATAACTTATAACTCAATTGTAATTGTTTAACTTTCTCTCATAATACGTTCATATCCACCTTTAATACATGACCTTTAAACTTTAAGTTTCTCTTTCCCAAATAACTTCCATACTTTTGACATTTAATTTCTTACAATTCTTAACCTTTATTCTGATCATCCGTTTCACCATTAATACAATTTTACACAACATAGCCCATTTAATTTTTATCCTTTAATGTCTCATCCAATCATGGTTTAAACAAACAATTTTGTTTCCCCTAGTTATTAGCTTTTCGATCACCTTAATATAATTCGTTTCAATACAATTAGCTTCTAATCAAATATTCATTTTCATATGTGCAATTTATCTTCAAATTTCTCTATACATGTAATACAAGGCTTTCATAACTGTTATTGGATTCTTATTTGACTTATGAACTTCAACTCACATTAACCATAAATAAGGCTTGACATAATTTGAACCATTCAAACTTTTTAATTTTCAAAGTTATCCTTTGAATATCGTAAATTGTTTAGAATATTCTCCATCATAACTTTACATTTACCTTAATATGTATAGAGCACTCAATAGGGTTACTACAATATAAAGATTACGAAATTTTATTCATATCAACCGTTGTTTCTTATTCGCAACTTCCCTTAAATGAAATTCTCATCCAAATATCATTAAATTGAACATGTCACAAATACTTTTTTCTACATTCTTTATTCTTCGATTGATTTCCATTCTTTACACACAGTTAACTTATAACTTTCAATATTCCCAAAATGCTTATATTGAACTCTTTGCATCGAATCACTCTTGCACAATCATCATCGCAATTCTCGATAAGCTTGGTCCTCAACTCCTTATGCCAGTTATCCGAGTATATATAATATCTTTTGTAAAACAATTTCAAGAATACATAACTCGAATATATATATATATATATATATATATATATATATATATATATATATATATATATATATATATATATATATATATATATATATATATATATATATTTCAAGTTGAAATTTTGAGCTCTTTTAAAAACAAATTTGTTTTTTACACATGACATATAAACATTCACACAAAATTTCACATAAGATCAATTAGATCCACAAAATCAAGATTCAAACGAAAAATTCCCAACTTCACCTTAATATCCTTTGAAACTCTTTTCACCAAACTTCAAAGTCCCAATTTCATAATCCAGACTTAACTCTTGGCCTTCGGCATGACTCTTACTAAAAGAGGATTCACAACACATAAGGAAACTTCAGAATTTCCTTAGCACATAGGCATGTTACACAGCACACATATAACACATAGTAACATTAATACCATCCGATTCTCGGAGGTTACACCCTAAGACTCGACTACCACTCTCTTTCGAGTTTTCGAAATTCATCTTTCAAAAATTTTGTACTCGAATATGAGGATTCGAGTACTCCAGAAACAACCTGTGCTCTGATACCAAATGAAACAGCCCAAACCAGCTTAAACAGTGTAATAATACCGTCTACATGGCACAGCGAAAGACTTATAGAAGTCTGGGTTGAATCCGACCTGTGGCTAATAGCCACAACTAACCAATATCAGAGTATATAAAAACTTTTTACATAATTAAGTGAATACTATTTACAAAACATTATAAAATTATTACAATTTAATTTACAAATATCTAATTTACATTATGAATTTCAAAAAGAAGTCCTCTCCTCGCACGTAACACATAATACAAGTATGCATCGTTTCCACAGCAGAGCTAACCTGGAAATGGATCAATCCCCCGAAAGGGATAGGCCCCATCAAAGACTGTCAACAATTGAATTGTTGAGTAATCCAACCATTACATCTATATACAAGTCATTAACAAATGTCTCCAATTTCAACTTTTGCTCATTTAGTATCTCCTTATTAAATATTAATTTATCAAAAGCCAAACTCTTTTAAAAGACCGTTTGGTATCGACAAAAATACGACTAAGAACCTTTGGTTCATAGTGAATCAAAATACGACTATAACTTTACAAGTTAATTGCGAAACAATACGACAAATGAAACATATGATTTCATTTGTGAAACAAACAAAACTTTATATACCAAACGTATTTATTCAAATTTCATATTAAAACAATGATATAACAACACTTAAAAATGTGGGAATATATGGACCGTCAGGAAGTAGGCTTGATCTAAATCCTGAGAACATGGGTGATCGTCATCACCGAAAATACGGTTCTTGCAAGAACGAAACGGGATCAGGGGCTCGAGACTGATCTGAATAACCATTTCCTATTATCAAGCTATAGGATTTCACAATAATCCGGAAATAAATATCCGTTGCTAATTCCGAAAATGGACATTTTTTAATGTCGAATATTTTAATATAAAACGAATCAATAAGTCTCTTGATTTTCTTTAAAATCAATAATCATAACTCATTTTCATAGTACAATATTGAAAAGCTCATATCTATAAAATTGTGAACATACAAAACATAATTTTGACTAAGAACTAGAAGCAAGGTCAAAACAAAGTTAAAATTCAAAGTTTCGAACACCAAAAATTATACGATTTTGCTCAAATATCAATAGTAATAATACCACACCTTACAAACCATAACTTAAACTTTGAAATACTTAAATTAAATTTAAAAGAAAGTAGCGTTTGTAGGATTACCTCTCTATGCCGTGAATAACAATAAATAATTAAAGTATCAATCAACTCATCATCAACCATCATGTAAGAGCTTGAGTTACTATCGATGGAGTTTAACTAATTTTACACCAATCTTAAATCCCAAATACGCAACTTATATCATACCCAAATACTCATATTAATAAACTAAGAACACAAAACTCAACAATATCAATCAATAAAACCCAATTGGAGGATAAACAATAACCTTAAACACTTGTTAAAAGGAGTACTCAATTTGAATTCTATCTTTAATTATGAACAAGTAAATTCGAAATGCTATTTTCGGATTTTCAGGACACCCTGTTAGTTTTTTGGACATAACTCTCTCTTATGAACTCATTTTGGGGTGATTCAAGTGCTCACGCGACCATGACTCGGAGCTCTACATTTCTTATGCAGACATCAGAACCTAAAAACGAACATAACTGTTCCGAAAATTGCTAAATCACAATGTTCAGTTTATGTACTGCATTTTCAAATCAAAAATATTCCAATTCAATATGATGGACCCTAACTTCACTCATACTTTTCTAATTTGAAATCCCAATTCAATAATCAAACTTAATTGATAGAAATCATTATCTCACATGAATTCTAATCTCATAATAATCATGTATTATGGGTATAAGAATGAAGTTGATGATGAAGGGAAGTAAAGAAATGGGTTTTATAGAAAAGTTTCTTAAGAGAAAGTGAAAAAATGCATTGTCATGCTTTTTATGTGGCAGAAAACCACAAAACCTCAAACACTTAGTCATCTCACAAACGTGAGGTGTTAACTATCATAATTTCGTTTACCCAATTTTCATCGTATAACTCACTTTGTTCCGAAATTTAATATGACTGATACCCAAAGGTAATAAAATAATTTACTTAGTCCAAATAAAATAATATGCTTAAGATTTATAATCCATTTTTGGCAAATTTCATACCTCGTTCCATGGGAGTAGAAACTTTTGCCTTATCAAGCATGCTAAACCGCTTAAGTATTTTCTCAACGTAGTGAGATTGACTTAGCTTGATTCGGTTACCTTGTCTCTTGATGTTAATACCTAAGATCACATCGGCCTCCCCATATCCTTCATTTGAAAGGATCTGCACAAAAATCTTTTGTCTCTTGAACTTGTACTAAACTAGTACCAAAGATGAGCATGTCATCAACATATAGACAAATGATAACTTCGTTACCGTGGCTATCAAATTTGCTATAAACGCACTTATCGGCATGATTCAACTTGAATCCAAAGGACAAAATTGTTTCATCAAATTTTTTTTTGATGACGTTACTTTGGTGCTTGTTTTAGTCCATATAAGGATTTAACAAGTTTATACACCTTATGCTCTTGTCCTTCCAAAACAAACCCTTCGGGTTGTTTCATATAAACTTCTTCATTTAACTCCCCATATAAAAATGTGGTTTTAACATCCATTTTATGGATCTCTAGATGATACATTCTAGCTAAAGCTACCAATAACCGAATAGTGGTTATTCTTGTAATGGGTGCATAAGTATCGAAATGATCGATACCAAGATTTTGTCTAAAGCCTTGTGCCATTAAATGGGCCTTGAACTGTCAATAGTACCATCAATCTTCATTTTCTTTCGAAAAATCCACTTGCAACTTATTGGTTTATAAATAGGAGGAAGATCCATTAACACCCAAGTGTTATTTCCTATGATGGATTGCATCCTTTTATCAATAGTCTCTTTCCAAAAAGCACTATCATTTGATGCCATAGTATCTCCGTAAGTCAATAGGTCACCTTTCACATTGAATAAACATGGAACACTAGAAGAAAGCTCGCTTCTAGTACCTTAAACAAAAAATACTTCGAACTCCGCTCCAAAGCTTTTAGCTTTCCGTTTTCTCTTACTCCGTTTAGGAATAGGATCAACACTTTGTTGTTCATCTAGTTGTAGATTTTTATCAACATCTAGAGGTGAACATTGTTGACTATCAACAACATCCTCACTAGTACATATTTGTAGATTTCTTTGTTTACTCAATAATGAAAATCTGTTTTCATCAAAACTTGCATCCCTTGACTCAATAATTGAATGAATCGATATATAGTCAGTTTGTTCTTTAACATAGAACATAAGTTTTGCTATGAATAGCATAACCTACAAAAATGCATTCTGTTCCTCGTTCACCGAGTTTCTTTCTTTTGTTACCGGGCAATCTTGCAATGGCCTTACAACCCCAAACCTCAAGATAACTTAAGTTTGGTTTTCTTTTGTACCAAAGCTCATAAGGAGTTTTCTTATTTGTTCTCATTGGAACCCGGTTAAGAATGTGACAAGCCGTCAACATTGCTTCACCCCAAAATCCTTCACTCAAGCCAGAGTAGGATAACATGGAATTAACCATCTCTTGTAGAGTACAATTTTTCCTCTTCGCCACACCATTCGATTATGGTGTGTATCCGGCGGTTGTTTCATGTATAATACCCATTGAATTAAAGTAAGTTGGATCATAATATTCACCTTCTTTATCGGCTCTTAACCTTTTAAGTTTACAACCAATTTGTATTTCTACTTCATTTTTGTATATCTTAAAGTAATTAAGAGCGTCTTCTTTTGTATGTAAAAGGTATACATAACAAAACTTAGAAAAATCATCAATAAAAAGTTATGACATATTTCTTATTTCCCAATGATGGTGTACTATAAAAGTCACAAAGACCACTACGTATTAATTCCAAAATTTCAGATTTTTTTTCAACACTTTTAAATGGTGTTCTTGTGATCTTATTTAACATGCACGTTTTGAAATTTTTAGACATTTTATTGTACATAGGAATTAAGTCATGTTTAGACCTAAAAGCAATTTTATCAAAATTAACATGTCCTAGTCCAACATGCCACAAATAATGCAAATCAACTTTTTCATTCATATGTGAAGTTTCAACATTACAAATGGCATCTTTATTCAAATTTAAAGACAACTTAAACAAACTATTACATAAATGAGCACGTCCTACAAACAAGTTATTCTTAGTGATAATACACCTATCGGCTTCAAATACTAATTTGTAGCCCAATCGATACAAGACTGGTCCCGAGACAAGATTTCTACTAATTTCGAGTGCATAATAAACATCTCTTAAGACCAAGAGATTCCCCGAAGAGATGCTCCCCATCAACCACCTTGTGTAAGGTTTTGAACCATTATGTAGAGTTACTCACATGTCCCGAAGCTCTCGAATCGATCCACCAAGACAAAGTATCATCCTGCATAACATTAAAGTTAGTATTCATTGAAGAAAAATTCAAAGGAGAGTTTTTAATCAAAATTGCATGATCACCTTGATCAGGAGGGTCCTTGCTTGTAGAAGCCTGACCACTCTTTGCCTTCTTTTGCTTGTTCTTGAAAACAAAGAAATTTTTCTTTTGGTTTCCGGGCTTGCCACATTCCCAACATGCCTTTTCACCGGCATTAGAACTAGTGGTCTTCCCCTTGAAAGATGCACTTTTTTCTTTCCTCACAGGAATGGGATTGTTTCCCCTCCACAACCATGTTTATGGTACCAACATTAGGATTTTTTCATCCTTCCGATTCTCTTGAATCCTTATGCCAGACTCAACAACTATGTGTTGTCCAAGATCGGAGAGTGTAATCTTCTCTCTTTTATGCTTTAAAGCATGTTTAACATCTCTCCAAGAAAAAGGCAACTTGTCTATAATGCTTGAAACAATAAACACTTCATCCATATCAATTTTATGAAGTTTCATATTAGCATGCATTCTTTGTAATTCATGAAATTGATCAATTACGGGGCGATTTTCGACCATCTTATAAGAATTAAAACTACTTACAAGAAATTTCTTGGAGCTAGCATCCTCCGCCATGTATTTGTTCTCCAAGGTCTCCCATAATTCCTTAGCGGACTCAAGGTATCGGTAGATGTCAAAGAGCGAATCTTGCATCCCATTGAGAATGTGTCCCCGACAAATGAATCGTCACTTTCCCATTTACCTCTTTTCCTTGATTGTTCAAGAGTTTCATTTTCTACCTCCTCCGGCTTGGGAGTACTTATCCAACTTAGTGAAATTAGAGGTAAGTTCTTTGATACTCGCCATCCCGAAGAAAATTATCACAAAAGATTATTAAGAAATAATAATGCAAATACAAATTACAATATGGAAATTTGTATTTTCCTTTGTTGATGGCTAATATAAACTTACACAAAAAGCACTAAGAAATAACTTGAAGAAGATCTTTGTAACGACAACATTTACCCGGAAACTTAATACTTGTTGTAGGCGTGGTATCACTTTCCTTTTGTGATATTTCCCCCACAAAGGTACTTGGGTTTTGACTTGGAAATTCACAATGAGATACAAACAACACAACACACCATTAGTACTTAGGGTATGAAACTTAACAACAAAAGTGTTTGACGAATTATAAACTTTGAAAGTTCTAACAAAAAGTTTATAACTGGTTTTGAAAGAAAACAAGTAAGAGAGAAAACAAGGATAAAGAATTCAGAAAAATTTGGTGTGAGTAACATCCTTCCCCAATCCCCTATTTATACTAGTCCAAGTATAACAAAGGGTCATGGCACATTCAATCACCCATTGATGATCAACCTTAATGACCACCAATCAATACCATTATAACTATGGTATTCATGAGCATTATTCTTCATCATTAAGCCTTTGTAGCATCAGATTTGATAAGGAATAAGAGAAGGAATCCAATGCACTTAATTCAGAAAACGTAATGTCACAATGGTATGATCAGAATAAAAAGTCGAGTCAATTTCTGCTCCAACCCTAGGAAAGTCGACTCGGCTTTACCTACTGGACAAAACTAGTTTCTAGTACCTAAAGCCGAGTCAATTTTTAGGCCCAATACCAGGAACGCCGAGTCAGCTTTTCTTGCTGACTCGATTTTCCAATTTTTCTTTTGTCCTGTCCTTTGAACCCCTTTTAGACCTTGTATTATTAATACATTTTTTCCCACTACTATTTGTAGTACTTGGTGATAATTCTTAGAATTTAATATTCACTAAATGTTCAACAAGTAGTTGGGTTCTTAGAAATAAAACAGTGAACATAGAAAGTAAATATGGTGGAATCATATTCAAAAATAAAAGTGATGTGAAATATGTAACGGGTGCAATTTTAAACAACTCAATTAGTTTTTTAAACTAGATTAGTAAATTGGTTTCTATATCAAAATTTAAATTACATTTTTAAGCTCTTATTTAGTAAGAGTAATGTTGTCCTTAAGTAATTTATGAAAAGTTGTGTAATAAATACTCCTCCGTTCTTTTAAGTTTGTCCACCTTACTATAATGGGTAGTTTCAAAAGTTTGTCCACTTTAGAATATTTTCTATTTTTGTATATACCCTCATTTCTCTCTCTCTCTCCCTTATTTCTCTAGTATATTCACACTCTCACTCATTTATTTCTCTCGTATCACCAGCCCCTTCATTATTTCACTAATTTCTCTTTTCCTCACTCTCTGTCTTCTCACTCGCCATTTTCATGGCTTCTTTGAACCATTGCCCCCTGTTAATCCCTTAACTTTAGTTCATTTTTATTGAACTAAAATAAAGATCGGCTTTTTCTCTACATTTTGAGGTAAGTTTCATAATTTTTGGCCTTCATCTCCAATATCAACCCCCTGTTCTTCAACTGCCATTAACGTTTCTTCAAAGCTTTGTTTTAATTTGATTTTTGAGTATGGAAAACAAGAGATCTACTAGTTCTTCAACAATTCCTAGTTATCTTTATGATGGTCTTTGTGATTATGGGGATTTATGTTCGTGTTCGTTACATGGCCGGTCACATTCATACTCAAATGAGATTTTAAGGTAGTCTAAGAAAGAACTTGAGGCCTATCAAAAGTCCATTGAAGATGACCCATGTTCACAGTATCACGAGACTATTTATTCTGAGCCTCTTTCTTATTCATACCTTAATGGAAAAGATCTTCCTTTGAAGATTGTTAATTTTGTGTATGATTCTCCTACTAAAATGACTCCTTCAAGTCCTTCTGTTGAAGAAGACCCAAATTTGGTGGTTCCTGATACTCCTGAAGAAGTACTTGTTGCTAGGGCAAAAAAAAACCCTAAGAAACGTTGTTGATGATTGTAAGGCATTTATGTTTATGTTTTTTAATTTCATAGCTAAGAACAATCAGAAATTTGGGCTTTAGGATGTCATTGGATCTTTGGGTGAATTCTGAAAATTGTTTGTTGTTGGACGAATTTGGGTTTTTCTGATTTTTTGGCTTGTTCTTGTTTGATGTTCATAGTTGTTTCTATTTTTTGTTTGATGATGTTAGGCACTGACTTATGGACATTGGTTCTGTTTTCTGTTTGGTGTTAAACATTCTGATTTTTTGATGATTTGTTTCTGTTTGCTCTTCATCTTTGTCTAAATTTTGATGATTTAGTTCTGTTTTGATGTTGAAGCCCCAATGATGATTTGTTTTCATGAGTTCCTATAAATTTCATAATCTGAAAAAATGACTTTAAATTCCTAGTTGAGTAGCTTTTGTTAAACATCTAAAGTCACTGTGTTATATGCATGTTCGGTGGCATTCATTCATTTTTGATGATTATTTATAGTCTGAGAGGTTTAACAACCTCTATGATGAAACAGGGGGCTTTTTTGTTACTGATAACACTAATAAAATGAAGCCATTAACAAACATGTACATTAACCATTGATTTCAAATTTGTTTTGCAAAATGTTGCTCATAAGATTGTTAAAGAAACATTTTTAATGATGATTTTTCATAACATAAACTGAGGGGCGTTGTTCAAAATATTACATCCTTGTGTCTCCTCGATTGCTTGATCATAGGCTTCTTGTATTGCATTGCAACATCTCTTATACATGTACGTTCCCCCATCGGTCTGGACTCTAGAACGTTTGGAGGCATCACAACTCTCTTCCTTCCACAATTTTTGTATTTTGAATCAACGATGTATGGTTTGTTTGCTTCTTTTGATTGTATTGCTCTTTTCCATAAATTTCTTATGGTTCTATGATGATAACCATATTTTTCAGCAATTCTTTGGAATGTTCCATAAGGTAATGAGTCGGTTGTTCGAATTAAGAGCATCTCTTGAAATATTAAATGCCTCATCTCACTGCTAAGCCTTGGCTTATGATGATTGTGTTGTCGTTCTCCTTGCTGCTCAACCATTTCTGTCGGTTTTTGATCTGATTCTAAGCTTGATTGAGGATCATATTGGCTTGATCCAAAATACCATGCCCCCTCGATTTCGTCCTCACTTCCTGAAGCCATGAATAAGGCTGTGATGCAGTGTGCAAATGGATTTTTTGGTGGGTGATTGGTTACTGTTTTCAACACAACACCTGCTTATACTTGGTTACTGTTTCTGTTGAATTTTTTTGGTGGGTGATTGGGTTCACAAATGGAAGATGATGATTCTGATTATAGTTCAGCAACTTATATACTTTCAAAACAGAATTTGGAAGGTTTTTTTGATGATTATAATTGTAATCTTTGATTAGATAGATTTAATGTATTAATCCATGTACTTAAGAATTGCCCAATGCAATTGTTTGTTCTTGGATAAGTAAGTTGTATTCCATTTTAGTTTTTGCCATTTTCCCTCCTTTTTTTAGAAAACCCACCAAAACTTTCCTAATTTGGAAAATTTAGTGGGTTTGTTACTCCAAGTGTATTTGTAAGGTTCTCCCTCATCAATTAAATGCAATCATTTTTTTTTTCTTTAAATTTTGTTTTATTTTAATTTTCTCTCTCATACTTCTAATACAATCATTACTTTACACCACTATCTAATTAAAATAATACCCACTATAATAAAAGATTCTGTTTTTCTTAATAAGTATGAAAAACTCAAATTGGACAAACTTAAAAGAACGGAGGGAGTATTTATGTAAGTATTTTAGTAAATAAGCAAAAAATGGATAACAGATAACAATTAATTAACAAAATTTGAATAACAAATTCAAAGTAGTATTTATTTAAATATCTTGATCAATTCCTAAATTTATCCTTGTGCTTTTTCTGCTTTTGGAGAATTGGGAAAAGAAGTGTTCAGTATGTTTTCAAGGATTACTACGTTTTCCTTCATAATTCTAGTAGTATTAATATAAAAATTTGTGCAATGCACGGCTATGGGTATGAAGATATAAAAATATTATGATTTTTAAATAATTATATAATTATATATCCCTTTGTTTCTTTTCAAACGTTCCATTTGATTTTTAGACACTATTCATCATTCGCTCTTAATTTGTATTTTATTCTTAATCTATAAGTTAAAACATAATCAAATGAGATCTTGTTTGATTCGTCCCAACATAAGGTTTATTAATACCTATTTTACATAATTTTTAGTTATGCACAATTAGAGATATTAAGGTAGTATTAATGTGTTGGCAAACATGCCCAAACCAAATTTACACTTTAAAATATTATATAATCAATATAATTATAAGAAATAAACAATAGTCATATTTTTTTCCCTTGCCTTTAAAGTATACTACCCCATCGCTTTTAATTAGTGGCAAATAAAATTTGACTGTTTTAAAAAAAATTGGATTTTTGTAATAGCCCGAGTTAAAGCGAACCTGTAACATCTCGGAATAACTCGGATCGTACGAAAAGAGAAGATGACCTTTTAAAAACAAGTGTATATCGTCCGAGTCAAACCAGGATGTTAGAAGGCAGTTAAAAACGGATTTGAAATTAAGGGAAGCTTGCAGATCGAGTTTTATTAGTGTTATTATGAACTACTAGATATAAGAAATTCTTAGCAGCGGATAAGAACGAAAAATTAAATCAACTTATTACAACTTGAGAACAAAATCGCCTCATAAAACCAAATATTCTTTAAACTTTATTAGAAGTTCTTATCAAGACTTCTGTATCCTAATGGTTTATTTCTCCAAGGGACAATCCTCACTCCCCAGACCTGCAACTTAACTTACTGCTAGTCATTGCCCAGATAGGAAACAACATCATCGCAGGGTCGTTAAGACCAAAAGTACACGTCAGCTAACGTCGCATAACAAATAATTAATTACAACAAGAGAAAGACTTAATTCAATAGCTGTCAATTCGCAGAAAAGTACGCTTCGATCATGCTAATAAAGAATAATTATTTTCATATAAAGGTTAGTCAGCCATACTGCTGTACTATCCAGCCATACTGCCGGTACACTCCAATCTCCATAAGTGAGACAATACATTAGGGGGAGCTAACCCCTAAGCAAGTCTCTACCATAGACACTCGCCTTACTTCGGTGCCTATGGTTAAGTATGCATACCCCCGCGGTGGCTCATAATGCCCCCATATACCGCGAGTAATTCATTTCCACCAATTGACGTCATACTACGTCCACTTTAAGGTTAGTGAGGTCATACTACCTCTGCTTATCAAAACAATGTATAAAAATTATTTATTCGAAAGATAACATTATCCGTACTATATATCCATGCCTTACTTTTGTATACCATTATTATATGATACATCGGACTAATGCGAACCACGCTGCGTGTACATACCTTAAGCAAGATAACCAATTCACAAGCGTCTTAATCAATTCCCGGTCACGAATCGACTTCCTACAAGGTTCAATCGTATTCGGGAAATAAGCACACATACACATTTTCCTCAAATCATCCATAACACACATATACAATTACACCCACACCTAGAATACCACACACATCATGAACATCCATCACATACTATAACATGGTAAACACACAAAACAGGACAGCATACATAATCTGTCCAGAAACACAACTTAAAACTGTCAAACTGAAAATCCGACTTCACCGTTGCGTCTGGAAGGCGTCAAAACCCCCGGGTACCAATTTCCATAATTTATAACATAGTATAAGTATTTTTAACCTAATTTCAAAGCCAAAAATGTTCCAAAAACACCTTTTTTCACCATTTTCCAAACCTATGGGATTTTGTCATTTCATTTTTTTTTTATCACAAAAATATAAATTTCAATGCTTTATTTCCTATTAAATCTAAACGACTATTTACATAATTTTCATGACCATCTATGAAATTAATTTTTATTCCTCAAAAATAATTCTTTTTACACAATGTACACACACACACATCACATATATATTTATATATATTTCTCTAACAACATTATAAATTCCTCCTATTAATCAATAAAATAAATTTCTAACACCACATACATTTTTCTATTAGCATCCATTTTTTATATATATATATACTTTACAATCATCCATCAAACAAATCCTTCACACACATATAAACATATCTAAAACCCTAAAAAGAAACATTCTTCATCAATTTAGATAGAAAAATACATCCCAAAATCATACGCGAAATTTTAAATTCATAAAGTAAACATGAATTATAAGATAAAACATATAATAATCATAGAATTTTAAATTAAAACTTAAGATTCAACATAGATTAAGAATTACACTTACAATTGTAAAGGAAAACACCAAATGATGAAGTGTGATGGAGTTAGGAATGTGAATTAGGAGGAATTTTAAAAGGATGTCAATATGAAAATAATTTAGGAATTAAGAAGGGTTAATTATATGGGATTAATGGCTTGATCCTTCATTACCCTAAGGGAGTTACAAGCTCCACCAAGAGTCCCTCCTATTGTCTTTTTTTTTTTTTGAAAAGAAAAGATGGGTTAAGGAAAAGTTTGGGCCCAAATAATTCTAATTGCCAAAAAGGATTGCAAATCTCATGACCAAGCCCAATAATAAATAAAATATATATATAGAAATAATATTACTAGTGAATTATTAAATATATCGGGAAGAAAAATCGGGAAAATATCGGGGTGTTACAGACCACCCCCCTTAAAAAGGTTTTGACCCCAAAACCACACTTATCATAACACATAACCACAAAACAAGTAAAACGAACTTAATCACTATACACAAACATACACAAATCAACCCAAAACATAAATCGCGCGAAAATCCTATCGCCTTCTACCCCCCTTAACGAAGTTACGTCCCCGTAACTTACTAACCCGAGAGAAAAGGTGAGGATACTGCTCTCGCATGGAGTCTTCCGTCTCCCAGGTTGCCTCTTGTGAGCGGTGATTGGACCGTAATACTTTAACCATGGTGACATCCCTCCGACGAGTACTACGGACCTTCTTATCCAATATCCGGACAGGCTGTTCCTCATAGGTTAGGCTCTCATCAAGTTCTAATGGCTCTGGATCTAATACATGAGAAGAAGATGCAACGTAACGTTTCTACTGAGAAATGTGAAAAACGTCGTGCACTTTACCCAGAGCATTAGGCAATGTTAACCGATAGGCTAACTTCCCTACTTTCTCCACAATGTCATAAGGACCTATGAAACGTTGGCTTAACTTTCCACGAGCACCAAAGCAAACTACTCCTTTCATTGGAGACACACGAAGGTCCGTACGAAAAGAGAAGATGACCTTTTAAAAACAAGTGTATATCGTCCGAGTCAAACCAGGATGTTAGAAGGCAGTTAAAAACGGATTTGAAATTAAGGGAAGCTTGCAGATCGAGTTTTATTAGTGTTATTATGAACTACTAGATATAAGAAATTCTTAGCAGCGGATAAGAACGAAAAATTAAATCAACTTATTACAACTTGAGAACAAAATCGCCTCATAAAACCAAATATTCTTTAAACTTTATTAGAAGTTCTTATCAAGACTTCTGTATCCTAATGGTTTATTTCTCCAAGGGACAATCCTCACTCCCCAGACCTGCAACTTAACTTACTGCTAGTCATTGCCCAGATAGGAAACAACATCATCGCAGGGTCGTTAAGACCAAAAGTACACGTCAGCTAACGTCGCATAACAAATAATTAATTACAACAAGAGAAAGACTTAATTCAATAGCTGTCAATTCGCAGAAAAGTACGCTTCGATCATGCTAATAAAGAATAATTATTTTCATATAAAGGTTAGTCAGCCATACTGCTGTACTATCCAGCCATACTGCCGGTACACTCCAATCTCCATAAGTGAGACAATACATTAGGGGGAGCTAACCCCTAAGCAAGTCTCTACCATAGACACTCGCCTTACTTCGGTGCCTATGGTTAAGTATGCATACCCCCGCGGTGGCTCATAATGCCCCCATATACCGCGAGTAATTCATTTCCACCAATTGACGTCATACTACGTCCACTTTAAGGTTAGTGAGGTCATACTACCTCTGCTTATCAAAACAATGTATAAAAATTATTTATTCGAAAGATAACATTATCCGTACTATATATCCATGCCTTACTTTTGTATACCATTATTATATGATACATCGGACTAATGCGAACCACGCTGCGTGTACATACCTTAAGCAAGATAACCAATTCACAAGCGTCTTAATCAATTCCCGGTCACGAATCGACTTCCTACAAGGTTCAATCGTATTCGGGAAATAAGCACACATACACATTTTCCTCAAATCATCCATAACACACATATACAATTACACCCACACCTAGAATACCACACACATCATGAACATCCATCACATACTATAACATGGTAAACACACAAAACAGGACAGCATACATAATCTGTCCAGAAACACAACTTAAAACTGTCAAACTGAAAATCCGACTTCACCGTTGCGTCTGGAAGGCGTCAAAACCCCCGGGTACCAATTTCCATAATTTATAACATAGTATAAGTATTTTTAACCTAATTTCAAAGCCAAAAATGTTCCAAAAACACCTTTTTTCACCATTTTCCAAACCTATGGGATTTTGTCATTTCATTTTTTTTTTATCACAAAAATATAAATTTCAATGCTTTATTTCCTATTAAATCTAAACGACTATTTACATAATTTTCATGACCATCTATGAAATTAATTTTTATTCCTCAAAAATAATTCTTTTTACACAATGTACACACACACACATCACATATATATTTATATATATTTCTCTAACAACATTATAAATTCCTCCTATTAATCAATAAAATAAATTTCTAACACCACATACATTTTTCTATTAGCATCCATTTTTTATATATATATATACTTTACAATCATCCATCAAACAAATCCTTCACACACATATAAACATATCTAAAACCCTAAAAAGAAACATTCTTCATCAATTTAGATAGAAAAATACATCCCAAAATCATACGCGAAATTTTAAATTCATAAAGTAAACATGAATTATAAGATAAAACATATAATAATCATAGAATTTTAAATTAAAACTTAAGATTCAACATAGATTAAGAATTACACTTACAATTGTAAAGGAAAACACCAAATGATGAAGTGTGATGGAGTTAGGAATGTGAATTAGGAGGAATTTTAAAAGGATGTCAATATGAAAATAATTTAGGAATTAAGAAGGGTTAATTATATGGGATTAATGGCTTGATCCTTCATTACCCTAAGGGAGTTACAAGCTCCACCAAGAGTCCCTCCTATTGTCTTTTTTTTTTTTTTTGAAAAGAAAAGATGGGTTAAGGAAAAGTTTGGGCCCAAATAATTCTAATTGCCAAAAAGGATTGCAAATCTCATGACCAAGCCCAATAATAAATAAAATATATATAGAAATAATATTACTAGTGAATTATTAAATATATCGGGAAGAAAAATCGGGAAAATATCGGGGTGTTACAGAACCGAATATTCACAAGAATATGAATTCTGGGTCACACGTCAGACATTTAGGTTAAACCGTTTTCTAAAACCGACGACATTCTAGTGATGAAGAAATAAATAAACGATAATAAAAATAATAAATCAGCGGAAGTCTTAAAGTTTAAGACTTAAGAACCTACTGGCCTCGTCAAAACTAATAAATGTCCATACAAAATAAAAACGTACTAGCTATAAAAAACATATTAAAGTTCATTCGACATATAATTAAAGTTTAGATGCGACAGTTGGTTCAATTACAGGTTTTATTGTTCGATTTCTCACACACTAGTCCCACCTGCAAATCAACTTGCTAGGCGTCGAATAATAACTTGATAGCACGTTCCAAAGAACATAAACCTATATACGTCAGAGACTTTATATAGTGCATTAAATAGGTTACATACAAGCAATAAGTTCATCCTAACATGCATAGGCTCTAATAATTCAAATTTGACTTTTCGAATCGCTACTCATGTCGTTGCCCGTCCAGTTCGGGTCACTAGAGTATTACTAAAGTTTGGAGGAATACACATGGGAGAGCTAATCCTTAGGCAACCTCCGACCTAAGATGTTGTTCGTCCTGATCATTTCGTCAAAGGTAATGTATGCATATCCCTATATTGACCGTAACGATCCACAACTACCATGTGAACAAATAATAATAATAATAATAATAATAATAATAATAATAATAATAATAATAATAATAATAATAATAATAATAATCCAATTTAATAACCTCATGCGGGTGATATACACAACCACCCTCAATTTTCAAGTTAAATTCCTTTCAAATTATTTGAGGTGTATAAACCATAACTGATATACAACATTACATCATAGAATGAATACAACATTACTTTACATAATCAATTACAAAAGTATGGTCTAAGCATGTACCTTAATAGCACGACAAATCAACACAATCAATTCACGAATGGAATCTCAACCTCTTATGAACCGAGGTGCTAAACACAAACACACATACAAAAATCATGTATTAGTACGTGTTTACACATTAAATTCACTTTATACCATCAAGGCATCATTATACTTCATAATTTTAAATTATTAAATCATAAATCTAAATATTTCCTAACTTTCAAAAATGACCAAAAACTTTACAGGCCTTTTTGGACAATTTAGAAAATTCAAACAGTAAATTCGACTTCACCTCTGCATCCAAAGAGCATCAATTACATAGGGTACCAAATTTCATTATTTATAACCCCCATTGATTACTTTTAACTAATTTTGGCATTAAAATAACTTTTTAACGCAATCAGAGGCGAAATGACAAACAAAACGCACTCAAACCCCGAGGCTTGAGGCGCAATTTCCGAGGCAGAATGTCACTGTCCAGAAATTTTTTTATATATTTTATTTATTTTATTTATATAATCAAATCCCTTTAATCTCCTTTCATAATTCAATGATTTTTATCCACAACACATAACAATTAACATATGTTATAACTAGTGGAAAAAACCCATCTGTTGCGCAACATATGTTGCGGTTCTTTAAAGACGTAGCATAAAAGAACCGCAACATATAACTAACTAAAAAAATTTGCAAAAAAAAAAAATTAAAGAGTACATGCAACAAATAACGGGTTAAATGCTCCGGTTCACAAGGAACCGCAGCATAAAAATGATTTTTTTTCTAAAAACACGCCTTTTAACGTTCCTTTTCATTTTGCAAGCTACTGTTATCAACACAACCTAATGTTTCATCTCTAAACGTATTGTTCCTTTAAGCTTTTCTTTCTTCTTCACATTTTCAACATAACCGTACTTGTTATAAACCCCATTATCAAGTCTTCCATCTTGTTCTTCTTCACATTGCCATTGTTGGTATTTCAAGTTTTTTGAAAGTTGATGTTCTTCAACCACGAAATTAAGCATTTTTTATTTTTCTTTTTCAAGACTCACGAAATTAAGATATAATTTCTCCTTTTAATTTCTTAAACCTTTAAGTTTTGCAAGCTATTCAAAAACCAGAAAATTTAGGGATAATTTTTTTTATACTAATTTTGTTTTTTTTTTTTCATTATAGGTTACATAACCCACAAATCAAGGTAATTTCTATATATATTGTTAACTTGCAAGTTCATATTTTTATTTTGTTTACATGTAATTTAATGCTAAAGATATCAATTTCTAGAGTTTTTTATATGTGTGGGACTTGAAATTTTCTCGTACATATATATGTGTTAAATTTGACAAATTCTCAACTGGGTACTTGAAATTCTGTGTGAGGACATCAATTTATCATAATTTTGTTTTTTTTTTTGTTGGGATTTTTTGTTGTCATGATGTTTGTGTTGTTAGTAGTAAATGGACATTATTGATATCATTTTTGTTATTAGTAGTTAATTGTTATTTGAATGTAGTTAATTGTTATTTTGAAAATTTATAGTTTACCTATTTTTTATTATTAGTTTGTTGATAGGGTTAATTTTGGGTTGTATTATTATTGTTTTGAAATGGTTAGAATTGAAAACAATAGTCATATGCTTGAAATTACGTGTCAAGTTGCATTTTTAAGGTTCTTTAAGCTTTTTTGACACTAACACCCTTAAAGTAGTTCAAACTTGATTTTTTGGAACGTGGCACACAACACTAATTAGTATATATTATTGTTTTGAAATGGTTAGAAATGAAAAAAAATAGTCATATGCTTGACATTACGTACTAAGTTGCATTTTTTAGCCTTTTAAAGCTTTTTTGGCACTAACACTCTTCAAGTAGTTCAAACTTGGCTTGTTTGGCATGAAACTTGGCACACAACACTAATCAACGTATATTATAGTTTTGAAATGGTTAGAATTGAAAAATAGGCATATGCTTGAAATTACATGCCAAGTTCGGTTTTTATGGTTTTAAGCTTTTATGACACTAACATTTATTATCTCTTAGTGGTTTCGACAAGATAATGTTGTTGATTGCGGCTACTATACTCTTAAATTTATGGACGTTATCTTACAAGCCATCAAGAATGTTGGAGTAGAAAATATTAATGCAGTATGTATTTTACATTCTTAAATTATGTTATTATATATTTAATATTACGTAAACAATCTAATGTGTTATACTTTTTTATATTATATTGTTTAGATTTTAAACGACACTCTAAGGCAAACACGTATTTTATGACAAAAGAGTAAATGCGTGAATTGAAGAACAAGATGGCTGTGTATCTATCTAATTTATGTGTTTGTTAGAGGAATTAGTTTATGACTTATACACACACACACACACACACACACACATATATATATATAGAGAGAGAGAGAGAAAGGGTAGAGATCCAATAAGAAGGCGTGTGAAAATGGGAAGGATAGGAAGGAATAGCTACCGTTGATTAATTAAGATCTAATGGTTTAAAAAAGTTGTCTTAACAAAAGATCTAGTAACACATGTTTATGAAGAAAGAATCACATATTAATTTAGAAAACATCACAATTTCAAGTAACACATGTTTATACAGAAACTATCACATATTAATTGAGAAAGCATCACAATTTATTTTTTGTTCTGAACCGCGTGCAAGATGGACCATTGATCTAAGATCTGATAGATGAAATTCCTTCCTATCCTTCTTATTTTTTAACCCCTTTCTATTAGATCCTAAATACACACACACACACACACACACACACACACACACACACACACACACACACACACATATATACATATATATATATATATATATATAGATGTAGGATCAAATAAGAAGGATTTTAAAATGAGAAGGGTGAGAAGGATTTTTGTTTGATTTTGTTTGGTTACTATATATACAAAAAAAGGATACTATGTTATAAATTAGGAACATTTTAAAAATTATTTCAAAGTTACCTTTCTGTGTAACATAGTTACTTTTACAATTATGAGTTTTTGGCTCAGTTGTATTTTTTTTATTTTGGTGAAATCAAGGGTGTAGAGTCCTTCTTACCCTTCTCATTTTTAACCTCTTCTCAATGGATCCCTCCCCTATATATATATATATATATATATATATATATATATATATATATATATATATATATATATATATATATATATATATATGTATATATATATATATATATATATATATATATATATATATACATATATATATATATATATATATATATACATATATATATATATATATATATATATATATATATATATATATATATATATATATATATATATATATATATATATATATATATATATATATATATACACATCTATATATATATATATATATATAGATATATATATATATATATATATATATATATAT
Source organism: Amaranthus tricolor (assembly GCF_026212465.1). Classification (NCBI taxonomy): domain Eukaryota; kingdom Viridiplantae; phylum Streptophyta; class Magnoliopsida; order Caryophyllales; family Amaranthaceae; genus Amaranthus; species Amaranthus tricolor. The sequence goes on from NC_080052.1 coordinate 18,382,122, forward strand.
ATATATATATATATATATATATATATATAGATGTGTATATATATATATATATATATATATATATATATATATATATATATATATATATATATATATATATATATATATATATATATATATATATATATATATTTGTTTATTATAATTATTCGCGTGTGATGATTGGTGATGATTGGTGAATATATGGTGATTTCAACTGTGTGTATTAGTGCTGATTATTATGCATTGGTATATTAATAAAACGAAAAAATAAAAAAATTAAAAAAAAAATAAAAAGAAAAAAACTAGGGTATATGCTACGGTTCTAGGGGAACTGCAACATAAAGTCTGCTTTCCTTTCAAAAACATATAGGTGGCTTTTATGCTGTGGTTTTGAACCGCAGCATTTGTTAATGGCCATCTACAGCTAGCACAAATGCTTGAGGTCAAAACAGTAGAGCACTTAACTTTTTTCCCTTAGTGGTTACCATACTTTATTCAAAATCATTAAATCAACCAACTTGAAAAAAATTCATAAAACAATATCCACACATCTACATATACACAAAACTCCATCACCAAACTCAATTATAAAACGAAAATACATATAAGTAATCATTAAATTAGAATATTCACAACAACCATCCATTTTTTTCTTCCTATGTATGTAAATTAAAAATCATGAACATAGTTCTTCTAGAACATTGAAATTTTGCTAAAGAATTATTAGTTATGATGACTAAAATAAATAAGTTATACACATAATTCTTCTAACAAATTGAGATTTTGTTAAAGAATCATGATTTCATAAAAACTACATCAACTAAAAGTATGAACACAATCCTTTTACCAAATTGAATTTTTATTAAAGGATTATGATTTCTTGAAAAACTATATTAACTAAAACATAAACATAATCCCTTCTAACAAAATAAAATTTTGTTAAAAAAATATGAACTCAAATAAAAAGTATACATTATACTAAAAAGCTTGAAAAATTCCAAGTGTCACAATTAAAGAGAATTTTGCCAAATAAAACTCAATTATTGGCTAAAGAAAAATGAGATAACATTTAATCTTGAGCAATATCTCTACCATTAAAGTATCTTTGCCTAGCATTTATTTATAGTTGAATTGAGTAAATTACATAATATAATATATGTATAATATATTGCTGTTAATTTTCAAAATTATGGGATAATTTTATACATATAACTTTCAAAATTGAGTATTTTTACTACATAATATCTCTGGCTTTATTTTTAAAATATCATATGTTTATATATATTGATGTTAAAATAATTGTGCATTGCACGGGTTTCTACACTACTATTAAATAATTAGTTAATTTATTAATAATTATCAATTAGCGAGGATAGCTCAGTTGGGAGAGCGTGAGATTGAAGCTTTGAAGGTTGCGTGTTCAATCCACGCTCATCGCATTTTTTTTTAATTTTTTAAAATTATAGATATTTTTTTTTTTCAATTTTTAAAATTTTTTAAAATTTATCTAATAAATACTAAATTTTATGTGTTGACCATAATATGAGTAAATTCTTTCAAAAAGTAGTGTATTTTACTATTTTGAATTCGATAAAAGTTTTTGTAATTGATTTGTATAAATTAAGAAACTTAAATTTTAAGAAATAAATTTTACATTATAGTTATATTTCATTATACTCTGAACCGTTGTATACATTATGTATATTGTATCATATTTTGCCTTGTGCACACATGAGATTGTAAAAATTTAGTTCATGACAAACACAAATCACAGCAGAAGACAAAAATTTGATTATACATTTAATATAATTACATTTATACTTTTATTTTTTTATTTTGAATAAAAGAACAAATGGTTTGTAACTAGAGTGTACAATACGAAATTATGAGTTTTTTTTAATAAAAATAGCATATCATATTTTGCTAACAAAAATAACTACTATTAATAACACATTTTAAAATCAAATACAAAACATAAATATGTAAAATTATTTTATAATAGTTTAAACAAAATAGATAATTTTTTCTCATAAAAAATATAAGTGACTTATATAAAGATAATCATATCATAATTAAGCATCGCATTTAAGTAACCAATAGTATAAATAATAAAAATAAATCCAAATAAAAATATATTATGTTTGAACCATCTCAAAATATTCAATACACTAAGTAATACTCGTTTAATAAATAAAATAAAATGATTTTATAAATAACTGAAATAAAAAAATATGATTTTCTACACATTGAATGATGTGACCTAAAAAGTAAAAAAACATTCAATATGAATAATATTATACTCAGATTAGAAACTAATAAAGTCAAACATAATCGTAATAAAAATGATATCATCATTGAATTTTATAGGGAACATTTTTAATAAGGAAGCGACACGTAAAAAATTTTAAAAGGTGATCATGTCAGCAGTTTTGTTTTAGTATAATTACAGTTATAGATATAGATAGATTTTCATAATATCACTCTTTTAAATTTTAAATAGTTTACAAACTTATGGCATAGACTGAGATCGAACTTATATTAAAAAAATAATATATGATAAATTGAAATAACACTAATTTCTCAACCTTTTATGATTTTTAATAATAGATAATCTATCATTTATATTAAAATTTCATTATATACAACTATTGATATAAAAATCTATATAAAATAGTTATAAATAATTATTAATTGGCAGGGATAACTCAGTTAGAAGAACATCAGAATAAAAATCTAAAGGTCGCGTGTTCGATCCACGCTCATAGCATTTTTTAAATTTTTAAAAATTATAAATATTTATTTCTAACTTTGTAATTTTTTAAAATTTATTTATAATTAAATTGAGTAAGTTAGAGAATATAATATACTCCATAATATATTGTTTATAGTTTTTCAAAATTAAGAGGTAATTGTATACAAATAAATGTCAAAATTGAGTATTTCTAATACATAATATCTTTGAGTTTATTTTTTAATATTATATGTTTATACATGTCGATGCTAAAAAAATCGTGCATTGTACGGGTTTGTACACTAGTTATATTAATAAAAGGTATGAACATAATTCTTCTAACAACCAGAAACTTTACAGCTTTTTATTTAATGAGTAATCCATAACATCAAGACACCACTATACTTCATATTATTAAATGAGTAATCCATAAAAATTCAATGCTCTTTAATTCCAAAAACATCTAGAAAATCTGACTAGCTTCACCACTGCGTCCGAAAAGCATCAATTACCTTGGGTACCAAATTTTATAATTTTTAACACTCGTTTGCCATTTTTAATTAATTTTAGCATTTAAGCGACTTTTAATTCAATCGAGAGCGAAACAAAGAACGAAACGTATCCTAACCACGAAGGCATGAGGCGCGCCTCCCAAGATAGATTATATTTTGTCCAAAAGTTTTTTAATTAACTCTTTTAATCTCATTTCCTAATTCAACGAATTTCAACCACAATGCAAAAACCTTTAACATAACGACACACGTTATCACCCTTTATTCAAAATAATTAAATCAACCAGTAATTATAAATAATTTTATAAAACCGAATATATATAATTCTAGCTCCATTTTCATATTTTCAATTACAACTTCATATTTTATACTTATATAACATATATCAATCAAAATCCTTAGAAACCCAAAACATAAAAATTGCTACAATGACGATTCTCAATAACATATCTAGTACACATATAACCTTATTTTCTAATCATCTCATCACCCATTTTCTTTTAAATCTTTACTCATGAAAAACCTATTTTTAGATTGATGATATGTATACAAAATTTCATCATCATATAAAATCATAAAACAAAAATATAAAAATACTTTTAATGACATGTTTAATCTATTTCTTTCTATGTATTCAAATAAAAACTTGAACTTAATTTTGTTAATAAATTGAAATTTTGTTAAAAGAATTATAAATCATAAAGACTTACAAATCAAGAATCAAAGGCTTAAATTAGAACACTGAACAATTCAACACTAAATCTTGAATTTTTGTTTCTGTTTTCTCTCCTATCTCTCTTTTGGCCGAAAATTATGAACAAAATAGAGTGATTTTTCTGATTTTTTTTTGGCTTCAATAACTCCTTCATATGCTAAGTTAATTGCCTCATAATGCCAAAGTTAAATGCCCAAGTTAAATGCCTAGATTAATTACTCATGTTAATGCCTAAGTTAAATGCAGTTTAGGGAGGAGTTACATGAACTCCTCCACGTACACTCCAACCAGCCAAACCCTTCAAATGGCCTTTATTTGTTTTTTAATTTAATTAATTGATTGTTTGATTTAATTGTAAGACGTAAAAACTGCTACGTGATAAACTTATTACACGAGTAAACGCGCGCATAAGAAAAAATTAAACGATGACGATTAAAATGTACATACTTATACATTTTAATTGACTAAAAATATGTTAAATAATTATTTATTAGATGATATATTTACGGGGTGTTACAATGTCACATGGAATTTTCCAATACTTTTAGTTAATTGTATGATAAATCTAGGGCTTACATTTTCCATGGATTAGCCTTTTACATTGAAAAAGGTGACGGTGCTTAGCTTATTGCCAACCTCTTGTATAGTTTCTTTTTATTATAAGTAACATTAGTTATAATAACTAAATAGATTCCCGTGACAAGTACAGTTTATGAATTATTTAAATAGAAAATTATTAATTTAATGTATGTAATTAAGTTATTATATGACTCCTAAATCATATTGAAATTATTAATTAATTTGTTTTAAAAGTTGTAAAAGTATTACTATTAGATTGAGATATATATTACTAATATAAATAAAACATAATTATAAAATCATGCACTAAACAATATAGATCATAAGTAATTACATAAAAATAATAGAAAATTTCAACACTTAAAAAATTAATATAAATAATAATATAAATGTTTAATGTATTTGTAAAACCTTCAAATAAGTTTTCAGCATAAAAAACATACTTCCTTCATTCCTTAAAGAAGTTCCCAGTTGCCATTTTGGGTGTTCCATTTGTTGTTCTTCTTTTTATTTATGTCAAAAATTTTGAACAAAAATAATCTTATTTATCCTAATTTAATATTTTAATAATACTTTTGGTCCACACATGTTTTCCACTAACTTTATTTTAATATTTTTATATTCTTTATGGTCCCAATATGTTTTCCACTAACTTTATAAAAATATTTTTTATTAGTCGTGGTCTCCATATTTTTTCCACTATTTTTTATTTAATGTTTTTTAATGTTTATGGTCTCCAATTTTCCTCCATTAAATTTATTATTTAATAAAGCAATATGTCTATTATTTAAAAGATTATATTTTTCTTAATTCCCGTAAACATTACTTGTGGGAACTTCATTAAGGAACAGAGGGAGTGTTTTTTTACTATAATAATCAACATATAATCTAATTTATTTATTTATGTATTATAACTTTGACAAACGTAGGTGATAGAATTATCATTTGAATTTATTTTACCAACATCTTTTCCTTACTATTTACTTAAATAATTAATGTATAATCAATTTGTTTTGTGTAATTTTTTAATATAGCCATGTAAGTAGTGTATATGACTATCTATAAAAAACTATATTAAAATTATTTTCTTTTCTTAATTTATTACAAAAATATTTTAATGAAAATAAATTTTTTACATAAATAATTAATATTTCATCCGATAATTATCCATTGTAATTAAAAGATACTACATATTTTAATTGATTGTATATGGTAAAAATTAGTAAATAAGATATAGTTTAAAAATCTTTTGTGTTAAACAAATCTAATCAGAAAGATATTACATGATATGCTAAAAAAATATTTGCCTAATAAGAACATGAAAAGAGCGGAAAATTTTTTATTGTGAAGTCGACATGTATCCTAATTATTTCTTCATTAGTATATTATATAGATAGATAGATAGATAATAATTTAATTTATAATAACATTAATAATAATAATAATAATAATAATAATATGCTAATTAGAATATAAAAAATTAAACCTTACTAAACTGCCATTTCCCTTCCCTTATCTTCTTAATTCATTCAAATTCCCTTATCTGTTTCAGAATTGCAGACCCAAGCATGGTTATCATTATCCTATTTCTATGACTTTACGATCTAAAAATGGACAAGCTATCCAGATCTTGAGTAAGAAAATGGTAGGAAGGTATGATCCTATCAAGACGAAGAATAAGGGTAATAGAAATAATAAGATCATTACACAATCTTGTGATTTGATCCCACAAGGATAGACTCAATCATAAAAATTCTTAGAATCTAGCTTTCACTAACATATAAATCTTAGTTAAATATATATCACCATTACAATTATGAAAATTAATGCACAAACTGATTTACAATTCATAAATAATTAGAAAAGTATTCATTTTAATCAAATAAAAGATGAAGTCAAATAAATCTTTGTTTCCAGCTCAAAACCCTATGAATGAACTAAAATGAACAAATATGGCTGATAATCAATTATCATATAGCATATGATTAGGCCTCTCAAATGGTCAGTCAGTTGAAAAATCCTAATTCCTACACTGTAAATTGAAAAACTTTTAAACTTTTTTTTTAAATACATAGGTATCACGTGCTATTAAAGGCTTAGGTGTACATCTGCCTATGACCAGACCTCTCAAATGGTCAGTCAGTTGAATTTTGGATCAGGTTAATTTTGATGGGGACAATTTTGAGTTTGGATCATTTTGGGTCGAATTTATTTCAGATTGAATCATCTAAGGTTTAGATTTAGTTTGAGTTCATCCAACGGGTCAAGAAGTTTATATAATTTTTTTTCTGATTATTTATTTTTAAAATAATATATTATAGTTTTATTTAGAAGAAATATTTTTATATAAAAGAGACCTATAGACCAATTTTAAGGTTACAATAAAGATATATTAATTTAAAAATAAAAGAATTAACTAAAAATATAGTGTGTCCCAACAAAAAATAATGACGTGGAACTAAATATGTTGGTACATAACTAAAGACCGGTCAAATGGATTTGAGTTTTGGTCGGGTTTGACTTAATTTTTTGGCATTTTTGGTCTGCTCATTTTTAAATTACGGGTTAAATATTACAGATAATGGCTCAATAAATCTTAATCAGATTTCGGATCAAGTTTAAATTGGGTCAAAATTAAACAGATTTATCCTCTACACATCAAATTAATATATTCACTACAGACCAAATTAATACTTACATGTGCCAAAATGAGACTAATGTAGTGCAAAACTCATAAAATTATATCTACATGATATCCCTACTCCCATCCTTTCCTTTCCTTTTAAATCTTTATGTAAACAAAGTGCTATTAACTCTCTTTTTCTCTCTCAAGTTGATTTATATTTAGTTTTAGTCTTTTTCAATAATTTTGTCCCGTTTTTATTTTTAGAAATGATCCCCACAACTTTGACAAATCCGTACTCTCTATATTCTTTCCTATCTATTAATAACCCCTCCAAGTTAATCCAACTCTACCAACTTTTTAATCTTTTCCCTTTTCAACTGTGGCAAAATGACAGTGACAAAGAAGTACTTCCTTCGTCCACGTGATTTTGTCTCGCCTATTATTTTAGTTTACCCCACTGAATATGTCTAAAATTAATTTTGGACATGACTTCATATATAATTGCTTACTAAAACTTAAAATGTTTTCCTCTTTCAATATTAAAACGTACTACCACTAGGGATGGCCACAGAGCGGGTTACTCGGAACCGAACCGGTCCCGAACTGCTTGGAACCGGAACCGAAATCGGAACCGTTCGCGACAGGTTTCGAACCGGCCCGAACCGCGGAACCGTGAAACCGCCGGAAAAAAGTGCATGAACCGGACCTAAGAACGGCGGGTTGGAACCGGAACCGGAACCGGTCCGGGTGAACCAGTCCAACGGTTCCATGGAACCGGTCCGGGTGAACCGGCCCAACGGTTCCATGGAACCGGAACCGGGACCGGTCCGGGTGAACCAGCCCAGCGGTTCCATGGAACCGGAACCGGGAAACCAGCCGTTATACTAGCGGTTGCAAATTTTCCTATAATTACCCATCATTTTCATTCGCAACTCATCTCTTCTCCTACTCTCTCTACTTACTCTCTCTACTTAATAACTTAATTACGCAATTATTCTCTTAATTACATAATTAGTCTTTTAATTATTTCTTAATTTAGTTAACTACATAATTAGTCTATTAATTATTTATTTATTTATTAATTCTATTATTATTATTTCAATATTATCAATCATGTCTTCTTTTTTGAAAAAAGCCTCTAAAAAAGTTACTAAAGTGGCAAAATTATTGGGAGGTTCTAGCTCCAAAAGAAAGGCCACTTCAACTCCGTCGGTATCAACAACACCTTCGATTAGTAATTATAATTATGAACCAAATTATCCAGAAGGGTACGACCAAGAATTACACAATTATGCAGAAGAAGTGGAAAGAGAAATACAAATTGATAAAGAAGAAGAACAAGAAGAGGAATCAACGACCCCTACTGGGATACATATATCTCGACAGTCATCAACAAGATCACATGAAGAACAACTACAACAACAACAACAAAGACAAGCTCGTGGTAAACGAGTCAATTTCCAAACTATCGGTTAGTTTATAATTTTATTCTTCAAATTGATTAAATTTTAAATTATTATTTATTTATATATTGTGGTATTTGAGTATGTCTTTATATTTAAATTTAGATGAAGATGAACCAGTAAGACAACCTTTTCTGGCAATGCCACCTCCTAGTGGTAGAGCTGTTTCACATGTGTGGTCGTATTTTACAAAAGAACCAACCGACAATCCAGATGTTTTCTTATGCACTTGTCAAATTTGTGAAAGTCAAGGAGTAAAGCCCTTAGTTTCATACAATTTCGCCAGAGGTAAATACTTTTTCAGTTTTTTATACATACATTATATATTCATATTTTATAAATCAAGAATATATTAAAAATTTATTTATTGTGTTTTGTGAATACGTGTTAGGTGGTGGTACGGGATCTTTTAACAAACATTTGGCAAAGAAGCATGGAATCACAAAAGAAACTCATGCAGCAAGCGGCAACGGGACCACAAGTGGAAGCCGACAGTGGGACATTCCCAGCACAGTATGCCTTTTAAATATAATCGTAATGATATGATTGATGAATTTTCTAAGTATGTAATTTGTGATGAATTGCCATTTAACCATGGTGAAAGTAGGGCATACGAGCGTTACACTAGAAAAACTTTGCAACCACAATATAGAGCAATCCCTAGGAGCACTCTTAAACGACGCACAATTAAATTATATGAAACAATGCGCTATGAATTAGTAGAAATGTTTAAATCTTTTAATGGTAGGGTTAGCATAATAACTGATATTTGGTCTGCTCCCCCACATTTAGAATCTTATATGTGTGTAACAGCACATTGGAAAGATCAAAATTGGATTATTCAAAAAAGAATAATTGCTTTTGAGGCAATGCTCGAAAGACATACGGGTGAAAACATAAAATACAGATTAGTAGAGATATGTAGAGAATGGACCTTATTAGATAAGATATTTTGTTGTTCTACCGATAATGCAACCGCTAACATTAAATGTATGGAACTTTTGTATAACGAACCTGCATTTAGTTTTATCCTTGGGGGTAGATTATTACACATACGTTGTTGTGCTCATATAGTAAACTTATCTTGCTAAGCAGGTATAAAACAATTAAGTGATTTATTAGATCCAATTAGAGACATAGTGAAGTGGCTTAGAATTGGACAGATAAAGAGACGATATAAGCAATTATGTGACCATTATCAACTAAAAAAAGTGTATTGGTCATTAGATACTCCTACATGTTGGGGCTCAACCAACGATTTATTAAGAAAAGCGATTGCTTATCATCCAGTTATAACACAACTTTATAGTGAGTGTACAGATAGCTATATAACTGATGACACATGGGAACTACCTATAGGTGTACATAAAATATTAGAAGCGTATGACCACGCAACTAAAATTTTTTCATATGTTTACGAACCAAACATCCACTTAGTAATAAGTGAGTGTATTACTATTTTTTATCATCTTCTTAAACATACGCATGATGATACTAACCCATATTTAAAGCTGATTCTTGCAGATATGATGGATAAGTGGAAGACATATTTTACCGATTTTTCTTTTATTTATGGAATTGCAACCATTTTAGACCCATGTTTTAAGACAGAAGTCCTTACTAAAGTAATTGGATTTTACTACCAATCATTAGATCTCCCGCCTAGTGATGTACATAATTATGTTGGAACTTGTAAAAAACTTTTAGCAAAACTTTATGATTACTATGCTAGTGTATATAACCCGAGTCGCGATACGTCTAGGCGTGCTAGCGTCTCGGCACGTCCCTCTTATTATAATTCTGTTATAGCTAATATAATGAGCCAAGATGATAGTTTTGTAAGATCATCTTCTTCTTCACTCTCCACTGCATATTTAGAATTGGATAATTATCTTAAACATCACTTTGAAATTGACCAAGGTAGCTATAATATTTTAGAGTGGTGGAAAGAAAAATCTATAAAATTTCCCATATTATCGAGAATTGCAAAGGATATCCTTGCAATTCCTGCTTCTACGATTGCGTCGGAGTCTACTTTTAGTGCAGGTAGAAGAGTTTTAGACGAAAAGAGATCTCGTCTTGCTCCACATAGTATTCAAATATGTGTTTGCAGGAAAGATTGGGATCAAGCGGAGATTCGAACACAAGGACTAAGGAATGATGATGATCAAGAAGGCGATGATGATGATCCATGGATGATGATGGATACATCTGCATCATCGTCAGGAGGAGAGTCAGCGGAAGCATCTAACCAACCAGATGATGATGACGAAGACGAATAGAATCAATCGGACAACGATAAATCAACATTCAACAACTACAAATAAAAGGTATGACAAAGAACTACGTGGGCTTTGAATCCTTCGGGATACGTAGACAGCTTAGTATTCCTTTGGGTACTAGGTTCAAGTCCATTTTCTCCCTCTTTTTTTATTAATCATCTTTATCGACATTATCGTTGATTCGTTTCTTATTAATTTATTTTTTTCATTCTTTTTAGTAAATATTTTAATAACGATGACAACTTGACAAGCAATGAATTTCGCTAATAATCAAGTAATCATCAAAGGTACGTCCGCAATATTATAGTATTTTTATATTATATAAATATTTAAAGGAAAAATAAAAATGGAACCGATGGTCCGACCCGCCCGTCCCGCGAGTTGGAACCGCCGGAACCGCCTCATGAACCGCCAAGGAACCATTTGGAACCGCCCGGAACGGGAACCGGAACCGTTCGCGACAGGTTCCAAATGGAACCGGAACCGGGTGGAATCGGAACGGAACCGGCCCAACCCGGACCGTGGCCATGCCTAACTACCACCCTGTAAAAATACATGGTCCGATCAGGCTATTTAATAAAAAATTGGAAAATTCCACGTGTTAGCCTCATATGGCTTAGTTAGATGGAACGATTTTATTGGTGTTGTTTGGTTACGTGACAAGTAAAGTCAACCAACTTAATATTTTTAGCTTTCAAAAATTAACTAAACTGATTAGTTTACCATTTTTTAAAAACAAAATAAATTAAATGATTATGGCTAAGATTGAAGTATATATTAGATAAATTATTGATTCGAATTTATTAAATGCAGTAAATTTACCATGTTTATAAACTAAATAATTTGAATATTTTTATAAAACTAATGAACTAGAATTTTTTGTTGTATAGAATGTTATAAAAAGGTTAAAAAAATAACAATGTTATTGTTTAGATATATAGAAATATTAAACATAAATTTCGAATAAATGGTCAAAACCAACCTAAGCATCATAGACGAAGACCATTTAAATAAAAAAACACACAACAATTTAGTCCAAATACGACTAATAGTGAGAGTATAACTTTGATTTTGTTTTGTGAGATTTAATTTTAGCACCTCTATATAATTTTATTTTTTTTATTTTATGACGAATTCGATCATAACTGCATAGCAGAGTTAGGAAACAAAAAGACAGCAAAATGTATTCAAAAAGATTTATATGTAATAGACAAATTAATAAATCAACTATATTTAACTTATAAGACAATTTCATAAACCATGTCGAAGATCATTTACAAATTATTTAAGTCATTACATAAATAAACAATGACATCTCTATACCTTAACAATATAATTACTATTGCATCTTTTTATTATTACATATCTTTGAAAATTATATTTTTATTTATTTTCATACTAAAAATTTTGTGCATCGCACGAGTTTTTATACTAGTTTACCATATACCACTAAAATATCCATTTATCATCATCTTCATCGTCATCCTACCCAGTGTATCCCGCACATAGAAAAGCTTTGGACAGGGTCTGAGGAGAGAAGAACGACGGCAATTCATATCCATAAAGGAGAGCGCGACCAAAAGAGTCCCCCGGCTCGAGATTATAGAGCAATCTCTGGACATGTAAAGCCTAATGAGTATTACAATTATTATTATTATTTTTATTTTTAATAACTTTTTTATATTATTTTTATTATTATTGTTATTATTATTGTTTTTTTTTCGAATGTAAATTATTTAAATTTTTAAAAATAAAAAAAATAAATTAAAATGAATCGCCCAGATCTGGGCGATTGGACCCCGGTTCAATCGCAAAAAAAGTGGCGATTGAACCGGAGTCCAATCACCCAGATCTGGGCGATTCATTTTATTTATTTATTTTTTTTTCGTTTCTTTTTGATAATAATTATTATTATTTTTAATTTTATTATTGTTGTTATTATTATTATTATTACTGTTATTATTATTAATTTTTTATTATTGTAATTGTAATTATTTTTATTATTAAATTATTATTATTTTTTTAACTATTAATTTATTATTTTAAATATGTTTATTATAATTAATATTATTATTATTAATAAACTTTGTATGTTGTGTTGAAAATTATTTTTATTATTGGTGTTGTTTGTTTTTTTTTTTTTTTCCATTTTTTGCTTTTTAGAATAATTATTATTATTTATATTTATATTATTATTGTTATTATTATTATTATTATTATTATTATTATTATTATTATTATTATTATTATTATTATTATTATTATTATTATTATTATTATTACTGTTATTCTTATTATTTTTACCATTATATTATTATTATAGTGATTGTTATTATTATTATTGTTATTATATTATCCTTTAATTTTATTTTTAATTATTTTTTTTGTTATTAGTGTTATGAATATTGTTCTTATTTGTGTTATTATTGTTATGATTATTATTAATGTTATTATTTTTGTTAATATTGTTATTATTTTTATGATTATTGTCAATTTAGAAAATTAATATTGTTTTTTGTTCATATGGTTAATGTAACGTAATGTTTGATTATGTTCATTTATTATTAATATTTAATGAAATTGTCAAAAATTGTAGAAAATGGCTGATAATCAAGGAAAAGGAAAGGATTTTTTTAGACAATTGTCAACGACATGCGTTAGAAATATACCTTAATGATTGTAGAGATTTATTTGCCGAATGGCAAATTTTTAAAGGGCATGGGCCTTCTTAGTCTGTATTTAAACTATTTTACATTAATGATTGTATTTATTTTCGTTAACGTTATTTACATCACATTTAATTCATGATTACATCGTTACTATACATAGTAGTATAACTATGGACTATATACAAATTGAATCTCGTGTATAATTTCTACAATACAAGTAAATAATGATTTATACAACACGTAAGACTATGGAGTATCTAAATTTACAGCATCGTCAGCGGTGTTATTACTTGGTCGTGGTCGTGGCCCGCGTAGATTATTCCAGAGCATAATCCTCGTACTAAAATGTGTGTCAATATGTCTGATGAAATTGTCAACTGCTTCTCTCCAACGTTGATGGATGGGCGGTAGTAGGGCTGAATCGTCGTTCATTAAAAGTTGAACAAAATGATTTCCATTCACCCAACATATATGTATAACTTTATTTACACTATGCACGCCCGGTGCTTTCCTTAACGGAATAACCAAACAGTTGTACATCGGGTCAGCATTACTAGAACCATAATAAGCAATGCCAATGTATAGAAACGTTGCTGCAGAGTACAAAGCCATCGGTGCATCCATCCAGTGAATAAAAGGAGCAGGTCCATTGCCGTGTGAACCTATTCTGAATATAGCCTCGTCTAACGACTCCTGGGATAGATACAAACTTTGGTATTGCTCTCTGTTCATTTGCATTCCCATACACATAGCACGTCTTAAAAGAGGCCATGCTTCCTGGCCTCCCAGCTCTGTGACGGCAATTGCTCTAATTAATGCAAATAATTGAAGATTGAAAATAAGGATGAACAAGTAAGGAGGAAGGATGAACGGGATGTTATTAGGCCATGGAAACTGTGAAAAATCACGACCTCCTGGATCATCTGCAATAATTGAAAATAAGGTTAATAAGATTAAACTGTAACAAATTAATGCAAATAACGGGAAATAAAGTCATGTACCGGATAAGTTGAAACTAAACTTAATTCCTACTGAAGATTGCGTTTCTCAACCACTAGATCTGCCACTAGATCTCCCGCGGGAAGAAGATCTAGACCCTCGACCACGAGAAGATGATCTGCTATATTCAAATGCGCTTTTTTTCCTTATCATGGTTTTACTTGTGCTTGGTCTTCCCTTTCTCGGTGGACTTGCGTAAGGCTCAGGTATTTCGGCTCCTTCTGGGTGTAGTTCATATTCAAGTACCTGAGACATTCGGCGTACAACAGCGGGATCAGATTTAAGGACTTCATCGACCAGAGATTGAAAGTACTCTATGTCATTGGCGTTCGCGTATCGTACTCCTTCGTAGGTCTCGTCTTCGACCTCTGTGTACCTCAAAGTACTCCAGAATTGATGAATGTCATCCACATACAAAGCACCATGTGAACCGATGCACATATGTAAATAACATGCACACGGCAATCCTTGGGTTTGTTGAAGTACATAACCGCATTTGTTTAATACATCATCACCCAGTTCTAACATGCGGTTATACTCAAGCTGGAGCTGCTCCAAGACATAGATAGATACGTGGCGATATAAAGGTCTAAAGAAAAGTGTAACCACCCAAAATTTCCGACCCCTTAACGAAACCAAAACCGTAGAGGACGGGAGGAAATTCGGGTGTTACATAAAAGAAAAAGGAAAAGAATTTAGATAAACTTTAATTATTTACTTAAAAAGGTGAGTGGAAATTTTGGCAGCATCTGCCTTAAAACTGTGCGCCATTTAGAAAAACAAAAGTTAATTAAGAAATTAATAAAGTAAAGGCACTAACGGCCTATCAAAACTATGTCACGGCGGAATGATTCGTCGCCGGCTTCTCAAATCAACATGCCAAACATGGATCGTGGTTCCAGTGTCGACGTTTGCGTTTTTAAAAAGACTTAACTCCTTAAAGCCATACAGAATTATAAACTACACAGCGGAAATACAAATATACGAGGGAGGAAACAAGGCCTCGTAACAAAACATATACGACCAAAGTTTACAAAAGATAACAAGAGCTACATAATCGAAAGATGGCGGCATGACACAGGTTATGCTTCACCCTCATCACTCTCCCCAAATGCAATGAAATGCAAAAGAAGCTCCAATACCTGCTACGCCAGTCTATAATCCTCCTGCTGCTCGACATTAGGTCAAAGGCCAATGCGTCATAGCAGGACAATCATAGAAAGTCATCAACAATCAAACATAAACACAAACACGTACACGTCAGTAACTAACATCAAATATTATAAGACCAACTACTAATAGCATTATATCATAAATCAACATAAAATGATTTCATAAAACGCAAGCACAGATAGTAACCGTTTATCGGCCACTTATACTTCTTAATTTCACTACGTGCTTCCTAACCCGAACCATGTGTTCTTGGGTAGAATGCAGGTCTTCACGCTCCTCTTTTTAAACATAACTCCTGCAAACACGTATAGTATCAACTCTACCAAGGCATTAACAGAATACCTAACGCATGACCTTATAGAGCTTGTCTATCTTAAGGTAAGTTTTATCATAGTCCGTAATACCCTTGAGGTAACTTAACTTAGGCACACTTCTCGCTAGCATAAACTAAACTATTCTATCAATAAGTAGATGTTCTATCAATGAGTAAATATTCTATCAAAGAGTAAACGCTTTATCAACGCGTCAGCTTTCTACCAAAGAATGAACCTACTATCAATGAATAACTTTCGATCAAAGAATAAATTTTCTATCACTGAATAGTTTTCTATCAGTGGATCCTTTTCTCTACTTCCTGGCATAGTGACACGGCCAAGGGCGTTATCGGCCATCCGGCGCCCATTGGCAAAGTATGAGCTCATGCCCCCTCCAGCTGACCCTCTCGGGTCCTACCTTCAGGAAAAACCTAACACACTGGGGTACTAAACCAGTGTAGAGGCCACCATATTGGGGTTTGCAAGGCCCGCATGGTATCACCTCGGTCAAGGGGCGGTATCGGCCATCCGGCGCCCAGTGACCCAAGCATGCTCATACCCCCCTTACGGTGGTCCCGTCGAACCTCACCTAGGGGACTAATAAAACAACCGGACATAATCCAGTTAAGTCACGCCAGCTAATCATAATATAGTACCTTATCAGATGGGAATAACTTCCACTCTCAACTATTAATGAGCGCCCTGGGATAGCAGCGCGCTAAAACCCACTGAGCCACTCAATAGAATATGAAATTCACCTATAAAGGAGTCATTCTAACTCCAATTAGGCATAATCTAATTCTTAAATAAATAAGGGATAGTTTTCGCCCTCTATTAACTCTCATTCTCTAAACTATTCTAAGCGCAAGGATTTCATAGTCGATAACTCTTCATGTAAAGTGTACTCAATAGTATCTCATAGTTTCAATGCAATGTATATTATCACAATAAACAATAATGTCTTAAAGCAAATTGCGTATAAGGGTTAGTTACTGCGTGTACGTACCTGAAACTGCTACAATACGACCAAAAGCCACAATAATTAGCCAAGGTGAGGTTTTACGACCCTCTTATATACTGAGTACCTATACGAGTTTGAGATAGCAAACTAATAAGCCTTTTTGGTCTTATTTAAGAGCTACTTACTTTAAAAGAAATGACTCTACTGTCATTCAAACAAGTTTCTACTTGTGCTAACAAGTACTTTAGCCACACACACAATGACTTTAATCCTAAACTAGCTTATGAACTAAAATATCATATTACAATTCTAACCACAACACAAAATTTATACTCAACTCTATATCAAGGTATGATCTAATGAGAAAGCTTCTAATTATATACTTTTTGCACTAGCATAACTTTTAGAAATTAGTAGACTTAAGCTCTATAATGCAATGTATTACACCAGATAATAATGAAAATACTCATGATAGTATTACTTTATATTCCTACATTATTCAAGTTTAAGGTGGTAACAATGAAAAAGAAACAAGTTATTTAGATAAATCATAATAAATACAACTAAGTTTACGCAACTTACGACAACGATAAACAGAATCAACAAAGTCAATCACTATTAACAACAATGACACCATGTTACTAACAAACAATGACCACACGACAACTAACAAATACTACTAATCATTTACAACCACCACAGTCACTATCACAGTTAGCTACAATCATCACCATTACTAATTATCATAACAATAACCAATCGACTAAGTCTCAAAACAACTTTAAAGGTTATTAAATCATTCATCACACCACCAAAATATAGCATAAATCCACATTTCAAAAACCCAATTCATAAGTACATTCAAATCATCAATCCAATTCTCACCCATAACAAGATTCAATAACAATCACACAAATTTCCACACTTTCCTCACAAACTTTATAAATTTCAATTGGAACAAGAAGGAATCAAATAGAGGAAGAGAAGGATGAACCTCGTGGAGGCGGCGCCACAGCCCAGAACCGGCTGAAAATAGCCCAAAAAAAAATGGCCAGCAGCTGCGGTTGTTTGCTGCGAGCGAGGAGGGAAAACGGGTGCTGCTGGTGGTGTTCTGTGAGACGTGCAGCAGCTGATGGCAGCCTAGCTGTTCACTGGTGGCGCAAGGGGAGGGGAGAGGTCGCTGGTGTCTCTGCGGCTGCTGGGCTACTTGTGCGGGAAGGGGAGAATGCGGGAGTGAGGGAGGAAGGAACAAGAAGAGAAAGAAGGAGGAGAATGACGGCTGTTTTTTTTAGTTTAGGGTTTCGTGGGCTTTTTATACTCATTGTTGCTATTATTATTATTATTATGTTTATTTATTTATTATTATTATTTATTTATTTTTCATCTCGATTTGTTTTCTTACGAGACCCAACTAAGAGACTCACCTTCGTGGACTCACACTTTTTAATAAAAATAATCAATTTGATTCGAACCTCTTTGTTTGAGAAATTGTAATTATATTTTTAATATATGTATATAAGTTCACATTTAAATTCGTATATGAAAGAGATTTATTAATTCAAAAAAAAAATAATTTAATATAATTATAAAATCCCCAAAAGTTACTAAAATATTAATTAATGACGTCAGAAAATCTCGGGGTGTTACAAAAAGTTGTCGCAACGACCTTGCTACAGAACTCATGGATTCCTGTAGCACTTGTCGGATCCTGTCTTGCTGATTTATAATCTGTGCGTGTGCCCTTTTAAAAAGGGTATCGAAAGAGCTATTACCGCTACCAAGGTAATACTTGAAAGACGAGTGTTGGCTTTCAACTCTGCTGGTAGTCTGGTTACCCAAGTGGAAACAATCATTCGTCCACGCACGCACAAATTTCTCTCTAAGTGTAATCCATGTTCCAGCCAAATACCGAACGACCTTTTTGTTCCTAACCGACCACGTACTCACAATCGCTTGCCATCTCTGTTCAAATTCCCCGATTGTAGAACTTTCAACCAAGGGGTTCCATCTGCCCTGTCTGAATATTTGGCCTTGTTGATTTTTTTTCCGCCACACAACTTGTCCACCATGTTCTCAACGTCGTTGGCAATATGCCAGATGCATAACAAATGCCGCACATCTACATTAAACAAAACATTGAACGTAATTAAAACATATTCAATACATAGAACGACATTAATTAATCAACAAAACCTTTTTACATGGGAAGACGTCACGAATAGCTGCAGATAAACCTTCGTCTCGATCGGTTACAATGACGCTAGGAGTCTGAGCAGTGCCGAAAATATCTCTCACTCCCTGCAACACTGACGAATACGACACAGCCGCCTCATCTCGCATCAAACAAAACGCAACCAAAAAGTTGTGATTGGTTGGCGTCATTCCGATCACTTCACATAGTGGCCACTTTTGTTTATTCGTTTTGTACGTTGTATCTATCAGCACAACATACGGCCACGTACGTATCATTTGGATAGAGGTAGGATTTGCAATTAATAGCCTGCTCAATTGCCCTTCGCTATCCAAGTCTGTCCAGACCACGTAATTAAGTTCTGTGGCCATATGAAGACAGTGTTGAAAGGGAGTCCTACCCTCCATCTCTTCTCTCCTTATTGATTGCCTAATATTATATATCTGATTCATACTAGCATAAAAACCAGGAAAATTATCTCTAATATAATTCATAATAAAGGCCGGTTGCATTCCGGTTGCACTAAGCTGTCGTATGTGCTCCCGAATATCTACATTGATCCTATTCGCCCTTACATGACCATCTCTGTACACTAAGAATGGGTGGTTATGTTTTCCTTTTTCACCAGGACACACCTTACCGTCCAAGGTCTTTCTCCTGGTTTACGACTACTTCCTACAATCAAAAGTTTACACCCGCAACTTCTACTTTCAGAACCAGGTCGGGCAGTATTATCTAGATTATGTACATCACCCCTAATATTTCCATAGCGGCGACATCTTAAATAGACACTAACTCTAGAACGTCCTTCTTTCTTTTTATAAGAAGCACGTGTAAATTGAAAACCAATTATTATTGCTATCGCATCGGCCCAACTATGTAACTCATCTACGGAAATAAATTCCCTATCCGTAACAAAGCTACCGGAGTAGTCTACGTTGTCTCCAAAGTTTTCAAACTCCTGCATATTTGAAATAAAAATAATATAAATTAATTACATTAATGACGAAAATATAAATAATAATTATAACAAAAATAAAAATACTAATACTAAAAAAAATTAATAATAATAATAATAATAATAATAATAATAATAATAATAATAATAATAATAAAAATTACGTAAATAATAAAAAAAAAAAATTAAATTAAATCGCATAAAACTGGGCGACTGAACTTGCTCCAGTCGCCCAGTTTTGTGCGACTGAACCATGGTTCAGTCGCCCAGTTTTGTGCAATTTAGTTTTTTTTTTTTAAAAAAAAAATTTGCAACGATTCAAATCGAAAATTTACGTACCGCATCCGATTCATAGTCGCTTTCGTTAGCCATAGTTAACCGATTACAGGTAACAGCTTGTTTAAGAGTTTTTAGAGAGATAGTACCGTGTTTGAATTCGTATTTCATACGCGTCTGAGAATTCGATATATATAGACAAATCTTCCGGATTAAAGTGTTAATAGTGTTATTAAGTGTGATTTACATTTATTAATTAAGTTTTAAGTCCAATGGCAATTTTGTAATTTTTTAAACTTTAGAGGCAAATACGTAATTTTTTGGGGGGTGGCGATAAAATGAAAAAGAGTGGCGAAATTTAGTAACTCCAAAAAAAATGATAAAAAGCGATGACTCGTCGTTAGTCAAGGATGGCGTTTTTCTCTTTGTTTGTCGGTTGCAATGCTTATGTAGGGTTATGTTCTTTAATTAAATCTGATTATAGAGCAGTTAATGGTTGAAATGAGTGATATTAAAGCATGAACACACTATTATAAATAATAGAAGTTGTATTTAGGATAAGGAGGGTTGTTAAATAAGATTTGACTTGTATATGTTAAATTTTTCTGCGGACCTGATTAGAGATAGGAGCAGTTGAAGACGTCATATCCATGTCTTAGATTACTGATGTCCTTTTAGTTTACCTTTTAGTGTCCTTAACCTCCTGCTTTTATTGTTTCCTTTCTATTAGCTCTTTGTTTTCTTTTGTAGTGGTTCTTCTTTATTTTTATAGGCCTTTAAGTTATCTTTCACGTGTAATCACGTCTCTTTATCTTCTTCGAGCCGAGAGACTCCTTTGACCGTGCTCTCCTTTATGGGTATGAGTTGCCGCCGTCTTTTCCTCCCCAGACCCTGGCCTTAGTTTTCTATGAGCGGGATATATTGAGTAGGATGATGATAATGATGATGATGATAGGGTTGTTAAATAATCTCATTTTCTGATTTTATGTTCATCGTTCCTTGTTTTCTCTCCTCTTCAATACATGTTTATAATCTAAGAACTTTGCAAACTCTTATATGATAAAGATAGTTTCCGAATTTACATCTTATTAACCCTCTTATTCATTCGACCTTCAAAAAAAAAAAAATTATCTAGAATAATTCAACATATTCATAATTTGCCTATAATAATCCCACCTATTGATTAACCATAAATAATCTCAACTTTGCGGGTATTTTACTAGATTAAACCCAGTGACGGATGACTTACCATAGAATGTTTGTCTACCACATAGAAAATTCAAAACTCATAATCATCATATTAAAATTTCCAAAATTATAATTGGGTCAATTAGGCCGATTAGGTATTAATTTCAATATGAGACGGTCGATCTCAACACCTTTTGATATTTCAATCGGTTGAACCTTGCTTCATATAGTAATCATGTTTTTCTTTTTTGATTATAATTATTTATTGATTATATATATGATACTTTTAAATAACTATTATCCGAAAAATTAGGAGAAAATTTAGACACTTGTCGAATGAGTGGGGCCACGTTGAACCCAACGTGTAAAATTATGGGTAGAGTGATGAAGATATTTGGTG